>NC_133762.1:16803155-17129155 GCF_036562045.2 Rhinolophus sinicus
GTTTCTCATGGTAACACTGGGGTCATGAGTTTTGGTGAGGTGCCCTTCCTGTCACAGTGTGTCGGGGTACAGCCTGGTGATGGGCGGGCCTCTCACTTTCCATTCACAGCTCACTCGCCTCCTAGAGGGAGATTCCACACACCACCTGTGTCCTGGGGGGCCCGGCTCACACTCACTTTCTCGTGGCCCTGTGTCACGTCAGCGTGCCTCGTGCATGTGTGCCTCATGAGTGCTGGGTAACGCAGCATGTGCTGTTCTGGGGCTCTTGCGGTCCCAGCTCTGACATCTTTCCCATCAGCTCCCATGTCCTCTGTCCTGGCCGCACGGTGTGTCCTGACCCCTTCCATCCTGCATTTCCCTGCCCCTGCTCTGGTACAGCTGTTCCTCCACTGAGCCCTCATCCCAGGTCCACCCTGCCATCTGAAATGCTCCGGCTAACCCCTTGGCTGACTGTTTATCAACCAGCTCCCTCCTGGGATTCAAGGATTTTATCTGGCTCCTACTTAGAGCATCCCTGGCACATGGTGGGTTCCATATGCTCTGTGAATGTTGCCGAGTGAGTGAGTGAGTGAATGAATGAATGAGGTCGAGACTGCAGTCTGGCATTGTACAGAGTTGGGGTCACTCCATGCCCACCAAGGGGACCCCAGAAGACCCCAGTGGGAGGGGAGAGGCTGTACCGTCCGGGCAGGACAGAGTCCTTTATCCTGCAGGCCTGGGGGGGGGGGCACAGTCACTTCCTTTTCCTGTCGTCCCAGCCCCTAGCACAGGAGGCGAGCCCGGTGACAGGGGCAAGCGCTTCCCCACTGCTCCCCACGTGGGGAGCCTTGAGGCGCAGAGCATGTGCTCAGCAGACCTGCCCTGTCTCCCCTTTCTTCCAGGGATCAAACCTGGTCAGGCTCTGCGGACAGAGCCCTGCAATACCTCCCCCACTGTGTCTGGGCCTGGCAGCTCCTGGACAGGACACTGGGGAGAGCCGGTGTCCCTTTCACCTGCCAGGGCTATCTGCAGCATCAGCGGCCTGTGCAACGCGAGCCTGGGCCCTGGGGAGCAGCTGGGCTCCTCCAGCGGAGACCGGGCCCCTGGGCTCCTCGCCCTGCCCCAGCGCTGACTGGCTGGTCCCCTGCCGCCTCCCACTTTCCAGGACCCGCCAGAGATGGAATTACAGCCCCCGGCCCGCACCTGTGACAGGCAGCAGTGCCTCCTGGCTCTGCCAGGCGAGGACCAACTCGGATATGTAGACTGCTCTGTGCCCAGGGGCAGCCGGGCCCAGAGGTCCCATCTGGGGACCACAGGGTGGACAGGGAAAGGGAGGTATAGGAGGAAGGGGGGCAGCCAGGTGAAGGCTAGGACCCACAGAGGTGGCCAGGGGTCAGAGGATAAAGGGACCAGGCTGGCCCAGGGTGCTGGGGTGACCACAGACAGCTGAAACCCAGGAGCTGGGGCCCCCTGGGACTGTGGAAGGCTGCTGGCCCCCAGAAAGAGGCCTGGTGGTGAGGGGAGAACAAGTGCTCTCCTGACCATTGCCAGACCAGGCCAAGGTTGGTGGTCAGGCTGGCTGTTCGCAGACCCTCAGAGGACAGGCCCCTGCTCCAGCCACAGCCCCCTCGGCCTGCCCAGGCCACGCCCTGGCTGCCGTCCCACAGCGGTGCTGGCCTGGCTGTACAGCTGGCAGTGCCCTCTACCTCCTCCCCTGCTCCTGCCCTGTTCTCTCCCCAACCCTTCCCCTCTCTGTCTGCCGGCCCTCAGCCCCCAGCCCCTTCTCCTGCTTTCTGCCTCTGCCCCCTGCCCCTCCCCGGCACATGGCGGGTGTGGCCCAGCCTCTGTCCTGGAGGGACAGCTTGGAATGCAGAGCTGTGGTGCCAGGCCTGGGGGTGGTGGTGGGAGCTGGGGCTCAGGAAGGAAGGGGCTGGCAGTTGGCAGTGGCGTTTTGGAAGGACGGTTGGGGGTGAGCACTTGGAATGAAGACGGGGTGACAGTTGGCGGTGGCAGCTGGAGCGGCAGTTGGGGCTTGGCAGGGGCGCAAGCCCGGAGGACAGTTGGGGTGGGGCAGCCGTGGGGTTGGCAGGTAGCCCCTGGCCCAGAGCAGCTCTGGAGGGTGGTCTAGGGAGGCCCAGCAGGAGGGCAGGCCCAGCTGGCACCAGACTGAGCGGCAGCCTTGCTCGGCTTGTGGGTGGGGCTCTGCTGCAGCCCAGGAGGGCCCAGTCCACCGGCAGGACCAGGATGGCATGCAGAGGGCGCTTCCTGGCAGCAGCCCAGACATCCTCAGGCCCCCAGCAACACAGCGCTGTGTCCCCTCCCCACCCTGCCCTCAGCGCCTCTCCCTCCGTGGGACTTCCAGCGGGGGCTTGGAGAGCACAGGGACAGCTTATGGCAGTTCTGGGGAGGGGGCAGGACTCCCAGGGCTGTTGCCATGGGGACGGCTGGAGAATAAACTGGCAGGTTCCCTGACCAGTGGCTGCGGTAGCAAACCGGTAGGGGTGGATGGGGAAGCTGCCTTGGGGGAAGGTGGAGAGTGGTGGTGAAGGCCCTGGCGGGCGGGGCTGCCCAGGGGGACACTGGGAAGGAAGTTGTGATGGGGTATCTGTTGTCCATCTCGTCTTCTTTCCCAAAGCTCCTCCCAGGCGACCCCTCACAGGCTAGGACCTGGGAGGCAGATCCCTGCTCCCTTGGTGACATTAGAGCACCTGGCACAGGGCATGAGGCTGGGTCTCCCCATCCCCCGAAGCCACAGTGGGGTTGGAGGGCAGGCAGAGGGCTGTGGGTGCAGAGGGCTGGGCCCTGCCAGCCACACAGCTCACAGAATTGAGCCCGTCCTTCAAAGGTCTGAGGTCTGTGAGTGGGGGTGGGGCAGATGCTGGGCTTGGGGCGGCGGGTGCCCGCTTCTGCCCCTGGGCCCCCAGGTCCCCATCCCTCATGTGCTTCTGCTCCTTCTCTCCAGGCCCCCAGACCCTCACAGGCATCACGGTATCCCTCGGGCCAGCTCACCCACGTGGCGGGGCTGAATTTCCAGAGTGACCACACGCAGCCCTCATCAGTGCACAGTCTGACCATGCGTTTGTTGATGTTTTGTCCACTAGCTAGGCCAGGGCCACACCTGGCCCTCACCACGGCACTCACAGGTACCTTATCCTCTGGGCCCTACCACACACCCATCTGCTGGCTCTGCTGGCTCTCCCGGCCCTGGACACTGGGTGCCCTGGTCAAAGCACCACTGAGGACCACCCCTTGGTCCTTGCCTGCTCCCAGAGCTGCTTCCAGGGGACAGCTGCCCATCTGTGGACAGTGAAGGGCCGCTGGTTGTCAGGCAGCAGATGCTTCCTGGGGTCTGTGCCAGGCCTCAGGGAGAGGTGCAGCATATGTCACCTTCACCGGGTCCAGGGGACCCCAGCAAGAGAGGGGGCTTTGCAACCCAGCCTGACGTCTGCCCATTGTGAGTCCAATCCCAGTAGCAACTTAGCTGCTACTGGTTACTGTTGAGTGTGGAGTTCCTGGGGCCATGTTGCCAGCACCCCCCAACCCCCCATCAGACTAGATGCACTGAGCTGGCTGCAGGGGGTCCAGCTACTGCTATTAGTACTTTTGCTTTTGTGTTTTTCTAAAATCATAAAGGGTGTCATCAGCTCACAGAACAGTGACAGTCTGGAGATAGGGTGGCCTTCAGACACAGCTTGATCAGGGCTCGCTGGGGCTGTCCTTGCTTCTGCCTTTTGCTGTATCAGCCTCGTCTTCAGGCTCCTTGCCCTTCTGTTGGTTGTTGGAGCAGGAATAATGGGAGTCTCAGTCCCAGTCACTGGCAAGACTGTTGGAGAGTATGGGGTAACCTCGATTCCTCATGATGCAGGACAGGGGAGTGGGGAGGGAGTCCCAGGGCTCCAGGGACTCAGCAAGGCTTTCTCCCAAGACTGGAAGCCCCAGGCTGGCAGGGGCATGGGCCCTGCGGAGGCACAGTCTTGGTTCTCATGGGCAAGCCTCCTGAGGAATGACTGAACACCACGGTATGCTCTGAAGGAGGCAGCTGGACAACGTGCCATCCAGCAAGGTTGTTCTCCTTGAAGACTGTTTTGTGTGCGTGTGTGTGTGTGTGTGTGTGTGTGCGTGTGTGTGTGTGTACATGCGCATAGCCTTCTTAGGAGAGGCTGGGTCTCTCTCTGAGGGAAGCGGGTAGGCATAGGGGTCTGGTTCTCCCGAGTTTGGGGGGCACTCCAAAAACTGCCTTAGTCTCCCTGGCCACCTTTCCTCTGAGGCTACAACTGTGCTCTAGGTAGGCAGGTGGGGGACTCCTGCAGAGAACGCCCTGTCCTTTCAAAGGGAGGAGGCAGGTGACCCTCCTGGAGGCCTAGAGGCATCCACTTCTCAGGGTGGCTGTGCCCAGCACCCACCTCTCCAGGGCCTAGGAAATGTGGGCCTGTTGTTCCAGAAAATAGGGGTGTGCTGCAGAGGGTCTTCCAGAAGAAGGGCTTGGGAAGGGGGCTCCTGGGCCGGCAGGGCCAGGCCAGGCCAGGCAGCAGGAAGGGAGCCTGCAGAGTCATTTACAGGCGCCGCTGGCTAGCAGGGAGGGAGTGTCCGAGCCTTTCATCCCTGGCTGCCAGACCGACGTTCGCCCTTGTTCACTCAAGGAGAATTCCACCCCCCAGACCTGCCCTCCCACTGCAGCCCAATGAATGCCTCCTTACACATCCTGAGAAAGCATCCATAATGGCCCGCCGCCTCCCACCTCCCGAGGAATTCCGCGGCGCTGGGCCCACAGGGAGGCAGGGCGCAGACGGCCCACGGCGCCTCCCCATTGGATGGCAGGGCCGTGCTCGACTCCCCTGCGCGGCTGGTCAGCCACAGGCTCACCTCCCTTCCCACCGCCGCGCCCGGGAGAGGAAGCGAGGTGGCCTTTGCCCCCGCATAGGCCAGCCAGGAATGCGGGGCCACGCTTCCCATTACACCCGCCCGAGGGCTTGAGAATGGGGGAAGCAGGGACGCGCAGGGCCCATCCAGGGCAGCACGATTCCAGATAGCCTGCGGGGGGTGCGGGGCCCCGCACCCCTACTCGACAGGCGAGGCGGGAAGGATCACCGCGCACGGTCGCGGATGCTAAGTTATCCAAACCCATGACCCAGTGGCAGGCACTGTCACGCGGCCTGCGCCCCAGGTGTGCCTCTCCCTGGGCGCGCCGAGGTCCCCCGACGGCGACGGCTTGCGGTGCCCAGGTCTTCCGCACCGCGCCCTTGCGGGGCTCTGGGAACGCTTTCTCGTTGCACATTCGCTGTACAGCGCGCGGCCCGCAGAGCAGCCTGGGCAGGGGGGTAAGTCGCGAAGTTTGCGAGACACGCGCGGCGCGACTGCGCGTCGGGGCTCGGGGACAGCCTGTGGCCCGGGTCCCGCGCGCCCCTTAGGAAAGGCGCCGGGGTGCGCAGTCGGGCAGGGGCTAGGGTTCCCTCTTCCCGACCCGCGTCTCCCATCCGGGTGGTCTTCCGGCTGCTCTGCCCCTCGGGAAGGGGCGCGGGTACCCAGAGACCCCACGCCGCGCCGCCTCCGCGCCCCGCCAGCCCAGGGGAGGGGGCTTCCCACAATGCCCAGCGAGCTCCAGGCCGCACTTCCGCTGTCCGGCCGCCCACAGGGGGCCGGAGGAGGACCGACCCCTGCCGCGCCCCCTCCCGCCCCGCGGCGCGGAGCCCGGGGCTGAGCGAGGGGCGGGGCGCACCGGCCGGGCCGGCGGGGGCGGGGCCCGGGGCGGTGGCCGCGGCCAGGGAGCGGCGCGGGCCAATCAGCAGCAGCGGGCGCGCGCCGGGGCGGGTCGGGGTCCGCAGGCGGGGCGCGCGCGCGGGCGGCGGGGGCCGCGGGGTTGGAGCGGGCGCGGGGGCGCGCGCCGGCCTGACGGACGGACGGACGGACAGACGGACGGAGCAGCCGAGGCGAGCGCGCATCTCGGACACGCCTGGACGCAGCGCTCGCCCGGCGGTGGCGGCAACCACCGGCTCCGGTCCGGCGGCCGCGGCGCCCGCCCTCGCCTGCGCCCCATGGGGTCACAGGTAAGCGGCGCCGGCTCATTGTCCGCGCGACCGGCCGGCGCATCGCGGCCGGGCCGGGCGGGGGCCGGGCCGGGGCCGCTCCGAGCCGGGGCGCGCCCCGCCGCCTGCTGCCCGGCGCCCGCCCGCCCCGCCCGCGGGGGCGCCCTCCTGGCGGCGATCGGCGCGCCCCGTTCGCGGCGCTGGTGTCGGCGGTAGCGACCCGGGCCGGGCCCCGCTGGTCCCCAAGCTCGGGTGGCGCGGGGCGGGGTGGTCGGGTGGGGGCGGCTCGGGGTCCCCGCGGGGCTGCTCGCGGAGGCGGAGGCGGCTGCGCTGCCCCGCGCCCCTCGCCCTCGGCGCCTCCTGCCGCGGCCGCCGCGGTCCCTCCCCCGTCACCTCCGAAAGGGGAATTTTCCAGCTGGTAATTTCTGCTGCGTCAACGCCCGGCCCCAGGAGGCAGCCCGGGGGCGTCGTGGCGCCCCCCGCCCGTGCCGCCCTGCGCACCCCCCGCCCGCGCCTCCAAGCCGCACCCGGACCCGCCCGCGCCGAGTTTGCCAAGAGTCGGAACTGCGGGAGGTGGGTGCGGGCGGGTCCCCGCGCCCTGTCCGGCCCTGGGGGTTATTGTCTCCCCCTGAAGCTGGGCACCGGCCTCGTCTCCATTTTAATTACCGACTGAATCGGGGCGCAGGGGCCTCGGGGCCGGGCGGCTAGAGGCGCGTGGAGGGGACGAGGCGCGCGGAGCGGACCGGACGCGCAGAGGGAGCGGGGTCCGCTGCGATCCGCGTCTTTGTTTCTCTGTAAATAGACATGTCAGTTTCACAGGGTAGCACGAGTCAGTATCTGACAACTCAATCCTGATGGCAAATGGGGAATTCCTGCGCCAGGAGGGGGCTCTGGCTAGTTGGGGTTCCCCCATCCCCGCCAACAAATTCATTATCGTAGGGTTAGCGGACCACGCACAATAGGGCTGCACCGAGGAGCCTGGGTGGGAACCAAATGCAGTGAAGAGCAGATATGTTCTGACACAGAGGAAATATAAACAAAAGAAAGTTTGACTGAGATTCTCAGCGAAATTTCCTCATGCTTTCCCCGCTACAATCTCAGCGACGCATTTGTGGTGGATTACAGTGGCAAGATTGTTACCGGCATTGTTTAAAGAAATGCTAATTAGGCAACGCGTTTAGCAACCGGCTGTGCACAGACACCTGTGCACCGAGTACTCACGTGCATTTTAATTGTATCAGTTTGTAGACTCGTTCACATTGGATTTATTTTCCAAGGTTTGGTAACAGACTTAAGATTCACTCTGTTGCTGGCGCGCATGCTGTCTGTGCAAGGCGACATTTCCCCGCCACGAGGGTGGAAAACAGTTTGTTCATGGAAAGGAAATGAATATAAGGGATTTTTTCACATGAATAATGAGGTAGAGAATAGTACTTTACCAAAGCAGAGCCCTTCAGTTTGGTATAGTTTATGGTAGATTGTTTTGAAGTGAAACTTTGGGGCGCCTTGTCATTTCAGAAAGGACATAGTGGGTGGTAATGTGCTTAGGCAGAAGTTACTGAAGATTTAAGTAGGAACTTAAACACTGCGTCCCAGGAAAAGCTAGTAATTACTTTCACGTCCTTCAGTGAAGGGAAAGGGGTGAGGGTTACTGTGAGAGCTGGTGGAATGTGCTCTTTCCAGGCTGTCCAGAAACCCCAAATTCAGTCTCAGGAACACATTCAGGTAAGTCTCCCATCGAGGCCACGGATGGAAGAACTTTGTTTTCAGCAGATGAGGTAATTTCTGTTCAGGTTTAGCTGTTTCATGTTGGAAAGCCGGTTTCTGTGCTCAGCTACTGTTCATGTCCACTACCCGCTGCTTGGGGTCGGCCCAGTGTTCCTGCAGGGGCACCTGCCCTCTGGGATGCTGTGCCCCCCCACTCAGTTATCCAGGGTCAGCGTGCCCCCGTGCCCCTCGGTCACATGTTAGTCCCAAAAGGCTGAGGTGACACAGTGGAGCTGCTCCAAGGACCTGGGGACATACCCTGAAGTGTGACACCCTTTTATTGCTAGGTGCTATGTTGTTTACAAACATGTTAAACTAAATTAAATTTTAACAAGGGTGAACTTTCCAACGTTGTCCTTATGTGGGGTTTTTCAAATTAAGGGAAATTGGGCCACTGTGTCCCTGTGGTCTGTGTTTCTGGGACAGCTGTATGGCTCTCCTGCTTTCTTCTCAACCAGAGGTCTTAGACCGGCCTCCAAGAGCGGAGGAGACCCACTTTGTGTGGGGTGTTGAGAAAGTGTGAGCTGGCGCTGACTCCTCACTTTGGTGGTACTTTGTTCTCAGATGCCCTCTTGGCTGCTGTGTTAAAGTGACAGGAGAGTTCTAGAAACCATTGCTCCTCTTGTGCCCACACCTAGTGTCACAGCACCTGCCGCAGTGGTCCCCTGTGCTGGGGCTTATGTTCCTGCCCAGCTCATGTGCTCAGGAAAATGTCGGCTTTTTCTTGTCTCTGACTTGACATCCTTTACCCTAATGTTGACCAAGTGATGGCAGATTGTCAGGACTTCTGTGACTCTCCACTCCCCCACCCCCGTGAGGAGATGCTTCTGGTGCCACAGGTTTGCTTCAGAGGCCTGTCTACTAAGAGTAAGCGTGAGGCGAAATCTCTGTGGAGGCCCAGACGTACTTAAGTCTTTAGATACATACGGTTGTCCTGGTTTCATCCTGCTCGCATGTCCTTTGATTAGCTGTGGCTTTGCTACGGCCAGTGTGGCTGGGGTGTCAGGCCATGGGTCATTGAGTTTCTGCCCCCATCGCTGCCATTCTGGCCTAAATACTTACTGTCCCTCACACGTGCACTCGGGCTTTGTGTCCTGGTCTGCTAGTGATGACAGCATAGGCCCGTGGTTTTCTCTATAGATGGAAAAGAGAACTAACCTTTTCTGACGAACTGAAAGTTGTTCCATTGAAGAATGAAAATAAGCTAGACCAGTCAGGTTTGACCTCAGTGCGGTTTACGTCAAGTTTTCTGTTCATATCTGTCAACAGTGCCATTTCACTGTTGCTTAGATTTAAACATTACAGAGTATTTTAAAACATCATTGTTTGGATTTTTAAAAATCGCTAACCTAGGTATTTTAGAACAGAAAGTTAAGAGGCAATGTTATTGGGTTTTCAGCACAGCAGCATTTACAGAGCTTTTGTGTTTTGATGTGTTTTTTGAGTCGTATCAGCGACAGTCCCAGGGTTTCTTATTAATGACAACTCCGGCATCGTTGAGGACTTGCTAGGAGCAGCCTTCAGCCAGGTTGGGGAGAGAGTCCTGCAGAGGGGCTGGTGACCTGTTGGGATGGGGGGGCACACAGGGACCATTGAGGTGGCCTGGTATGGGTGACAAGTGCTAGTGAGAAATGGGCCTGAGAGCTCGGAGGAGGACGCAGAGCACAGCACTGGGTGGACAGAACGATCAGAGGGAAAGGATGTCACGCAGACACCCCTCCTCACCCCCGCCCAGCGCTGGACCCCACTGTCCAGCCCTCACAGCAAATTCTGTCCTATAACCAGTGAGGGGACAGGACCCTTTGGGGGCTGCCTGACTGTGGGGTGGGCGTGAGAAATGATTGCAGTTTCAGATTCTGCCTTCCCACGCTTGTGTCCCAGCACACATTGTCACTTCCTGTAGGTCCATGTGTGTAGACTGTGCTCCGTCCTTTTGGAAGAGTTCTTTTCCTGGCGTTCCGAGTGGCGCCTCCATCATGCTCGTCAAGTGAGCTCGGTGTGCAGTCCCCTCTCCCTCTTGCGTTCCCTTTCAGCAGGGTGGCACCTCCATCATTTCCAATTGCACGCAAAACGGAAAAGAGCCATGACTGTGGGAACTATTGGTTTTTAACATGTCCCTTATTTAGGTAAAATTTGGACAGAATCACCACTTGCATGAGATACAGGTATTTTTTGTTTGTGAGACATTGTTGTTTCTCTCTTTGCTTCATGTCTCTCCTTCCATATAATCTGCAGCTGCTGTGCAGAAAGTGGTCCTGCCTCAGCTGGCGTGTGCTGCACCCGAGGCCCCGTGTCACACTGTCCCTTCTGTGTGGAGCAGAAAGAAGGCACTTCTGTGTCTTGGGCTACATTCGGAGGGCTTACGGGTCTCACATATCAAGAGCTGCCCCTGTGAAAGGTGGACACGGGGACAGCGCAACCCACGTGGCTTTGGGCAAGTCACTTTGTCAGTGTGGGTCACCGGCCAGTGCAGGGTCAGCCTGCGCCCTTCCCTCCTCAGTGACACGATGCCCTGGGAGCAGGAGAGAAACGACTCCTGACTGAGCAGAAGAGGAGTCTGCCAAGCCCAGCTCGTAGCTGCAGTGCTGACTGCTGCTCTCCAGACACACTTTGTGAGCTTGTCCCACAAGCAGAGCCAGAGCTCAGGCACTGTGCTGGGCTGTGAGAAACGCAGAGCTGGTGCTCGGGTTCTGGAGTGTGGCGGGCGGGTGCCGACGGGCAGGCTTTCTCGAATCCACGCATGGCCCAGTGGCAGAGGTGCAGCCGGTGATGTGAGTGACACATCTGCACAGCACCCAAGGCGGGCCTTGCCGAGGGAGACCAGCCCAAGGGGACCTAGCAGATAGGAGCTGACCACAGCGAGAGGGTGGACTCAGTCAGTGGAAAACCCATCGTGAGGGTGGCCCAGCAGGGTCAGGGAGGAAGCGAGGGCTGTCTCGGGGCATGTGTGACTTGAGGACGCGAGGGCTGTGCAGAGTGAAATGTCAGTACCCACATGGCTGGTCAGGAGCTCAACGTCGGAGGGTCTCTGGAGCTGGGAGTCTTGCTCCGATGTGGTCGCTGCATGCCCAGGGGCACTGGGCACGTTGGCCCTGACCCGCCCTGAGCTTGCGTTCTCTAAAGAAGCCTCGTGGCCCCTGAAACCTGCCGCCTGTAGTGAGAACTGGCTGTTCAGACGGGACTGGGTCATACAGACCAGCCCCAGGGAGGGCACCCTGGGGCCACATTCTCTTACAAAGGGAGTGAGGAGTCCTGTGCTGAGGGCCCAGGAGGAGCGAGGCCACCACAGGAACTGGGACAGAGAGGGGGGGATGGGGACACGAAGCTCTGGTCTGGGGAGTGATGGCAGGTGTGCCTGAAGAGGAGAGGAGCGTGTCGTCAGGGCTCGCCTTGCCTGGGGTCCCCTCCCTCGCGGCTGCTCCCTCGCCCAGTATGTGCAGTGTGCTGGGCGCCAACCCGCTTTCCCTAAACAGCACCTTCTGACTTTCTGGTGTGTCTCTGGATCCAGGCATGGGAGGAGGCGACCCAGGAGCCCCTCAGACACCGTCTGCTGGGCCTGTGTGTGCACAGCTTGGCTCTGGGAGACTTCCAGAGCTTTCCATGAATTCTTGAATTCTCGTTTGGGGCCTGTCACACAAACAAGGCGACGACCCTGGCAGGGATCTTTCCAGGGACAGGCATTCTGTGAGCTCCGTGGCCCCCATCCGGCTGCACCCCCTCCCCACACGCACATAGTGTGGCTTGCTTGCCGGTCATGCTTCGTTCCTGCGGGTCGGACCTCTCAGTTCCCCTCCATCACCTTTCTTCCTCATTTCTGAAGTGTTGATGGTGAGAACTCACTGTTGAATAAGGTTTGCAGGTGGTGACTTTCCTGTACAGACCTTCTGAGGTAGGAGAAAGTTGTGGATATGAGTCTTGCCGAGTCCCGAGCGAGAGGCCAGAGGCCCCGCCAGCGAGCGCTGGGGCCCCTGCAGACTCGTCTTCTGTCCTGAGCAATTTCGGAACCTCATGAAGTCGCTCTGTCCTGTGATTGGATATGACTGTGACTGACTGTGTGTGCGTTTGTAATTTTTGATTTCTGAAGGGAAGCTAAGGGACTCAGGACACTTGCTAAACCACAGCCGTGGTTCTTGTCTGGAGCCAGTGAGGCTCTGCGAGGAATTCTGTCCAGCGTCACGTCTCGCACCAGAACCCGTTTATCATATCTTACCACCTTTGCTTTCGTTTTCGGTTCTGCATGGGTAACTCCATAAACAGGAAGTGGAGATTTTCCAGGAGGCCGTTTCCCAGTGCCTACGGTGATGCAGAAACACGTGTCTGTCATTTCGTTGCTTGTATGTTATTTTGTGCGAAGACTGTTTTCTTCAGCCTCAGTGTTTCGAAGAACTTCTCTGAAACCAGCAGCAGCCACACTACCCACCGGGGCACCCACCGTGCATTCGTGATGGCCCGCTGGGCACTGAAGAAAGTGGTTTTACAGTTGGGTGCGTTTCGACTTTCCCAGTTGTTTTCTTTACGTTGCTGGCAGAACAAGACAAGGGCAGTGAAAATGTGACAGTCTTTGGACGTCCCCTGTAGTGAAAGGCCCCAAGTCAGGCTGATAGCCCTCCCTGACTTTGGTCGGACAGGGCAGCAAACACTTGGGTGTCGGCAGCCGGTGTGTCACTGTGTCTGCCTCTCTCCTGGTCTGGCTTGCTGATCCCTGCTGCTGGTTTTGCTTTCTTCTGTGTGCTGGAAACCCGGACGCCAGAGGGCCTGGAACAGAACGGCTCCCTGCCCCGGGTCCTGCTTGCAGGACAACCGTGGTTCTTGGAGACGGAGCAGAGGCGGAGTCCGTCCAGGTGCGCGTGAGCATGTGCGTGTGTACCAAGCGGGTCGGGGAGGCTCCGTGCCAAGGAACCGTCCCCAGGCCCAGCCAGTGCACTCCCGCAGGTCCGGGTCAGCCACAGGCCCATGCATCCCGTCCTCTTGGATTCCTCGGAGACCGTGGCCGTGCTGTCCCTTGGAGGAACCCAGCAGGCCGAGTGCCGCCGTGTTTGCGTAACATTACTCGTAACAACCTCATCTTCTACTTAAACCATTGTTGCCTTGTCTTAGGAAGCAAGAGCATCCATGACACCAGGAGGTGGGTGTCTTGGTTGTATTTTAGGGATACGCACTAAAAGGAGCACGTAACTATTAGGTTAGATAGAGATGCATCCATGAGTTGGTCTGAAGCCGTTTTGGGGGCAGCATGGTGTGTGGACCACCCCATAGTGGTCCGGGATACGCCTGGGTCCTCCCTTCATTGCACGGCTGCCTCGGGCGGCCCGTGGAGCACGCTGGTCTTCTCACGCTCACACAGGCATGCAATGTGCACACCCCACCTCTCCCTCGCAGCCGCTGGCGGGAACCGCACTTTGGCCACAGTGTGGGGGAGGGGCGGCCCTGGTGCCGGTTCTGGATTCTGATTGAGCGGCTTTCCGGGGTGAAGGGCTGGACTGGCTCAGGCCCAGCGCACTGCTGCCAACGGGGCTGGGGGGTCTCCTTTTAAGAGCCACTCCCAGCCCGTGTCACAGCCCTTTCCTGTTGTCTTGAATGGGAGCAGTTGATGTAAGTCAGCTTGCTGTTTGTGTGAATTTCCCGGGGCTGTGCTAACAAGTACCACAGACCTGGTGGCTTGAAGCTGTAGAGATTTATTCTCTCACAGCCTGGAGGCCGGAAGTCAAATCTCGGTGTGGGCAGGGCCCCCAGGAGGGTCCTTCCTGCATCTGCCAGCATGTGGCAGCTGCCCCGGCCTGGGTGTCCTGTCTGTGGACGAATCACCCCATCTCCTGTCATGTTCTCATGGCCCCCTCCCCTCTTCTAACAAGGACACCAGTCATACTGAATTAGGGTTCACTGTAATGACTTCATCTGACTTGGTTTTATGTAGAAAAAGCCTGTTTTCCAGATGAGGTCCCGTTCCAGACACACTTTCTGTGGGACGTGACTCATCGTCGCAGCCTGTATCTGCCTGACACATCTCCACATGCATTTCTCAATCCCAGTGTTTCCTGGGACTTCTCTGTCCATCACCAGTGTCACCTGTCACGGCGTTTGTTCCCTTCATGCTACAGCAGGCCAGCGTGTCAGTGACTGCGCCCACAGCAAGCAGGGCTCCTGGTCTGGGACACACTTCCAACAAGGTCCTTGCTCTGTTGGGTCCTGTGTCCCGGCAGGGGAGTGACAAAGCCAAGACAGATGGCCACACTTGCTGTGCAGACACAGAGGTGCAGAGACGTAGTGGGCCAGGAGGGAGGGAGGGACGGTGAGCAGAGGCTGAGCGCAGGCTGTCTGCGGGGCGCTGGGGGGGCCGCGTGCTGCGTGGCTCCAAAGCAGGATGGTCTCCGCTGGCACCTGTCTTTTCACTGCTAACTGCATGTGTGCCCACCCACAGGTCAGGCCAGAGCTTCTGTCCCCCAGGCAGCTGGTGGCCCCTTTTCAGGATGGCGTTTTTAGTGCTTCCTGTAAGATACGCAGGAGAACTAAGGATAGCAGCTATTGAAATATAGTCTTCAAATTTCAGAGAAGTTTCTTTTGTACTGTAGTACCACGTGGCACTTAACACATCACATAATATCGTAAGGGACAGGTCTGAAACTCATAATCTGCAGTTGCGGTGAGTGCAGTGGTAGAAGTGTCCTGGGTACCTGCTCCAACTGTGGGGGATGGGGCCTCTGCCAGAGGCTCCTGGGTGCCTCCTGAGAACACCTTTTGCTCTTTAGAAGTCAGTCTGGAGGCCTGGGGCTTTGGCAGCCCCTCTGTGCCGGGCAGGCCGGGGGTGGGGGCAGGAAGGAGCCGCCTGTGTTCCCCCCTCATGGGGGCCCTGCCCCACGCAGTTCTCAGCTTCCGGATGAGACAGTGGTTGGCCCCATCCTGCGGGCTCTGGGACCTGTGAGGAAAGTGGGAGCCAAGCAGAGTGCCCTGTGGTGCCGTCACGTGACAGGTCGGGTGTGTGTTTGGACGGCTCTCACATGGACGCTGAATTCTGTGTCCAGGACGTCCGTCTCCCTTGGTGCTTCCCCCCCAGCAAGCCTGTCGCCCACACCTTTCATCCTCGAGTTTCATCAGTAAGGAACTTGCTTTGGAGGGAAAGGGGATTTGAGCAGATAGCCTCAGGTCACATCTTCTCTGCTCTGGTTTCTTCCCGTTTTTCTGTCTTATAAACTTCTCAGCGTTGACGGAAACGACGTGTCATTGCCTCTCTAAGTTGGGCCCCGTTTAGTTTTACTGTGTCATGGTTTTCTCGGTCATTTTCTAATTGTCAGAACTTTTCATTTTCTAATTGTCAGGACTTTGTTTCTTTTTTACAAAGAGCAGTGCTGGGAGCATTTTTGAACAAACTGGTATTATCGGTTGTTTCCTTGGGTGGAGACACCACCCGTCTGCCCACCGAGTACTGCGGCTGCCTTCCGGAAGGATGGGCGTTTGGAGGTTCTCTGCTTGTACATCACCACCGTCTATGGGCCTTTATGATTTCACATTAAATTTTACCAGCTCCGTAATTCCGATTTTCCTTTGAACTCTTTTCTCCGAATCTAGTACATTTCTTTTGGTACCTTTTAGGCCCAGATACCTTTCAAATCTTCCCATTAAGTCACAGGATTAACTTGGATTTTAAAGGAAGAGAGTGGCTGAGGCGTTTGTCCCGCAGCCCACCATGACCTTCCCCATCAGTCAGGCCGGGGCAGGCACATGGGCTGGGTTTGATGACAGGGGTGAAGTGTGGTCTCTGTGGCACGCAGCCTGCACCAGGCCAGCAAGCGCTGACTGGACCCCCGGCCCCCCAACCTGGTGCAGCCCCGAGGACGGTGAAGCCACCACGAAGGACCGGGGTGGTGGGCATCCTCCCCACCGTCTGCCCTGCTGAGCAAGCGCTTTCAGTGCCGATTTCCTTCAGTGTCACTTGTCAGTAGGGCAGACTGGGAGAACCCCTCATGTACCCTGCAGCCCCAGAGCTGGTGGCCCCTACGGTGCACCCCCTCACAAGTCCCCAAGTCACTGGCAGATCCCAGTTCTTTCCTCGTGAATCATGGAGTTTCATTTCTTAAAGGTCCTTGGAGCTGGTCCCAGCCCAGGACTTAAGAGGGGCTTTCCCCGGGAGCACTCTGCCTCCCTCACATGCTGGGGGTTGGGGGTGAGATAGGGCCCTGAACCTCCCTGCCCTCCCCTGCACTGCACGCCTGGACCCAGCCCAGGGAGTAAGAACCGGTCCCTCCCTTCAGGGCCCTCTGATGTGGTGCCCGGATGACCTTGGGTCCAGATGACCCCACCCTGGGGCCCACTTCTGCCCCCCTGCCTTGGCCTCCTGTGTCTGTCACAGGTCCCTGCCTCAGGCCCCTGCAGCCTGGCCTGTGCCCCAGCTGGTGCTATCCTCAGCCCCCTTGGTCAGAGGCTCCAGTGGCTGCTGTGAGGGTCCCAGGGGCCACTGTGACCTGCTTCCTGCAGTTGGCCTGGCCGCTGGTGCCGTGGACAGGAAGCCACGCCATGAGGCAGGCCTGTGTGAGGTCCCAGCTGCAGCCTGCGCCCAGTCTGCTTGGGGCTCACCGCCCCCATGGAGTCCCCACCCCTTGCTCCCTCAGGTTCTAATGCGTGCTGACCATGTGGAGGCCGTTGCTCCTGCAGAAGTGACAGTGGCACCTGGAAACCTGTCAGCTGAACGGGCTCACTGCTGGGAACCAGAGCACATGCGTGAGCCGGTCAGCGGAGACTCGGTGTGAACAAAGGCTTGCCCCTTCGTTCAGGGTGGTGCAGGCCCGTGACTGCCATTCCTGCCGGCGGTTTCCGCGGCTGCCTTCTCCCGCCCCCCCCGCAGGTGGGCAATGTGCAGTGATGCAACTTTTAAGGAAAAGTGACTGATGAAGATGGTAGCGTGTCCTTTGATATAAGCAAATGTTGCAAAACGCTAACAAATGGTGCATCTGGCTAAGGGGCAGGTGGCGGTTCTCTGAATTATTCTTGCAGCTTTTCCTCAGCTTGGAAAGTGTTTCAAAAAAAAGTTGAAAAAGACAAGCAAAGACTCCACCGTGTTGCTCCCACGTGGCTTTGTTTCCCGCGTAGACACTCGTGGCAGCAGGCAGCACTGTGTTTGGAGTGAACATTTCAAGTCACAGCGTCACTCAGATTGAAAATACCCAGAAGTCGTTTTTCTGCCTTGTGGAGCCTGTCAGCTTTCTATTAAAGAAAACGTAATTTCTAAAGGTGACGTGTGGCTTTTCAACTAGGGCTTTTGTAACAAAGGCCCACAAAGTGATAAAACAATGGAAATGTATCTTCTCAAGTTCTGGAGGCCACAAGTTTGGAATCCAGGTGGGAAGGCCTTGCTCCTCCCGCGTCCCCGGGGGTCCTCCTGCCTCTTCAGCTGTCCAGGTGTCCCAGTCCCTGCACTGTGGCCACGTCCCCCCGTCTGTCCACCTCCATCCTCACATGGCCTTGCCTCTGTGTGTGTCTGCCCAGATTTCCCCTTTTTATAAGGACCCAGTCCCGTTGGGTTATGACTTCATCGTGGTTAAATCTACAAAGACCCTATTTCCAATTAAGGTCACAGTCACAGGTACTGGGGGGTTGGGACTGCACCATGACTTTTTTGAGGACGCGATTCAGCCTGTGGCAGCAAATAGCTGTCTGTCCCCTCCCCCGACTTTGCTGTGAGCTGTGGCTAGCCCTGAGCATCAGAGCCCACCTTTCGGCTGCACGTGTGATGTCACACTCTGATGCCCAGAGCGTGTGTGCTGTTACATCCGGAGGACATCGGGGGAGCCCTGGTGGCCGGAGCTGGGATGTCTTGGGTGGGCGGCTGGTGGGCACGTGGCCTCCCTGCCCACCATCCAGCCCTTTCCCAGGATCAAGAATTTGCCATCTCGTCTCGTCCTGTTTCTACCAGCACTTACTGTGGGACGTTTACAAAGTAAGATTGCGATATTGCATGTTTAATGCACAAAAGATGTTATAGTTGTGTTGACCCCGAGAGCATGCACTGAGCCTGTTCAGCATCGGAAGTGGTCCCTGTGGGGAGTGGCAGCCACACTCAGGTCAGTGCGTGCTGTCGTGAGGGGCCCCAGAGGCTTCCTGGAGGAGGCGGCAGTCCGGCCAGAAGGGGCTCCCCAGCCCTCTTGATTCCACCCAGAACTTGCCTTTCCAGGTCTGACCTGTGAAACGAGCACATCTGTACAGCTGGATGCCTCCTGCTTAGCCTGGGTGAGCCGAGAGGCGTTTCAAGGATGAGCGTGGTTTACAGATGGAAGGTCCAGAGTGGACCTCACAGGAGGTGCGAGGGAGCACGAGCAAAAAGTGGTGACCTCTTCCCTTTTCCCTTCCCCTCCCCACAAAACAAGAAATTCCCCAGACCAACTTCCCACCCGTGGAAGGAAGCCGAGAAAGGGGAAGTTCAGAGAGCTGCCCTCAGGTGGGCACACAGCCCTTTATCAGAGGCCCTGCCAGGTCCTTTTCTGTGCTCAGGGCCCCAGGCCACTGTCCCATGTGCTGGAAGCTGAATTAGGACGCCTGGGAACCCTGCTGATGGCTGCGCTTGGCGCTGGCCTCTGGGTTTCCCGTCTTGGTGGCTGGTGCCCCAAGCACCCTGAGGCCTGGCACAATCCTCGGCAGGCCCCAGCTCTGCGCTGGTTGCAGAGTCTCTCGCTGGCCTGCCCCTCTCCTGGTCATGGTCACTGTCCTCACCCTGCTGTCTCTGGCCAGATTCCCCGCGCACAGTGCTCTCGGCGCCTCTGGGTTTGGCTCCACTCCGCCTGTCCTGAGGCTCAGGCACATTGTCTCTCACAGCTCTGTGGCCAGCGGGGCCCGGGAGGTGCTGCTTCTGTCCCGGTGATGCTGGTGGGCTGCAGTCCCGGGCTGGGGCGGGTGGCTCAGCGGTCTGGCATCTCAAGGGGTCAGGGCTCGGCCTGGCCGTTGGAGTGGCTGTACTTCTCTGTCCACACCGTCTCAGGTCTCTGCTCCTACAGCGAGTAGCTGGGCACAGACCCATCCAAGTGCAGAGTGGGTGCCACTCCTTAAGGCTCAGGCCGGAACTCGGTCAGTCCTAGGCCCGGGTCAGTGTGGGGGTCGCCCAAGGCCCTGAACCCCAGCCCAGGCCTCCCCAGGCCTGACTGGTGTGTATCCCCTACTGGGAAGCGGCCCCCAGCCCAGCCCCTCCCCTGCAGCACCTCTGTGCTGACCTGCAGGCACTCTGCTCTGGCTTTGCCCTCTTGGGGAGCCCTGTCTGGGCAGGTGGGCAGTGACCTCAGAGCAGGCCCGTGCTTCTGTGCACAACTGGGGCTGATACGTAAACAGATTGGGGTAATGTGTGAAGCGGATGAGATCCCGGAATTCTCCTACAGTTAGAATTTCCAAGGCACAGGGCCGTGTGACGGGAGGCAGGGCCAGGAGGCAACACCCCGCAGTTTTTGGAAAGGAGGGCTCTCTGTGGTCAGGGTGGGGTGCCTCAGAGAGGAAGTGACATGTAAGCAGGTGGGCAGGCACTCCAGGCCTCGATGGAGGTGAGGGAACCGAAAGAGGCCTCAGCAGCAAGGGACGGGAGGGGCCGGGCAGCAGGCAGTTCGCCAGTCACAGGTTGGCATTTTTAGGTCATGCTGGCTGGAGTTGGGAGATGTCAGGTCCAGCAACCAACGGTGTCAGCCTTTGCTCACAGAGAAAATTCGCACAATAGCGCTTCCCGTCCCCCATCTGAAGACTTCTTAGAGTGTCTTTCCAGTCAGGAGCTCACTTTAAACCTTAAACCGGAACCATGAGTGTAACAACAGGGTGCATATAAATGCCATAAAGTGATCGCTCATCGCCCACTGCTGTGCCGTAAGCTGGGCTTTCCAGCACAGAGGACACATGTCGGAGTGGGGGTGGCGTCCCCTCCACACAGCTGGACGGAGCCTGTTCCAGTGGGACAGGGACCGAGGGGCTGATTTCCGGTGGTGACAACGACCGGTGTTTTCCTACACACCGAATTACAGAATCACGCTGCTGGCTTCGGCAGTGTGCCTGGTATGTAAGAATGGTGTGGGTGTGCTGACATTTCTTCTCTGACCATCCCGGAACCTGAGAAGGGTCTCCCCGGCCTCTCTCCAGCGTCTGGTGGCCCCTGGATTCAGGGCAGTGGCACCGTCCGTCCCACCCTCGCAGACGCTCTCCCTGTGCATCTGTGTCCAAACCTCCCCCTGGACGGGGTCAGGACCTACCTCAGTGACCTCAGCTCAGTCCCATCAGCAAGGATCCAATTTCCAAAGAAGGTCATGTTCTGAGGTCCTGGGGTTGGGACTTCAGCACGTCAAACTGGAGGACACGATTCAGCCTGTAACAAATGTCAACAAATTAGCACAGTTGTGTAGTTGAACAAGAAACTTTCCACAAAATCAGGTTTCTGATAGCTCTACTGAGGTGTGATTTACACATAAAACTTCTCTCATTTAGAGAGTGTGATGGATGAGTTTGCTCACAGTCCTGAAACCACCAGGTAAAGGTGTCCCTCCCCGGAAGTCCCCCAACCCTGGGAACTCACCCCTCCCAGCCAGGGCCTCCGCTGACCTGCCTGTGCTTCCCTCTGAAGACTGTCTGCACTTTCTAGGCTTTCATGGAAAGGGGCTCATACACTCTCCCTTTGGCTTTCCTGCAGCACAATTATTTTGAGATTCATTGTGTGTATGTGTGTGACGTTTAGCTGGGCACAGGGGTGGGAAGGTGGCAGTGTCCCCCTTCCCGCCGGGTGTGTCCCCCTTCCCGCCGAGCATGTCCCGCTGTTGGAATAAACCTGCCTGTTTATCCGTTCACCTGTTGATGCACATTTGGTTGTTTCCAGACTTTGCCTTATGAGTAACGTGCTCGAATGTCTGTGTGTGATCCTTGTGTGGCCGGCCTCCACTTCTTGGGGTGGGTTCCCAGTGTTGGAATTGTTGGATCCTATGGTGTTTGTTCAACTATTGAAGACACTGCCACGTTGGTTTCCTGCATTCCCACCAGCAGAGTGAGGGTCCCAGCTGCCCCTCAGCCCCCTGACCGCATGTGGTCACCCTTCTGCTTGTGATGGGCGTGTGGAGACATCTCACTGTGGCTTCACTTGCGTTTCCTTAAGGGCTGATGAAGTGGAGTGTCTGCCCGTGTCTGGCCATCCGTGTATCTCCTTTGTGATGTGTCTGTTTGAAATGTGGCCCATTTAAAAAAACCTCACCAACATCATTACGAAGAGCAGTTTTTAGCGCAGTAGAGTGACCGGCTCAGACGTCTGCCGCTCACCTCCCTCCTCGTGAGGCCGAGGGAGCTGCTTGGCCACCGTGACCAGGCTCAGATGGGGTTTGGTCCTGCACCAAGGGCATCTTGCTTCCAATTTAAAACATTTGTTACCTTTCATTTTAAGGAAAACTTTGAATAAGCTAAGCCTAGCCGACATGCAGAAGTTAGAAGTCAGAGATGAGAAGGTGAGATGAAGCCTAGTGTGAAGCAGCTTTGGGAGGGAATGACTGGACCTGAGGGAGGAGCCTGCTGGCCTGCAGGTCCCAGATCCCTGCACAGACCTGACGCTTGTGTGGCTTGAATGGGGACACAAGGTCTAAATTGCAGTTTACACTTTTATTCTAACAAATTGCCTTCCTGGTAGAGCTCATTAGGGGCAAAAGAAAAAATCACCCCATCCTGCTCCCGGAATTAAGACTTTGAATACACAGTGCAGCAAATGAAATATATTCATAGCGGTCTTCTCATTTCATGGTTCGTGTGCATTTTCCAATACGGTGATTTATTTGGCCTTTGCCCATGAGGCACTCGTAGCTGGAAATGGCACCGAAAGCCTCAGGCACGTTGCCCTCCCAGACAGGCCGGGCCTTCAGCTGGCATCCCTTCCTATGTGGCTGCTTGGTGACGTGCACTGTCACCGTGGTCCTGGTTGTCTGTGGTGGGCATGGGCCAGCTCACGAGCCCCTGGCACTGTTCAGGCCAACGTGACTCTTGGGGTTTGGTCTGCAATGTGGATTCAAGTTGGTTTGGTGCCAAAGTAGTTGTTTCACAAGTGATTCTGGCTGAAACTGAATTATCCTGAGATTAGTGAGTTGTAAATAAAGTAAGTAGTAGAGAAACTACAGGAGAAATACAAGCGGGGAGTTTGGGAACTCAGCATTAAGATGGTGCCACTGGCAGGTGATGCTGGCATCACTTTCGTGCCGTCTCAGGAAGCAGCGCTGTGACAGGTATCCCCTTCGCCCCTTGATCTCACCCAGCCCTTAGCTTAACCTTACAGTGACCGGGCATCTGTGTCCCTTCATGGACCACAGGCTCCCCTCTGAAAGAGTCCCTTACTCATAAGGGTGCCACACGTGGACCTTTCAGTGCATGAAAGTGCCCTGTACCCTGTGCGTCAGCACAGAGATGATGATCAGCTTACCCATCCACAGGTGTGAGTTCACATGTGTGTCCTATGGACAGGTGTGTCCCTGGGACAGGTGTGTGTCCCCGGGACAGGTGTGTGTCCTGCGGCCAGGTGTGCCTCCATCAGACAGTGTACACCACCAGGGCAGGGCAGGTGCTCTGCTGTCCTTGCCCTCGTGCTGTGAGTTTACTTTAGTTTCAAGTGTGTATCTCACTTGTCAGTGGTTACATGACACGACTGCTGTTCTGCCCAGGGCACCTCCATTTTTAGGGTCGCAGCTGCTGAAAGGCAATGGCAGCTGGCCACAGGGCAGCCGCTCTTCCTCTGCGGTCAGGTGGGTGGGACCCCCGCGATCGGCTTCCTGACTGTGAAATGCACATGTGCCCGCTCTCCTGAAGCTTCCGCAGGGTCCATTCCGTGCATCTGCTGGGTTTCCACAGCAGGCTGATCTGTGTTAGAGGATCACTATTTTAGATTCCTTTTCTTTTTCACAGACAGGCAACTTTTTCCCCAATGAAAGTTGTACTGTTTTCTTACTACCAAATCTCTATGCAGTACATAGCTGATTTTTAAGCTGCCCTGGTTGAATGATAATTTGTTTCGTAACTTTCCATAGGAGTTGAATTCATTTTAGCCCTGTGAGGTTGTTGTTGCTTCTACAAACGGCACTGGGCTTTCTTCTCCTTCTCTGTGCTCTTCCTAACTCTTGAAGGATCTGTTTTACTGGCAAGTGAAGAGACTCGTTCAAGTCGGATCTCAGATTGTGTGACCTGCGTTGGCTCATTTGCGTCTGTGCCTGAAGCTGAGGTCCTCCCTTCACAAGGAAGGAGCAGCTGCCACTCCACGTGGAACATTCAACTGAGGCCTTGAGTGTAAATGCTTGATTTCCTCAACTTGAAGCATGTTTGGTCCCTCCCCAGGTGTGAGGGATGAGGCCACTCCTGGATGGAATGTCTGTCCTTGTACCGACTCCGACACAGGGTGGGGGACAGATGCTGGGTTATAACCCCGCTTCTGGGGCTCTGTGCACTCGAAGTCCAGATCCCCTGGTGTCGTCTGCGGGCACACGACGCCTCCCTGCAGCCCATCTGAACATTCTTCATATTCTCCTCTTCGGTGGCCTGTCCTCATGGGGGACAGGCTCAGCTGCTGTTACTGAAAGGCTGACACAGGATAGAGGCGGCATGTTTACTTCCTGTCTTCGAGTCTGGGGGCCAGTCGGGGCGGAGGTCCGGTTCTCACTGTGACCCCAGTGCCTGGACAGCACCAAACTGAGGGGGCAGGTGCAGTGGGAGGTCACCAGGGCCTGGGCTGGGTGTATTGGCTCCACTCTCACAGCAGGTGCCGCCAGCAGGTGCAAAGGGGATAGTGGGAACGGCTGCCTGTGGGAGACAGAGTGAGTGAAAGCCTTTTGCGCTTTCCTGCCTCACTTTCCCTGCCTGTGAAATGTGAAACAGTAACTATTTTTTTTCACAAAGCCCTTTAAAAATGATTTTGGGTGTTTAAAAACACTTTGTAATGACTAGAGGAAGGCCTGTGTGTTGTAACAAATTTGAGCCAACAAAGGACTTTTTAAGCTACAACGGGCAGAGTGCCCCTCTCACCCCCCAGCCTGGGCCCCAGACACAGACTCTCCCTGCACTGGAGCGCGTAGGCTTCTCCCATTAAGCACATTTTGGGTGAGCGCTGCTGCTGGACGAGCTGGAGAATGGAGCATTTAACAGGGAGCATCAAACGCTACCAACTCTTTCTCCAGGAGTATTGGGGCCAAATGTGTCCCCTCAGAATTCATGTGTTGAAGTGCCTCAGAGTTTGACGGAATCTGGATGTAATTAGCTAAGATGAGGTCACACTGGGGTAGAGTGGGCCCTAATCCAACATGACCAGTATCCTTATAAGAAGGGGACACTGGGACAGACGGGCACACCGGGACAGTGCCATGTGAAGATGGAGGCCAGACGGGCGATGCTTCTACAAGCCCAGGGGCTCTCAGCAGCGGTGGCAGCAGGCGTGATGGGTATCCTCCTGCGGCACCTTCAGAGGGAGCAGGCTGCCGACCCCGTGGTCCGGGACCTGGTCGCCAGGCTGTGCAAGAACACAGTTCTCTTGCTTAAGCCACCTGGGCCGTGGCACTTGGTCCCTGGGAAACCAAGGTGGGCGGCAGAGAAAGGCTGAGGCAGGAAGGCTGGGAGACGCAGGCGAGGAGCACAGGGCGAGAGGGGTGCCCAACGGGGAGGGGTTCTGTGCCCCAAGAGTCTGACCGGCTGTTTCCTGAGGATGGTGAGGCGCTAGTCCCCTCGCGTCCATTCCACTTACTGAAAACCTGCCCTGGAGGCCGAGCTGGTGCCCGCAGCCCGATGCAGGCTGCCCGCCTCTGGAGCTGCTTGGGCTGCATTCGGGCAGTTTGTTGGGTGACGGCAGTTACAGCTGCTTTTGGTGGGGAGTCTGTGTCTGTTGTGATTAAGGTTGTTCCTTTTAGGGTGAGGGATGAGGACACAGATTGTCTAACCTGGATGTGCCGTTGGGGTGAGGAAGCCGCTTTACCTACTGACGGGCGCTTTCCTTGTTTCTGGAATATCTGCTTTTTGTTCTGCGTTTGCTGCGTGTGGGATCCTGTCCAGGGCTCCGTGTCCATTATGACGGCGGCAAAGCCTTCAACCCAGGGCCTGCCCTCCCGCTCGCAGCCGGTGGAGGCCCGGCACCCCTGGCAGGGCGCTCGGTTGCCTGTGGTCACGCGCCTCGGGAGGCCTGCCCTGCGCCGTCCCCGCCCTGCCTGGCGGTCGTGTCCACTGTGGTAACTCTTGCCTTCTTCTCGTCTGCAGAGTCTGTAGGAGAGGCAGCGGCGAGGCTTCCCCATGAACGACCGGAAGGAAGACATGGAAATCGCGTCCCACTACCGGCGCCTGCTGCGCGAGCTGGACGAGCAGAGGCAGCACGGCGTCCTGTGCGACGCATGCGTCGTGGTCGAGGGCAAGGTCTTCAAGGCTCACAGGAACGTGCTGCTGGGCAGCAGCCGCTACTTCAAGACGCTGTACTGCCAGGTGCAGAAGGCGTCCGACCAGGCCACGGTCACACACCTGGACATCGTCACGGCCCAGGGCTTCAAAGCCATCATCGACTTCATGTATTCCGCCCACCTGGCCCTCACCAGCAGGAACGTCATCGAGGTGATGTCGGCGGCCAGCTTCCTGCAGATGACGGACATCGTGCAGGCGTGCCACGACTTCATCAAGGCCGCGCTGGACATCAGCATCAAGCCGGACGCCCCGGACGAGCTGTCGGAGTTCGAGGTGGGCGCCCAATCTGGCAGCGGCGCGGACGCGCTCATCTCCGCCGTCATGGCCGGGAGGAGCATCTCCCCATGGCTGGCCCGGCACACGAGTCCCACCAACTCCTCAGGGGACTCGGCCATCGCCAGCTGCCACGAAGGAGGAAGCGGGAAAGAGGACCAGGAGCCCAAGGCCGATGGTGCCGACGACATTTCCTCACAGTCGCTGTGGCCGGGCGACGTGGGCTACGGGTGTCTGCGCATCAAGGAAGAGCAGGTGTCACCCCCACACTACGGGGGCAGCGAGCTGCCTTCTGCCAGGGATTCTGCAACCCAGAGCTCCTTCTCTGAACAGGCTGGAGGGGATGGCTGGCAGCCCACAGGCCGGAGGAAGAATCGGAAAAACAAAGAGACCGTCCGGCACATCACACAGCAGGTGGAGGATGACAGCCGGGCCGGTTCCCCGGTGCCATCCTTCCTTCCAACATCCGGGTGGCCGTTCAGCAGCCGCGACTCAAGTAAGCCTTCGATTTGTCATAGGTGGGGCTCAGACCCTGTCGGGCGCCAGTGGCCCAAATGCTCTGTGTCAGTGGCCCCGTGGCTGCTCATTTTGTAGACGAAGCAGCACATTTCCAGGCTCACATCTGCAGCTTCCCGTGGGTCACCTCCTTGCACAGTAAATTGGTGTGAGCACAGGGAATGTGACCAACGTGTCCCAAAGGCCAGTACAGTGTTGGTGTCACCGACACACACGGGCTGCCTGGTGGGGCTTTTCTGGAGCCCAGGGCGGCTTGAGCTGTGGGACCGATCTCTGGAAAAGTGGGTGACACTTGGAAGGAGCCCCCAGCATGAGGGCTGTGAGGTGGGCTTTCCCTTGTATTGGAAGCCTTTCAGAAGCACTGGTTGGGTAACTTAACTTTAAAAGATTTAAATGGTAACATTTTAAAGGTGAGAACATGTATTAAGTGGCGTGACTGAAGGCGGGGGGCACCCAAGCTCGCTCCACGGGCTCTCTCTGCCGTCACCCGCCTTCAGGTCTGGATTTCCCGTCAGCAGACTTGTGCCTTGGTCACTGTCATGAATATTGAACAAAACGTCACCTGCATGTGTTTGGTCCTCAGTAAAAAGTTTGCTTTGACCGGGCGTCCTGAGGACGTAGGGCCATCATCATAGGGCCATCGAGCTCCCCTCACAACAAGGGGCCCTTCCTACTTGCCAGCAGGTGTGGCTTCAGTAGTTCAAACTAACTGACATGGGGCTTTCTTCTTGTCTCCCGGACTAGTAAACAGCAAAGGAAATGTTTACTAAATGCCAGGTGCCCCTCCCCGTGCCGAGCATATAATTACATTATGCAGAGCTTTCCGAGTGGCAGGAGGGGCATCAGGCACAGTGGGGACGTGAGGGCTGCGGCGGGGGCGGGGGCTTAGGGACCAGCAGAGCTTGGTCCAGAGTGGGACGGAGGCTTCTTAGCAAGTGCCTGTGGAGAGAGGCCCCTCCAGTAAGCTTAGAAATCAACAGAGTGAATGGATGCAGGTGGACGAAGGCAGCAAACTGCCCTGAAAAATGTCACAAATGTTAAGCATGCTGTGTGCTAGGGACACTCAGTCCCCCGCCCGGAAGGCTTCTTGGGGCTCCTGGGTGAGCCCCAGTCCTGCTCTCCTTAGCAGGAGGAGTGCTGCCCAGGCCTGCCCCCACCACCCCACACTGTAGCATTAGTTTTTGTCATAATACACGCATACCATAAACTTCATCCTTTCAACCATTTTTAAGTATATACTTCAGTGGCATTAAATACACTCACTGTTAGGCAGCCATCACTGGTATCCATTTCCAAAACTTTCTGCGGCTTCCCCAAACTGAAACTCTGTATTCAGTAAACAGCACTGCCCCGGATACACGGCAAGATACACCGCAGCCTGTGTCATGCACCCCTGCACGTGCCTCACCAGTTGCTTTGACCAGGGTCTCTCAGCCTGGCTGGCTGCTGCTGCTGTGGGGCCATTCTGGGCACTGTAGATGTTCCAGCGACCCTGGCTTCTGCCCACGGGATGCCAGTAGCAACCCACCCCCTAGTTGTGACAACCAAAAATGTCATCAGACATTGCAAATGATCCCAATGGACGGCCCCCCAGAACCGTTGGACTTTAACTGAACTAAGAAGTCTAGGTGTCTGAGCTGATATGAAAGCCACCCGTCCCCCTGCTAGCTGTGACGAGAGGGACAGCAGTGTCCCCGCCAGCTCCTCCGTGCTCTTCCACCAGCACACTGACACCTGAAAAGCAGCAGTGTCTGCCGAGTGATGAGGACAGGGCACCCCTTCACCCCTGTCACCCGTGGGCTGTGGTGCTGGAGGCCTTCAGATTAGCGTCACCGACGTCAGAAGAAATGTCGGCTCCTTCAGCCCATGGGCTTGATGTTTTAAATGCAGTTGTCGAACAGAAGGTGTTTTTAGAATCCAACAAGTGATTTCGGCTGGTACTTTTGTTAACGTCTTAAGTCCCTTGGGTTGTCAAGGCAACTGTGAGCCGCTCCTGCTAGATTATTCCGAGTTGCTAAGAGGAGGACGTGAGCTTGTGGGCTCGCGTGGGACGGCTTCTGCCTGCCTCATGGTGGCCGTTCACTCCTGCCTCCTGGCCCCCGGTGGGGTTTAGAAGTGTAAATTGTGCTCCCCAGTGGAGCCCAGTTTGTTTTCATTAAAGATTATTACATCTTAGAGAAGAGTATTTTTATTCTCGTCCTGCTGGTAGGAGACAAGGGCCGTCTGCAGAGAGACGTGTCAGGTGGTTACCGCACGTCACTTAGGGCGCTGGACGCACATCCTGACTCCTCCGTGTCCTCACCTGGATTTGTGGTGACTTGGACCTGTCAGCGTTTAGAGTGACTTTTTTCTGAGCAAAAGGCCAGTGTGTTTTAACCCAGCAGCTTGCGAGGAAGAGAGCATTGGAATTCACACCTGATCACAGCAGCGGTCTGGGACCCCAGGGGTGGCTCAGGGCCTTCCACTCCTAGTTCAGAAACCGGCACAGGAAGAGCCCAGGTGCCTTGTGCTGACGGCCTGATATCCCGCACACATCTCACGTCCCTAAGCGGCTCTGCAAACATGAGGCTCTGGAGCTGGATTGAAAGGTGTGGGTTGGTAAAGTGCGTGTACCTGAACCGAGATGGTTGGGCCAGGACAGTGGGAGTGTAAGACGCTTGGAACCACAGAGCAGCTGTGGTGGGTGAGCAGCCTCCTGGCTCCTGGCCAGCAGTGCCCCTGGCAGCTTCCCTCCTGCTGGGGAGGGGAGCAGCTGGCTTAGTGCCCGGGGTGGGGACTCCTCTCACTGTCCCTGGATAGTCACTGGTGCTGAGGGAGGAGCTGGTCCGAGGCTGGTGGCCTGTCCTCCCTCCTCGAAGGTGGGAGGGAGGAGTCATCCGGCCTGATTGATTGTCAGAACGGACTGCTGTCCTTTAGGACGCAGCATGAAAGGACTTGTTTGGAGAAGCAAGACCTTGTGAGGTTAACTGACATACCTACCTGATTGGACCCATGAAGAATGAATGGGGTGCGTGTACCCAGGGTTCCCATCCTCCTGGTTTTGGGGAGAGTGCAAAGGTGCTCTGTCCATTTGTGGAAGAGGTCGTCTCTTGATCATGTCTGTTGAAGAAAATCGAAGTGATGCCACATGCTTTGCCAGTCTAGCGGGGCTGGTACTAGACCTGCTTGCAGGACTCAGACTGATGGGGCTGTTCCCGAGATGGGGGTGGGGGACTTCAGCTGCTGTGCTGCTCAGTCCTCAGGTTTGAGCACCTGCTGACCCCCACTCATCTGAGCACCCGCTGACCCCACTCATCTGAGTACCCGCTGACCCCACTCATCTGAGTACCTCCTGACCCCACTCATCTGAGTACCTCCTGACCCCACTCATCTGAGCACCCGCTGACCCCCACTCATCTGAGTACCCGCTGACCCCCACTCATCTGAGCACCTCCTGACCCCACTCATCTGAGTACCCGCTGACCCCCACTCATCTGAGTACCCGCTGACCCCCACTCATCTGAGCACCTCCTGACCCCACTCATCTGAGCACCTCCTGACCCCACTCATCTGAGCACCCGCTGACCCCCACTCATCTGAGCACCCGCTGACCCCCACTCATCTGAGTACCCGCTGACCCCCACTCATCTGAGCACCTCCTGCCCCACTCATCTGAGTACCCGCTGACCCCCACTCATCTGAGCACCTCCTGCCCCACTCATCTGAGCACCCGCTGACCCCCACTCATCTGAGTACCCGCTGACCCCCACTCATCTGAGTACCCGCTGACCCCCACTCATCTGAGTACCCGCTGACCCCCACTCATCTGAGTACCCGCTGACCCCCACTCATCTGAGTACCCGCTGACCCCACTCATCTGAGTACCTCCTGACCCCACTCATCTGAGCACCCGCTGACCCCCACTCATCTGAGTACCCGCTGACCCCCACTCATCTGAGCACCTCCTGCCCCACTCATCTGAGCACCCGCTGACCCCCACTCATCTGAGTACCCGCTGACCCCCACTCATCTGAGTACCATGACCCCACTCATCTGAGTACCATGACCCCCACTCATCTGAGTACCCGCTGACCCCACTCATCTGAGTACCCGCTGACCCCACTCATCTGAGTACCCGCTGACCCCCACTCATCTGAGTACCCGCTGACCCCCACTCATCTGAGCACCTCCTGACCCCCACTCATCTGAGTACCTCCTGACCCCCACTCATCTGAGCACCTGCTGACCCCCACTCATCTGAGCACCTCCTGACCCCCACTCATCTGAGCACCCGCTGACCCCCACTCATCTGAGCACCTCCTGACCCCACTCATCTGAGTACCCGCTGACCCCACTCATCTGAGCACCTCCTGACCCCACTCATCTGAGCACCTCCTGACCCCACTCATCTGAGTACCCGCTGACCCCCACTCATCTGAGCACCTCCTGACCCCACTCATCTGAGCACCCGCTGACCCCCACTCATCTGAGCACCTGCTGACCCCCACTCATCTGAGCACCTCCTGACCCCACTCATCTGAGCACCCGCTGACCCCCACTCATCTGAGCACCTCCTGACCCCACTCATCTGAGCACCCGCTGACCCCACTCATCTGAGTACCCGCTGACCCCCACTCATCTGAGTACCTGCTGACCCCCACTCATCTGAGTACCCGCTGACCCCCACTCATCTGAGCACCCGCTGACCCCCACTCATCTGAGCACCTCCTGACCCCACTCATCTGAGCACCTCCTGACCCCACTCATCTGAGCACCTCCTGACCCCCACTCATCTGAGTACCCGCTGACCCCCACTCATCTGAGCACCTCCTGACCCCACTCATCTGAGTACCCGCTGACCCCCACTCATCTGAGCACCTCCTGACCCCACTCATCTGAGCACCTCCTGACCCCCACTCATCTGAGTACCCGCTGACCCCCACTCATCTGAGCACCCGCTGACCCCCACTCATCTGAGCACCTGCTGACCCCCACTCATCTGAGCACCTCCTGACCCCACTCATCTGAGTACCCGCTGACCCCACTCATCTGAGCACCCGCTGACCCCACTCATCTGAGCACCTCCTGACCCCCACTCATCTGAGCACCTCCTGACCCCCACTCATCTGAGTACCCGCTGACCCCACTCATCTGAGCACCCGCTGACCCCACTCATCTGAGCACCTCCTGACCCCCACTCATCTGAGCACCTCCTGACCCCCACTCATCTGAGCACCCGCTGACCCCCACTCATCTGAGCACCTCCTGACCCCCACTCATCTGAGTACCCGCTGACCCCCACTCATCTGAGCACCCGCTGACCCCACTCATCTGAGCACCCGCTGACCCCACTCATCTGAGCACCCGCTGACCTCCCACTCAGGTCTAGGTATTCACTGCCCCCCACATGCTTTTCCTCCAGGTGTGAGCTATGACCTGGAATCCCTCCTGGTGTGTCAGCAGTGCCCTCCAGTGGGACGTTTGGCCGAGACCGTGAGACTGCGGAGCCTGGGGGCCGTGGGTGGCTGAGAGGGCGGGCGCTGACCTCTGCAGACAACCGCGCCCTGTGACCGGCAGTCTTTGCAGCTCTGGCTCATCCATGGCCAAGGCCACACGTTTGCGTCACCGCCTGCACTTATATTGGTTTTGTTGCATGGCCAGCATAGCTACTTTTGCCGCTCCGGGGACGCCCTACAGATGGGGGTCGCCACTGTCATGCCCCCCCCAGAGTAAGCGCTGCGGAAGCACCTCAGTGCGTTCTGTGCTGACGGACAAGGCAGGCCACTTGGCAGGCCCGGTGGGGGCGTTGAGCCCCGCATAGGGAGGGGCAGTGAGCGCAGCAAACCTGTCATTCGAGGATCCGCGAAGCTCCTGGCGCTGCCCCCTGGACGTGGTGACCGGTCACCGCGGGAGACGGCGTGCTGGAGCGTGCGCGTGTGGCGTGGCGTGTGCGTGTGGTGTGCCGTGCGTGTGGCGTGCGCGTGCGTGTGGTGTGCCCGTGCGTGTGGCGTGCCGTGCGTGTGCGTGCCGTGCGTGTGGCGTGCGCGTGCGTGTGGTGTGCCCGTGCGTGTGGCGTGCCGTGCGTGTGGCGTGCCCGTGCGTGTGGCGTGCCCGTGCGTGTGCGTGCCGTGCGTTGGCGTGCCGTGCGTGTGCGTGCTGTGCGTGTGGCGTGCGCGTGCGTGTGGTGTGCCCGTGCGTGTGGTGTGCCGTGCGTGTAGCGTGCGCGTGCGTGTGGCGTGCCCGTGCGTGTGCGTGCCGTGCGTGTGCGTGCCGTGCGTGTGGCGTGCCCGTGCGTGTGCGTGCCGTGCGTTGGCGTGCCGTGCGTTGGCGTGCCGTGCGTGTGCGTGCCGTGCGTTGGCGTGCCGTGCGTGTGCGTGCTGTGCGTGTGGCGTGCGCGTGCGTGTGGTGTGCCCGTGCGTGTGGTGTGCCGTGCGTGTAGCGTGCGCGTGCGTGTGGCGTGCCCGTGCGTGTGCGTGCCGTGCGTGTGCGTGCCGTGCGTGTGCGTGCCGTGCGTGTGCGTGCCGTGCGTTGGCGTGCCCGTGCGTGTGCGTGCCGTGCGTTGGCGTGCCGTGCGTGTGCGTGCCGTGCGTTGGCGTGCCGTGCGTGTGCGTGCCGTGCGTGTGCGTGCCGTGCGTGTGCGTGCCCGTGCGTGTGGCGTGCCCGTGCGTGTGCGTGCCGTGCGTTGGCGTGCCGTGCGTGTGCGTGCCCGTGCGTGTGGCGTGCCGTGCGTGTAGCGTGCCCGTGCGTGTGCGTGCCGTGCGTGTGCGTGCCGTGCGTGTGCGTGCCGTGCGTTGGCGTGCCGTGCGTGTGGCGTGCCTGCACGTGATGCGGTGCTTGCTGGTTGTGGTGCGAGCTGCTCTCCCCACGCCGACCGCCGTCAGCGTCTTGTCTTTGGGACGCGTCCCTTCACGGCGCTGTCCGGCTTTCACTGCTGAGTTGAAAGTTCTTTGTATGTTGATTACAAGTCCTTCGTCAGGTATGTGTTTTGCAAACACTTCTCTGTCTATGGCTCATTTATACTCAACATTGTGTTTTGAGGAAGCTATTTTATGAATTTTGTTTAAAGGTTTTATTGGGGGAGGGGAACAGGACTGTATTGGGGAGCAGTGTGCACTTCCAGGACTTTTCCAAGTCAAGCTGTTGTCCTTTCAGTCTTACTTGTGGAGGGCGCAGCTCAGCTCCAGGGCCAGTTGCCGTCGCCAGTTGCAGGGGGCGCAGCCACCATCTTGTCACACATTTATGGCCAAATGATGGGGGCCAGAGGTGCTTCTGGAAGCTGCGTGTCTGAGCCGCACAGCCTTCCCAGCTCTGTGTCATTGGCATCTATCTGCCTTCTGCCTGGCGGAAACCTGAAGGTGGGCACACAGACCAAAATTGCACTTTGAGTCGACTTTAAGCCTGGAGGTTAGGTTTGTACAGAACAGCCAGTGACAGGAGCCAGTGCTGGTGCCAGTGACAGGACTGCTGCATTGGTCAGCGTCCCCTGGAGTGTTGGCAACGGTGTTAGCTTTTTCGTAACCATAACAAGAGCGTAGGTCGTGGCTTCATGCAGCATCGGACTCTACGCACAGATCAGGTGCCATGGAAACGTTGCTTCAGCTTCCTGTTCTGTTGGTAGGACTTCTTTTTGACATTGTCGTCTTAAATTCCTTTTTCTGAATTCAAGCTGGGACCGAGGAAGACCCGGGAAGCCGAGGAGCCTCTGCGTTTCCTTCCTGGGCACCTGGCTTCGGCGGAGTCCCGCAGCTGTGTGCCCGGAGCCCGCTGGCCCCTGTGTCCCCTCTGCCTGGGACAGTGAGAACCTGGGGGGACCCGGGGCTGGCCTCAGACTCCACCTGCTGGGCACTTTCCCTTTGCTTTCTCATTAGAGGAATAGTAAACTCTGGAAAGGCCCACCCCTTCCCCCACTTCCAAAAGGAACCGCCAGAGTAGACACAGAGGCCAACCAGAGCCAGACGGCAGCGCCCGGAACAGTGGTGGCCATGCCTGTCACTGATTTGGATGCTACGAGTGTTCAGACATGTCAGACTTCTTCATTTGTCCTCCTTTGCAGTCCCAGTCTTCAGAATGGACCAGTTACTTTGAAGTGTTATTCAGACAGTATTATCCTTATGTTAGGAGGTGTCCTAAATATTCTTTCCAGAAATCTGGGGCGTGACTTGTGACTTGGGTGCCAGCAGAAAGACTCTGGGACGTTGGAGATGCAGCCCTTGGTGGCATGTCTTTGCTTGTAGCTGGATTGCAGACAGTGGGGATGCTTCACGTGTTCTAGTACAAAACGCCACTTCTGGCTGCAGGTCTCTGCACTGCCTCCCGCGGACGCCGCGGAAGTGCCAGCCCATTTCTGTATTAAAGTTTGCGGTTTGCTGAAGGCGGTCTGACAGCAACACAGGCCTCCCCTTCTCTGATCCTCAGCGGCCCCCATTGCTCGCAGTTGAGCCCCAGCCCGCGGCCCTAGCTGTGACTTTGCCATGTCCTGGGGTACATCAGCGACCTGGCTGGCAGGGTGGGGTGGGACCTTACAAGCAGCTGGGAGGTTGGGAAGCTTGTTGCCATGGCTCCTCCTGAATGCGCCTCTTTTCCGCTTGAAGAGTCTTGACGTGACCTCCTGTTCTGTTTCCTCCCGCAGACGTGGACTTGACCATCACTGAGGCTGGTGGCTCTGACAACCGAGGGGAGAGGGCTGACCTGTGTGCCCACGTGGACGAAGGTCTCCTGGGCCCGCCCCTCACCCCTGAGAAGGACGACGTGCTGCAGCAGGCCACTGCGGTGGCCAGCCTGCGGGCGGCGCTCATGAGTAAGAACAGCCTGCTGTCGCTCAAGGCAGATGTGCTGGGGGATGACAGCTCCCTGCTGCTGGAGTACCTGCCCAAAGGCGCACACGCCCTGTCCCGTAAGTGCCGGCCCAGCTGGGCTGCTCGGCTCGGTTCTGAGTGTGGAAAGGTGCAGCAGGGATCAGGCCTCGGCCAGACAGTGGCTGAGGGTGTAGCGTGTTGGTTCTGGCCATCAGTGGGGGGTTGCAGTGCCCTCAGACCCCGCTGAGGTTCGTCAAGAGGTCACACGGGACCCGTGTGCTGTGGTGCTGGGTGCCCAGGGCCAGAAGGCAGTGGACGTGGGGCCGTCAGTGTGGCCGGCATGTGCCTGTTAGAGCATCTGTACTTGACACTGAGGCATCTAAACCTAAAACCTGACGGAGCTTAGAGTGCGCGTGCACTGAGCAGGCCTGGGACAGGAGCCCTGTGAGTAAGGATGAGCCTGTGAGGCAGGGGACGCAGGAGCCTTCCTATAGGAGGGACGGGTCAGGCTCCCTCTGCTGGCATCTGCCCTGCCTTTGCGCCGTGGGGAGAGGTGCCAGGGGCCTGAGATCAGGGTGCATCTTGCGTTTGTTCCCACTAGACAGTGCTGGTCGCACGTGGATCTGTAAGAAGCAGTGGACATTGTGTTTGCAACTTAAATGTCTCCAACCAAATTCCGGTTGCCCGGGATCAAATGCCGAACCCAGAAGCGGCTGGGGTACAGCCGTGCTGTTGGGCAGGGGCTCACCCCAGATGTCCTCCCAACAAAACGCGAAGGCGTTTTCACACCCACCCTGCCCGCCAGCCTGGGGGTGCCAGCCCGAGAGCGAGCCTCTTTCCCGTGTCACAGGTGCTCTGAAGAGCCATTCTGGGGACACGCATGGCAGCTGCCCATGTGCTGCTAAAGGAGGCACTGAGCGTGTCACCGGGGAGAAACACTGTTTAGTTGATACTCAGTGTGGGTGTGCAAGAGTGAAGTGTGGCCCTGTTTCTCTCCATGGGGGCCGGACGCACCCCAACATGGGAGGTGCCGAGTGCGGAGGGGGGCGGGTGCCCTGCCCGGGGTGGCTGTGGGGTCTGCATGTCGGGCGGAGGGGCCTGAGTGACCCCTGGTGGGAGCGATGCTTTGCTGACTGTGGTTGAAGTAAAGGAAGACCCGGCAGCGGTCAGATGCTGGGATTTGGACAGTGTCTTTATTTTCATCTCTGCTTTGAAAAACAGTAGTTTTATGGCTTGTTTTTCATGAACACTCGAACATTTCAGGTTTTGTGTTGGAGTGATGAAAATTGCGTATAGCTAATAAAGACTATGATTGGAGAATAATCTTCCTGTTCCCTTTATTTCTGTGTCCTGCCAGTGTCCAGGGCAGGCTGGAAGCGAGGCCACGAGACAGGGCGTGGCTGGGAGTCAGCCGGGCTGTGTGGCATGTGCTTTTCAAACCACAGTTAGGCCCCGTTTTCTGCATCTGATTGGCAGTGGCGTCACTTACACAGCTGTTGTGAATTTAAACACAACAGCGTTTGTAAAGCATCGGATACGTGAGTGAAGTGTGTGCATGAATGTGCCAAAATGTCAGCCCCTCCCCCTCGCGAATCAGGGCTGCACTTGGCAGAGACCATTGGACTTGTGCCGGTCCTGGGAAAACTGAAAGGGGTGGTTCCAGGGCATTGGGGGCATTTGGCGTTTACAGTAGGCACGTCCAGCTGCTGGACTTCCAGCCGAGGGGACGACTGGGCAGGTTTTGTGGGTGACGAGGAAGGGGCAGGTTGGGGGCCTCCAGCTGCATCTCTGCTGTGACGGGCCCTCACCATCTCCTGGGGGCCCGGACACTCATCTGTCCTGTCTGTTTCTTGCCGCTCCGAATCAAACACCATGCGTCACAGACTCCAAGAGGGTGGCACCAGCTCTCTGCTGCCCCCACGTGGCTGATCTGTCTGTCACCAAGAGTGACAAGCGAAGGGATGGTTTCTTGGTGCTTTTTCCACTGTGTGTATCCAGGTGGGCTTGTGCAAAGGCCTATGCTGCATCTGTGCGGGAACCGTGCTGTGGACACAGCCGAGGGGTCCGGCCAGACCCCAATCTCACCACCTTCGGTCCAGCAGCAATCGTGTGCCGTGGACATGGCTCGGGCTCTGGACAGATGGGCTCAGCTCCAGCCGCGGCTGCCTTGGTTGCTGTCACACCTCCTGCCTCGGTTCCTCTGTCGCCCCAGCAGAGGCCCCATGTCTCACCCTGAGTCGTGACCCTGTATGGTGGGGCCTTCCAGGGCGGGTTTTTCTCTTAGATCTTGACCTTGTCCCATGTGGTCACTGCACTGTGTATTTTGTCAGTCTTGATGTGGGGCTGAGGGTGGCAACACCTGCTCTGAAACACGTGTATAACCACCTCACACACGTGTGTAACTGCTTCACACAAGTGTCAGCACAGCTGGAGTGGCTGAGAGCTGTGGCGGTAACCCTACCCTTCCATTTCTCATATTGCTGTGAAGTTGGCGAGTGGGTTTGGTGCTTTGTTATTTCTGTATGTTTAAATTCCTTGCCCTTCATATCCTAAATTTACTCCTTTTCTCATAAGATCCTGCCCCTTTGTTTCCCATACACGGTGAGAAGCGGGCAGAATCCTTTGCGGGTCAGCTGACCATGTGGGCTGTGTGGCTCTCGACGTCCGCCCGCCAGAGAGGCCGTAGAAACTGATGGGTTATTTTAAAACATCATTTTCTAATGTCCTAAGTAAAATCTGCCTGTTTCTGGGCATATGCTACAGTGAGGAATGGAAATACCCAGAATAAAAGTTTATTTTCTGTAATCCTGTGGTCATCCTCCTGTGGCAGGTGGGTGGCTGGAGGAAGCCTGTGCACGGAGGCTGTGGTTGTGGGCGGGGCGCTGGTACACGGTCTGCCACACGAGAGAAGGGCTGAGGCAGCGGCGTCGCACGTCCGTCCAGCTTTTAGCTCCTGGGCGTCAGTTCCCACAAATACACTGCCCCGTCCCCTCTGCTCACCGCTTTCTGTTTCCAGACCTGCCATCGTTGGCAGCAGTACGTTTCCCATTGAAGGTGTTGTGAAGGGACAGGCTGGTGACTTGCTCAGGGTGGGGGCTGTGACACGGCAGGGTCTGGGTCCAGCTGGGGGACCCTCCTGGGAGCTGCACTGTAGACTCAGTCTGGAGACGCCCCTGCACCCCCAGGCACCCCCATGGCGGCCATCCTGTCCTCCCAACCGCTACCCTGCTGAGCACAGGGATGGTGTATATTCCTAAGGACCCGAGTACACGTTTGAAGAAAAGAGAAACGGCCTAAACTGGGCTACGCTGATCACAAAGCAGAGGCTTTGCCGCCCTGCTTCTCGCTGTGGTGGGCGAGGGGACAATGCCGCTTCCTGGCAGGATGCTGTGGCGGTCCCAAGCCGTCCCCGTGCTGCCTGGTCTGCTCGAGGGGACACTGGTGCATGAATGTGGTCTGGTCATGGCAGTGGTGCAGAAGAAAGGGAGGGAGGTTGCAGGTGTTTGAGAGAACCAGTGAATATGGTGGCGGTGCTCAGAGGCCCTTTCTGGATGGTTCTGGAACCTTCCTTTTAGAAAGTTTCCTTGTTTCCAGAGGTCTGAGTTCACAGATGGGTTCTTAATAGATTATGGCGCCTGAACTGATTTCTCCGTAAGAGGACTTCTGTTCTTTTCTTTGACTCTTTGATTGTATCACATGTTTAGCATCAAACTGACGTCCTACTTGTTAATAGTTGTTGTTCACTGAATAGGAGCCATGAAAAGCGTCATTCGTGGGTTGAAACGCCTCGTTTAGGAGTCGTGACTGGTGTGCAGTGAGCGAGGGGGACTTTGACCCGTGCGCCATCTTCTTGGGGCCTTAAAAATACCATAAGGACATGGTCACTGCTCGATTTCTGGGGAACAAACTGCTGGTAAACCAGCCCACGTGGATACAGGAGGCCGAGTGCTGGGTGGGACTGACGTCATCCCGAGACAACCCAGGTGCTAAAAGCATCACCTTAACTGTGGTGGGCGTGCGGCCCCCTGACACCATCTGCAGAAACAGTGTGGACAGTGTGGAGACCCCAACAGTTGTGGACAAATGGACCAAGTTCCCGCGAGCTCTTCCGAGAGGGAAACCTCAGAGGGCCCAGGGGCAGCAGGCGGGCGGGGCCTGCCGCCGTGCTCTCTGTCCACAGGGCGCCCAGCTGTCCAGGAGGCACGTGCGGTAGCAGCCACAGCCCACCCTTGTTTTGGCCCTGGTTCCAGGAATATTTAATAAAGGAGTCGGAGACCTCTAGTGGGTCCTGGACGGACTCTGGGATGTTACAGTTTCTCGTTAAAGGGCATTTGGCAATGTGACTACACTTTTGATAAACAGCCAGCTTGACAACCCTGTGCATGCTTCTCAGCCCATGCTCCGTGTTCTCACAATGCTCCTGACTTCCTGGGCGACAACCTCTGTTGTACCATTTTGCCTCGGAGAGAGACCCCCGCCCCAGACAAGTCAGGCACGGAGACCTGGCACACCTTGCTTTCAGGGTGCGAGCTGGTGAAAGAACCCAAGTGCCTCCCCCTGCGAGACCTGGGCTTTGTCACACATGAAGGCGCTCTGCTCACTGCAGGAAGGTTAAGGATGGCGCTTCCAGAACGTTCTAAACCCACCAGCTGCTGCTCGTTCCCGTGGTTGAGACGCGTTTCCTGTGTTCCCAGGACCTGGCACCAGCCCAAGTCACATGTGGGGATGTGATGGCCGAGCGCCCCTCCACCCTCCCCTCAGCTGGGACACTGCACTGGGGCTGGCCAGACCGAGGCTGAGGACAGCCAGCCCCCAGCCCAGGTGAGACGAGCACACGGCCGCTCGGCCCAATCACCGGGCACAGTGCCCTGACCATGTGCTCAGCGTGTCCAGCGTGTCCCGAGCTCTGCGGAAGCAGCTGCACGGAGCTCCTGCCCCACACTCGGCCCAGCGGGCAGAGAGCAGAGCCCTTCCAGGCTGACCAAGGGCTTAGATTTTGCAGTAAATTCGTTTCATGCTCACAGTGGCGTGTTACTGAAGTTTATAGTTAAATGAAAATGCTCCTCTGATGAATCCTGCCCAATGAAAAGAAGTCTGGGCCATGTGGCAGCAGGCAGGACAAGCCAGCTCCTGAAGCTGAGCGGCCAGCCATGCTGCGTCCACGTGTGTCGCTACCCCCACCGATGACCCTGCTGACTCAGGGACCTCAGACAGGCCTTTCCTGTCCCTGAACACACAGTGGCTTATGTAAGGGGGTCTGTTAGATTCATTTGTCTCCTGAGAAAAAGGAAACCTTCACGAAGAGCTTAACCACGTCGCTTGGAGTTAATTGAATGCCGTCCCTGTGCCGTCCTTTCTAAGGGACGGTTTTGTGGGAAGCCCTGTGTTCCGTTAATGTGCGTTTTTCTTCCAGCGTCTGATGTGGAGAATTAATTGCAGGGTTCCTTTCCAGACACATGACAGGTCGTCTTTTTGGTGACTGGACAGGGACCTGGTGAGTAAGAGGTGACAACACGCTTCTATTCTCACAGTCTTCTCGATTTCACTACTTTCTGATGGCTTGTAACTCGTCTGTCTCTCATTCTAGATCAGTGCCTCTTGAGACCTGGAGACCTGGGCTGAGCGGCGAGGCTCCCGGGGTTTCGAGGGGCTGTGGCCTGTGCAGGACACTGGGCCTCCTTCCCCCACGCCATGCGGCCGGTGCTCTTCCCACAAACCCAGGGGACATGCCCAGTCTTCTTGGGTGCTTGCAGCTTGGCCCTGAAGTCATGAAGGCCCCATGAGGAAAACACCCACAGACACCGACGCCTCCACTGCGACAATGGTTTTGGGGCGGGAAAGCCTTGACCAGGCGCCTTTGTGCTGGAGCAGACGTCGCATGTGCTCCCTCGGCGGCCAGGCCTGGCGTTCAGGTCCAGGTGGCCACCGGCTGATGGCAAAGCCACATTAGGAGCTGGGCCTAGGCATCTGTTTGTGCCTTTAAAGTGGTCATCCTTCAATCCCCACTGGCAGCCAGGTGAAGCCCTCTTGGTGCCCACGTGGGCAGGTGTGCCTCCAGGTGGCTGGGCATCACATCGCATTGTGGACGTGTGGGGCGGGGGTGGGGGGGAGCAACAGGGAGACGCACCACAGTCTCCTGGGACAGAAACAGGTGTCCTGACCCATTACTTTCTCGGAAGTCCCAAGGACAAGCCCAGCACCACGGCCTGGTGTGCTCGCCGCACGGCCTCTCTCCAGCTGTGAAGGAGACGACCAGCGCTGCTGCTTTTGAAACAGTGCTTTGCTTGCTGTTGTCCCCTCGTTGCATGTTGGGCCCCACGCCTGCTCACTTGCACAGAGCAGGTGGCTGTGGACATGAGGGCACTGGGCTGGGGCAGAGGCTCGCCGTCCTTCAAGGAGCAGGTGGGTTAGGAGGAGGCACGTGGCACCTGCCACGCTATGGAGGAAGGAGAGTCGTGCCGTCCGGCAGGGTGCAGGGACTTCGGGGAAAGCTGTGCTTCCCATCAGTCTGACAGGTGCCCTGTGCACGCCCATCCTCAACTGGACGCCATCTACATGGGGGCTCGGTTTTCAGAGAGGCTTAGGGTGTTGCTGCTAAGGCAACCTGACTCCAGTGGACTCTCCAGGAGTTAAAAGGTGGCTCAGTTGGTGTACACCTCACTTTCCAGAGGTCAGGTTTATGTAAGTGGTCATTTGCGTTTGAATATCATTTCTAGAGATGTCCTTTTCTTTTTAATTTTTATTAGGGAATATTGGGGAACAGTGTTTTTTTCCAGGGCCCATCAGCTCCAAGTCGTTGTCCTTCAATCTAGTTGTGGAGGGCGCAGCTCAGCCCCAAGTCCAGTCGCCGTTCTCAATCTTAGTTGCAGGGGGCGCAGCCCACCATCCCATGTGGGAATCGAACCGGCAACCTCATTGTTCAGAGCCCGTGCTCTTACCACTGAGCCATCCAGGTGCCTGAGACTGCCTTTTCTTTTCAGTTGGTCATGATGGTTCTCTGAGCTATTAGGTTGCTGGGGGAGGACGTCTAACCCTGCGGTTACTCCGACTGTGGCCTCTGTGTTAATGGCCTGCACCTGCTTTTCTTGTTCGTTTGGGTGACTCTTTCCAAGGCAGATGGAGTGTGGACCAGGGCCAACACGGAGACCTGCATTGTGCAGGGTCTCTCTGGGCAGTTGGGCTGAAAGGCCTTGGTTAAATTTTAAAACAATTTAAAATGTTCAGACTGGTTCCCTAGTACCTAAAAGAAATAGGTTTGCAGTAGCTGGTAAAATAATGAGGGATGTAGGAAACATTTTTAGAATAAATAACGGTTTGATTTTGTTCTTATCGCTAATATTATTTCCCGTAAAACTGCACGGTCATCCAACGTATAGAACGTTCAGCGGTTCATTCAGGTACTCCGTCTCGTATACTGTTGAATTTCTCACTGAGAGACTGTGGCTCGGGTTGATTTCAAAGAGTTCTTAAACGTATCATTGTGTAACATTAATCTTTCCTGAATATACAGACTTTCAATAATGAAGGCTTGGTTCTTCATTTAGGTCAACTCACTTCCACAGAATTTGTTCTGTGTCTACATCTGTTTTGGGCTTCTCAGGGTATTTATTGTCCTCACAGAATGGGAACGGGTGGCCTCACAAACTTGGGTGCCCATCACGTGTGTGTGTGTGTGTGTGTGTGTGTGTGAGGGTGAGTGTGTGTCCTCGTCCTCGTTTCCATCTCAGAGTGGGCAGCACACTTGCTCTATTGGGTGATAACAGAACCGGCCGCGGAGGGTGGCGGGACAGGGGAGTCACACTGCTGCTTGACGGACAGGGCAGTCAGGGCAGACGGCTGGCCTCCTCTGGAGCTGTGGCCCGAGTGACAGTCGTTCCCTGCAGCTCAGCTCCTTGTGTGTGTCCCGTACCACACATGTCCTTCCCCCTCTCCTGTCTTGGCCACTTTTACAAACGAGCCTCCTGGTGGGACCCACCGGTCAGGAGGGCCCAGCCCAGCCTGGCCCGGGTGCTGGGGCCCCTTCCTTTGGGAAGGGTTGGCTCCTCCCCAGTGAAAAAGCTGCTGAACTGCTTGGGCTTTCCTTCCTGGCCAGTAGGCCGAGTTTACAGAGAGCAGTTATGGTGACAGCAGTACCGTCGTCTGTGTCCCATCTACTGGAGTGTGGCCTTAGTGGGCGCCCCACCCCACTCTGTGGCAGGGCCAGCGGTGACGGCTGCGCGCCATGTCCGGCGGGGACAGATGGCAGGGAGGGCACTTCTCACAGCTGGTCATCAGGAGGCGATCAGATCCATTGTAGGGACCTCCTTGCAGTGTTACTCACCAGGGTGAGATGAAAGGGAGGGGCCTCTGCTTACTGAGCTCAGCCTCAGCAGTTCCGACACTGCAGGGTAACGTCGTAACGTGGAAAGGTCGTCACAGCGTGTTAAGTGGCACGCGTTCTATGTAACTGTGTGTGTCATTGTCCCACTTTATAACTTAACAGTTACATGTTTATGCGTAGAGAGCTTGTAAGACAGGTATTTCTAACCACAGTCACTGTGGTGGAACACACATGATTCCTCAGCCTCCTGTGTGCTTTCATGTCCTTTCCACGGCCTTCACCACACGCACACATGAACACTGAAAGCCCCTGAAGGTAAGAAAATGCTTTCCTTCCTAGGACGGGACTTAGAAATCTGGCAGAGACCTGGAGAGCCTGCTTCTCAGGCCTGGTGGGCACTCAGAGGCCCTTTTCTGGGATCAGAAACCAGATGAGTGCTGGCGGGTGCGAGCTGTGCTGCTGGCCACACAGCTCAGTCTTGGGCCGTGATGGCCTCATGTCTGGCCTGGTCGTGGACACGGTCATCCTAGCAGCTGTGTCCCTGGCGTGCGCTGCCTGTCGTGGGGGCAGGAGACTCCAGAGCAGAGTGCTCTCGGGGACGTGAGTGGTTGGATCCCCTGGCAGGGCTTGCAGATGGTCTCACTGACACATGCTCTGGAAAATGTGGACATTTGCGTTGTGTGATTATTTAGATACCGTGTAAGGGTTCTTGGGAGAAAATTTAGGGCTTGTTTAAGAAGCAAAACAGAGTGTCCCGCTCAGGTTTTCCCCATGTTTAAGCAGGCGTGTTTCAGGAGCAGGCTGCAGAGTGACACATGCGCAGACCCCGGGCATGTGCATGGGCCCGTGCGCTTGGGGTCACTGCCCGGCACCATCCCGTTGGTGCCATGTCACAGAGATGTGGCTGCGGCTGGGGTCTGAGCAGCAGATGGTTGGGGGCCATGGAGGCATGCTTCACAGAGATGGTGGTGAGGGGTCCCTGCCTCTGTGTGATGTGGGGGCCTGAGGGAACCATCGCGTCACTTGCAGCTGGCTAAGGGCCCAGGGCTTTGGGTCACCGCAGCCCTCTGCCCCTCCCCGCTCTCCTGGGCTATGATTTGCAGTGTTTGTCCTCATGTCTGCCTCCCTCTTGGTGCCTCCAGGGGTGGTCGTGACTGTGGCCAGGGCCTGCCACGTGTAGACGTTTGGTAGGGGTCTGAGCGTGTGCTGGGAGGCCACCCTGACCTGACCAGCTGCTCCCACTCCTGCTGGTGTTCGTTCCACAAGCCACCTTCAGCCGAGTCTGCTGCTCTTGACCCTGGTCTGTCCTCTGGGGACAGATCTGGCTGAGTGCTCTGTGCTCCTGCGGGTTGTGGGTGGCATGACGGCCTGGGTAGCCGCATCCAGACCGGGGGCCAGATGTCTGCCACCAGACTCCTTGCACAGGAGGAAATGCAGCTGCAGGACTTGCTCTCGGCTGTCTCAGTGAAACCCAGGAGGTCTTTGGCTTTCAGGGGTGCCAGGAGGACGCCCTTCAAGCTCAAGAGGGATTGATGTCAACTGTGATTGAAAAATTTAATAAGGGGGTGGGAAGTTCAATGGAAATAAGAGGTTCAAATTCCAGGTATAAAACACGTCATGGGGATGCAGTGTAAGCATGAGAGACATAGTCAGTGGTATTGTGACAGCTGGCACGGTGTGAGGTGGTTGCTGGACTTACCGGGATCACTTCTGTAGGTCTACAAAGGTCGAGTAACTGAGGTTCACCTGAAACTCATATAATATCGTATGTTAGCTAGATTTTCATAAAATCCATTTAATAAATGAAAAAAAAAGAGCGGTTGACCATGGTATCTGCACTGCCACTCGGGGTGAGCTGCCCCACTGCGGCTACCACCTGGGCCCCTAGCCCCTCAACCGCCCCCAAGAGACCACCTGACGTTGGAATGAGATGCCTCCGAGGCCATAGCGTTGTCCTGCTGTGGAATGTGGCCTCAGCCACAAGGCCGAGCTGGCCGCAGGGTGAGCCTCCAAGCCCATGGCCTGGTTTCTTGACAAGGCCGAGAGGTAGAAAGGGACCAGCCTCTGTCAAGGCAGAGGCCGCTCTCTGCTTCCACCGCGCGTTTCGGGCCGCCTTGGCCTGTCGCTCACTTGGCCGTGTCCACCAGCGGCACCTCCCTCTGCATTCACGGAGCAGCGCCGGTGGCCTGCGGATCTGGGGGCCCGGCCGTGGCTGCCTTCGGCCTCACCAGTGCTGACACTCTTTCTGTTATGACCCCATGGGTGATGTCACTGTGTTTCTGATGCTGACATGTAAGAAATTGGCTGTGTCTGAGAAGTGGATGCAGTCGCCTGTGACCTTTCTTTGTCCCAGGCCACCCGGTACCTCTGACACCTCAGGAGGAAAGTCCTGTACCCTCAGGCCGGTGGAGACAGTGCCAGCAGGGGTCCTCGGGCCAGTGGGGACAGTGCCAGCAGGGGCCCTCGTCCGGTGGGGACGGTGCCAGCAGGGCCTCGGCCGGTGGGGACGGTGCCAGCAGGGCCTCGGCCGGTGGGGACGGTGCCAGCAGGGCCTCGGCCGGTGGGGACGGTGCCAGCAGGGCCTCGGCCGGTGGGGACGGTGCCAGCAGGGCCTCGGCCGGTGGGGACGGTGCCAGCAGGGCCTCGGCCGGTGGGGACGGTGCGAGCCGGGTCCTCTGGCCGGTGGGGACGGTGCGAGCCGGGCCCTCGGGCCGGTGGGGACGGTGCGAGCAGGGCCCTCGGGCCGGTGGGGACGGTGCGAGCAGGGCCCTCGGGCCGGTGGGGACGGTGCGAGCAGGGCCCTCGGGCCGGTGGGGACGATGCGAGCAGGGCCTCGGCTGGTGGGGACAGTGCGAGCAGGGCCCTCGGGCCGGTGGGGACGGTGTGAGCAGGGCCTCGGCCAGCGGCTGTGCGGTGACTCGCCTGCTGCCTTTCAGTGAACGAGTTCACGGTCATCAGGAAGAAGTTCAAGTGCCCGTACTGCAGCTTCTCGGCCATGCACCAGTGCATCCTGAAGCGGCACATGCGGTCCCACACCGGCGAGCGGCCCTACCCCTGCGACATCTGTGGGAAGAAGTTCACACGACGCGAGCACATGAAGCGGCACACACTGGTGAGTATGGCGGGGCACAGCAGGGGACAGCCCGCCGGGCGTGCAGCCAGTGGTGCGGAGCGCCACAGAAAGCCCTGAAGTGAGGTCCACCCCAACCCCATGTACCCAGCGGGCTGTGACCCCAGGCCTGGGTGCAGAGGCACCACCCCCCGGTTGCCTTTGGGCCCCTCTGCTCCCGCCTGACCTCAGGACCTCTGTCCTTGGCCCGCCAAGGCTCCCCACACGGGCACTTCCTCTGTGCCCCTGCCCTGAAGTCACTGCAGGAGCCCAGTCCCACACCTCCGTGCCCTTGAAAGGTGTTGATTACCTGTTTCTCGTGGGCGCTGGCCGGAAGTTGTCAGGTAGCAGGTGGGGGCCCCATGTGCTTGGCCAGGAAATGATAGAAAAGGTCATCCTTGAAGTGGAGGCAGATTCCAAAGGAACGCCGGGGTGCGGGACCTCTGTGTGGGTGAGATAAACCAAGGAGTCTGGGGGCTTGCGCTGGGGCCAGACCAGGAGGCTGCCCGCGGTGACTGAGGCCCCTTACATGTGCACTGGAGGTGGGTGCAGGACTGCAGGTGGGCCAGCTTGGGCTTGGAGCTGTTTGAGGGGAGGTGGTGGTGGCAGCCCTGGGCTCACGTGGGGCTGGGGAGGGAGAGGCCATTGGGGTGGTGGTGTCAGTTTGCAGTCTTAGGGGTGTCCAGAGTCATCTGTGGGTGCACAGGCGTGGCTGGACACCTGTAGCAGGCTGACCTGCTGACCATCAGCAGCAGACCCACCAGCGGTGTGGGAGCGAGGCCAGCCAGGCCAGTCTGGAGGGGCCATGTCATACTGGCCAGCATGACCCAGGTTGCCGTGGCACAAGAGTGGTGGACTTGGAGGCTGGGCCACGACAAGCACCTCAGGCCTGGCCCCTGGCAGGGTGACCACTTGAGTGAACAGGGTCCTTGCCATGTGTGTCCGTCAGTGTGTGAGCAGAGCCCACCACCTGGAGAGGCTCTGGCTGCATCGGGGTCCCGTCAGACTTGGTTCTCGTTGGCTTCTCGCCACCGGGCAGCCTCACCTAGCCCAGCTCAGCAGGGCACTTACTTGTGGGTGAGGACACCTGGGGGAGATCCCTTGAGGTCAGTTCAAAAAGCTGGCGGGGGGAGACAGCCCTGGGAGTGGGGGCCCCAGTTCCCCCAGGTGGGGTCCAGCAGAGGAGGAGAGCGACAGCCCTGGACCTGGAGGGCACGGCTGCCAGGCCGCTGGACATGGTGACTTCCCAAGTCCCTTTTGTCCGGCTCTGCTGCTTCTGCTTAATTCACAAAGAACTGCAGAGGCCCCACTAGCGAGTGCTTTAGAGAGAGGGGTCATGTCCAAAGAGAACTGCCTCTGTGAGTCACACTAACAAGTGCTGCGAAGTCGTAGTTACATGGATTGCTACATCTTTTCTTTAGCAAAAGCACATTCATACTTCAGTAAACACCATCCTACTCCAGGCTCACCATCCGCCTTCCGCTCAGCTTGGATGGGGCCAGACTTTTGTCCTGGGTTTGTGGATGGGCTTCCGGAGGGTCAGCATCCCTGGAAGTGTACTTGAAATGCGATGGCTCGTTTTTCTCTGTGGAGGGGTCTCCAGCATTCCCTTTAACTTCTCCAGGGCCCCGGACCCCGAGGCGGTACCTGAGCCCCCACTTCCAGCAGACGCAGGGGCGGCTTCCACTGGAGCAGTGGAGCCATGGTTGCCATGGCGTCTGCATCCTTACCTCTCCCTTCCTTCCAATAGCTCATTCAGACAAGTACCCAGCCATCTGGCCCTTGTCACTTGTGGTGTCCCTGTGGCTGGCACTGCCCCCGGCCCCACCCTGCCCACCAAACAGTATCCCTGTGGCTGAGCCTTTCGCTTTAGTTATTTTGTTGGGGGAGGGTTGCAGAAGCCCTGGATTTAAAATATATGAAAGAAACAGAGAACACCCAAGAGAGTCCTGGGGGCCATGTGGTTTGACACTCCATTTCTAGAATCGGCAGGCTCTGAGGGTCCCGCCCACCTTTCCCTGGGGGCTCCCCCCCAGGCCGTCCCCAGACCCCATGTCTGCTGCGCTGGGTGGCCCCACTCGGTAGCCTAGGAGGTCGTTACAGGGTCTTGGGCCAGGTGTGACGGGATGACGTGGGGGGCACCACCGAGTCAGGAAGTCCAGGGCCGTGACCCAGCCGTCCGGCGTGTTCACCACACAGCCAGGGCAGCTCAGCGGCCCCGTGCCCACCTGAACCTTGGTCACGACCCATCCCCCTCACGGGCTGCCCCGTCCCCACAGGTGCACAGCAAGGACAAGAAGTACGTGTGCAAACTGTGCAGCCGTGTGTTCATGTCAGCCGCCAGCGTGGGCATCAAGCACGGCTCCCGGCGCCATGGCGTGTGTGCCGACTGTGCCGGCCATGGCATGGCTGGGCCGCTGGACAGCGCTGGGGCCGACGGCTCCCCCGAGCTCTTCGCTGGCGACGGGCCCTACCTAGAGGACCCTGACGACCCGCGAGGGGAGGGTGAGGAGGAGCTGGGCGAGGACGAGGATGACGTGGGCCTGGCCCACGAGGACGCTCTGCTGGGGGACGACAAGGACGACGAGGACTCGCCCCAGGGGCCCCGCAGCCCCTCGGGGGGGCCGGACAAGGACTTTGCCTGGGTCTCCTAGGCTCCTGGCTGGGGGCTGGCGTGGGGGCAGTGCCACCCCTCCACCTGTGTGCGTGCTTCGGGGCTTCACTCGCCTGGCAGGGCCGTGCTGACCCCTCGCGTCCCCTCCTCCAGGTCTCCTCTATTCTGCTCCTGCCCCCAAGACACACACAGAGAAACCAGCCCTGTGGTCTCAGAAGCAGGTGTGGCCCAGCACGTGGGGGGCTCTGGGACGGAACATGAGGTTGGTGGGGTGCAGGGTGGGCTTGAGTGAAGGGAGAGGGTGTTCCCACCGTCTGTGGGAACAGCAGCGTGTGTGAGCTGAGCAGCAAGGAGGCCCATGGGCCCGACCTGGCCTCGGGACGCCTGATGGCCCAGTAGCCAGATCAGGGTCGGCGCTGCTCGGGTCCGAGAGATGGGGGGGGAGTTCTTTGTACTCCCGCGCTGTGTGCCGTGCTCCAGCCCACCCCGTCCCCGCACGCCCCTCGCAGCAGCCTGGTCACTGCCCGGAGTCCTCTGTCCTCATGGCTCTGCCGCCCGCCCGCAGAACCCAGGTCCTGTATCCAGAGAGGCCCTGGGCTTTGGTGCTCCACACGAAACCGCTGCAGAAGCCCCGCCGGGCCGAGGGCTCCCAGGTGCTATCTTCTGGTGGAGGCAGCAGCTGGGGACCTTGCTCCCCACTGCAGGCCCACTCGGGGTCCCTTCAGGGGACCCCACTCTTACTTCTGTGTGCACTTCCTTGGAGAGCCTGGGGCCGGTCCTGTCCCTGGGCTCTGCCCAGCCTGTTGCCCAGGCCACGCCTGTTGCCCAGGCCACGCCTGCTGCCCCTCCCCACCCCTGCGCGCTTCCTTCGTTGCTGCTGGCACCGGAGGCCGTGCTCCTGACTGCCGGTGCTGCTCAGCCTCCGAGTGGGTTAGCGAACTTTCTAAGTAGTCATGCAGAGGCAGTTACGTGGAATTGTTGGGTTTGGCATTATTTTCCTCACTTGACAAAACACAGAGTTGTCTTTCCTTTGGCTTGTTGTCAAGTCCCCTTGCTGTCGGTCACACACGCTCACGACCTGTCTTCTCTTTTCCCCTGTGGAGAGCAAAGGCCCACCTCGTGCACTGCCGGCCACAGGACAGACGCCTGTCTGTCTTCCCTTTTCAGGCTGCGTTCGACACCCCCTCGTTGCTGAGACCGTCCACCCTCCCAGCCACCTGGCTCCCACAAACCTGCAGCTCGCCCCACGGGAGGACTCACGGTGCCTGGCAGGAGACAGGGTTTTTATTTTCTCCCACAGACCCTAAACCAAATGGCTTTCACACGTTTGCTATTGTGTCACACCTATTCCTTCTAGGTGGAAAACTCCACAAAACCTCGACGCAGGTTCTAGTGGTGGCGTGGGGCACTAGCCATCTGGGCTGCTGCTGGGTGGCGGGGGGCCCAGGCTGGCCCGTGCCGCTGCACACACGTGGTGCTGCCCTGGAAGTCCTGCCCGGGGGACAGGTCTCAGCTCTTGTCTTATTTATTTATCAGTAAAATCAGCCGCTGTTTCTATGAGTTCCAAGAGGGTGTCCCATTGGAGCTGTCACCTGGCTTGCCTGCCCCCCCTCCCTCCGCTGGGGACTCTGAGTTCCTGACACTGGTGTCCTTAAGAGAAAGGGCCAAGGTTCTCCCGAATGTGCTGGGGGCAGGAGCCGGGTGGGCGCTGAGCCCTCCACACTGCCAGCTCCTCCCGCCCTGTGGGCCAGGCCCACGCAGGAGCTGACGTGCTCCCCTGGCCGCCTTTCACCAGGGAGGCCTGGCTGACCGCGCCCGCCCCACCCCACCCCCGCTCCCGGGCTCTCAGAACTCTGTACCTCCCCCACTTTCTAACCCCTTTTCTAAACAGACCTACTTTCTTGTAAAATGGAACCAGACCTTTGTTATCAACAGGTGTCTGGGCTTTGCACCCATCCCACCTCTCAGGCCGTCCTGCCCACGCCTGGGCCGCCTCTGCCTCTGCACTCAGGACGTCTTGCTCTTTCTGACCTGCTCACTCCTCGCTCTGGACGGCCCTTGCTCACCTTTCTGGGGGTCCACTGTCAGTGCCACAGGGGTGTTTTCTTCCTTAAAACCAATACTGTACTGGAAGACTGAGGGCCCCCCGAGCGGCCCTGGTGTTCGCTGGGTGGCAGGTTCACATTCCGTGTGGTGTCCCCTCTCCAGAGGCATGGAGGGAAAGGTGTGTCATGAAGGGTTTTTTTATGTGACTGATCCTTTTTTTTTTCAAATCAATGTTTAAACTAATAAATATTTTTTTACGAAGAGGAAGTGTGTAGCTTACATTTCACATTTTGTACTTTTTCATTTGTGTCCGTCTGTATCTTGGTGTTTGCAACACCTAAGTGGGAAACAGTCCTGCGGGTGGTGAATTCTTGGGGTGGGGGTGGGGCCGGGACCCAGACAACTTCTGCACCAAACTCGGATCCCAACCAGGTTGTACATTTGGACCCTGGGTTTTGGGAGTCACAACACTGCCAGGACTCAATAGGGACCTTGGGACCTTGATTCAAAAGACACAGCTACTGCTTCCAACTTTGCACATCTTTCTTTATATAAAACTCTGAGAAAATGCAAAAACTGGAATTTTTTGCAATATTATGAAAGATAATCTTATTTTCGCTCATTCTGTGACATGTGCAACTCTTAAAAAGCCATACTTAATGGTTGTTTTTTTATTTTTTGACCCTATGTTGTGTTTCGTATGCAGCCCTTTTAGAAATACTTGTAGTGAGGGTGCTGTGTGTGTGCTTTTCTTAAATATTTATTTTTTCAACATGCTTTCAACCTGTCAAAAAGACAAAGGGCAGTGCTTGAAGAGTGTTGATTTTTTTTCTGGGGATAATCTATATTATACTGACTTTATATTAATTATTATAAACCTGTGTTTGTATTGGAGATGTGTTTCTTATCGGGGGGAGGTTTCGTAATGGGTCGGTGGGACGTCAGGGCTGTCGCCTGCTTCTCTGTCGCCACAGGACAGGTAAACAACCTTCTCTAGTGGTCTTGCAATGTCTTGTCTGCCTGGGCTCCGGGCCTGCCTGCGGGTTTCCTTTCTGTGACGGGATTAGCTTAGACATTCTTGCAAAGCGATCACTTTCAATAAATTGGGAAATTGCTGCTCAAGCAGACGCCTCGTGTGTTTCAGTGTCCTATCCTCCAGCCTCATACTGGGCGGATGTGGCCAGAGTGACCCCCAGCACTCTGCAGCCTGTTGCCGGCCTTCCAGGCCTGCCCAGCCCACCACCCCTGCATGTGGCAGAGTCGCAGTTCCACGTCCTTCCCCCCAGGAGGCAGAGACAACTTCTGGAAAAATCCCAAACCTTTAATTTTTCTCCTCGCCTGGCAAGATACCTGAGCTTTGCAAACATGGTACCAATGTCAGCCCTGGGCCCTTGAACCATCAGGTCACCTGCGGGCTGGGAGGCTCCTCCCCGAAACCCCTGAAAGTGCACCCAGGACTGGCTCCCATGTGACCTCGATCCCGGGTCTATCCGCTGCACCCTTAACAAGTCCATGGACAGGCAGGGAGGGCAGTTACCCGGGGGGACCCTGGGGCTTTAGTGCAAAAGGCTGGTTTCTTCAGAGGCACTTTGAGTGGCGGGCCTGTCCTCCACCTCTGGGGGACCCCATTAAAAAGTAGACCCTGCAGCTAGGAGACCCCAGGCGGGGGCTGGGGGTGGAGCTTGGTGTCCTCTAACTCCCGAGGGAGGATGCGGGGCGAGGTGGCTCAGTCCAGAAAGCGCCTGCAGGCCTTTTTCCAGCGGCAGGCCGCGCACCACAGGTCCCGGCGCTCCGTGCCATACACCTTCCGGCACTTCTTGGCGTCACCTCGGGGCTTCCTGGGGGAGCACAGGGGCAGGGATTGCTGTTGGGCCGGGACCTCCCCCGCCTGGCGCCTGCCCGGGCCCCTCAAAACACACACACGCACCTCAGGCTGGCACCAAGCTTGGAGGGCAGGGCGGGCACGCAGGCCCCGCCTGTGGTGGGCTGTGGCTCCAGCTGGGTGGGTGCCAGGCAGCCCTGAGAGGCGATAACGCGGTGGTCTTGCTCCCCTCCAGAGCGCCCCGAGACCCGGCCCCAGTGGCTGCCCGTGACCTCACCCACCTGGTAGGCGTGGTCACTGTGGCACACCTGGGCGGTTGCCACAGAGCTCAGCCCAGGGGGTGGGGATAGGGCCAGTGGGTGCAGCAAGCCAGGCAGGGCCCGGGGCTCCGGCAGCTCTACGTGGGGGCATGCGGGCAGCATGGAGGCTGCGGTGGACATCGGTGTCAGGCTGGAAAGCCTGCTGGTCAGCGCATCCAGCCCAATGTCCAGCTCCGTGTAGTAGAAGTCCTCTTCACCATCACCATCGCTCTGCTCTGGCTCCGCCTGCCGCCTGACGGGAACACAGCAGGTGGGAGCTGAAGCGGTGGCCCACTGGCCTGCCCCACCCCCACCTGCCGGCCACCGCACCCCAGGTGCACCAGGCGGATGTGTCTCTGCATCGTGGACGCCGAGCTCAGCACCTTCCCACAGCGCTTCCACAGACACTGGAACAGGACCTGCACCGAACTCTGGGTGACAAGGGCCAGGGTCAGGTTCAGCTGCCCACCCGCGTGTGCCCAAACCCAGTGCTGCCCCCAGGGCTCACCTTCCTTTTCCTAGGGGCAGGCTCCCCAAACAGGAAGTGGGCTGCCTCAGGGGGCAGTGGGGGCGACGGGGTGGCTGGGGAGCTCTGCTCACTGGCCAGGTCCCAGCCCCAGTCCCCACTGGGGCTGCTGCCGTAACTGCCTCGTGGCCTCACCAGGCTCTCCTGCCAGGGCTGTAAGCCAGGCTCTGCGGGGACATGCCAGGCCAGTGTCAGGACATCCCTGGGTCAGGCTGCTGTGCAGAAGCTGCAGCCATCAGTCCCTTGAACTCAGCCTCATCTGCTTACCTGTTCACAGGTGAGTTTGGTTGGCAAAACCCTCTTGGAGGAGGCAGTAGCCAGGAGGAGCTGGCCACAGCAGCTTGGGTACTAACCTCCCTAACAAAGGAAGGATAAATGGGGAAGGCCTGTGTGGGGCAATAACTGGCCAGCCAGGTGTATATGGACAGGTCATGGAGGCTTGTGGCCTGGGGCACTGGGGCTTTGGCCTCAGGGAGGGGGGTCCTGATGTCGTGTTTACAATGTGATGCTGTTCCCCGGCCCCAGGTTCTGGAGGAACAGCAGCCCTGGGCCCTGCCTCCACCCCTGCGCCATACCCTGTCTCTAAGTCTCACCTGTGCTGAAAGCTGCAGCTGGAGCCCCAAGCAGGAGGGGGCTGGTGGACAGGCTTGTGAGGGCCGCGGCTGCCATGACCTCATCCAGCCAGGCTTTTCCTAGGGGGGCTCTGGAGGAGAAAGGGGGTGGGGGTGGCGGGTGGGGCCCAGTAAGTACTCCAGACCCCTCCCCTGGCTAGGCATACACGTGCAGGCCTGGGCACGTGTGTGCACAGCAGGTTCCCTGCTGCAGGCGCTGGGCAGGAGGCCCAGCTCCACCCCCAGCTCGGGTTGCAGGGCCCCAGACCTCCAGGAACCCCCAGGAGCTTGGCCTGGGCCGGGGTCTCCCTGAAGCCTGAGTTATCTGCATCCATGGCTTTGTTCCCGGTGTCTCCCGACCCTGGTGCTGGACGGGGGTCTGAGGCCCCACTGGTGGGGCCAGGGCAGGAGAAGCCCAACCCTCTCCTAATCACACATTAACCAGGGCTGTGAGACAGCAGCTGTGGGCCTAGGGCCAGGCGCGGAGGGGGGGGGGGGGCAGGAGCAGCTAGCAGTGAACAGCAGCCAGGGGAAACGCCTCCAAGCAGAAGTGGGTCTCCAGGCCCCAGCCGGCCGGCCAGAGCCCACTCCTGCCTGTGCAGCCAGTCCAGGCTGTTGGGCACCCAAGAGGGTTTCACTGCAGGGCTGGAGAGATGGCGTCAAAAGCCTGGGGACTCCTGGGCAGTGGACCCCACGCCGGCCCACAGCCTCAAATGCACACACAGACTGACAGCGGCCCCCTCCCAGCTCTGGCCTATGGCCCCAGGGATTGAGGGGAACAGAGATACTAATACACTTATCGTTTCTACTCAACTCTTCCAGGGCTGGAGAGCTGGGGGTGTGGCCAGAACCAGTTCGGGACCCTGACCTGCGCTGAGACAAGCCCCCCCCACCCCCATCACCGTGGGGGGTGTCAAGAAGACGTGCCTGCGTCCCATCCACCACCCCTGCACACAAGAGAGCACGTGTGCGCACGCCCACCTCGGCCAGGCGTGCCGGCTCACCTGTGCGCTGGCACCTGGCTGTGCGTCGATGGTGTCTGGGCTCTCGCCGCCGCCCCCGCCCACGTCCCCGGGTCCCGCGGCTCTGGTTCCTGCGGGGTCGCGAACTCCAAGCCCGCAAAGCCGCCGCTAACGGCAGAGCCCTGCAAACCGGGTGTGCTCAGCGGAAGCAGCGGACCAGGGCCCCCAGTCCCCACCCCAGATCCGCTGGGAACCCCCATAAACTGCGGCCGGCGCGCCCCTCCCTGGCTCCCCGGCCGAGCGGGCGCGGCGGGAAGCGCCCCCGGCAGCAAGTGCCCCCAGCGGTCCGGCTCAGCCCCGCGGACCCACGGACACGCACCGGCCGCCGTCCCACCCCCGGGGGCCCAAAGTTTGTGCAGTCCCGACGCCATCTTTGCAGCGAGCGCACTCTGGGGGCCCGCCCCCGGCGCCCGGTACCTGCGGCGGCGCGGGCACCGACACGAGCGCGGCCGCGGGGTCCCGGCCGGCAGCCCGGGGCGGGGGGCGCCCGCAGCCCGGCCCGGGCGCCGGGGGGCGCTCGGCCTGCATGGCCCGCGGGTCGGGAGCCGAGGCTGCAGCGGCGAGGGCGGACACTCGGGACGCAGCCCCGGGCCGGGCCGGGCTGGCGGGGCCGCCGACCCCCGCCCTGGATCGACAGCCGGCCGCGCCGCGCTGCCCCAAAGCTGTGACCTGCCCCGCCCCTTCCGCGCGGCCCCGCCCCCGGCGCGGGCCCATTGGTCTGCGCGCTGTATCAATATTCTGAGGTGGACCGTGGCCCGGGCCAGCCGCGCTCCCATTGGTCTGCGCTCCGAGGCCCCGCCCCTGGCCGGCTGCTCCCGTGCGGGCCGCGGGTGGGGGCCCAGATCGTGGCACCCGCCCTCCGGGACGCCCCTGGCCTTTTCGAAGTCCTGGCCGGCACGCGCCGCCACCGCCGCCGGGGAGGGCCGGCTTCCTCGCGGTGTTGCTCTCGTGCGGAGCTGCCAGATCCGGGGAAGGGGCCGCGTCTCCTTGGCGGGCTTCCTGGGAGCAGGTTATTCTTTAACGCACGACTACCCCCCCTTATGTAACCCAGGGGCTGGATGGTGGAGCCCTCCTTTGGCGTTCAGGGTCCAAGTCCCACCCTAAGGCGGCCACCCTGCCGCCGGCGGCACTGCCTATAGAACTGATTGTGCCTGGGGACCACCACGCCTAGGCCTGCCCCACTCCCTGCGGTCTTTGAGTCTGACCGAGGGCCTGTGGCCTCAGGTGACAGGGCCCAGGCACCCAAGGAGGGAGAGCGCTTGCGCCCGAGGTAAGAGGGTGTCTTTACTCCTTCCAGACAACCCCACCCCTCAGGCTTGCAAGAAGAGATGGCTGTGAGGCGCGATGTGTCCATCTTCCCTGAGCTGGGGATTTATTTAAGAAGCGGCTGGGAGAGGCCAGGCAGCTAGGGCCCTCAGGACGGGCAGCCCTGGGATCTGGGAATTTGTGCTGCCAGCTGAGTGTGTGTGGTGGGGGGCCGGGCCCCACACTGCAGGAACATCTGTACTTGATGTTCAGGGCAGGGAGGGAATGGAGTCGCCTCCCTAGGCTGCGGGGTGGGGAGGAAGCAGGAGGCCTTCATGTCTACTCATGCTAATAGCTACATCTGGGGGGTTCCTGGCGCTCAGGGGCCCGCATTTCCTGGATGCTCTCATACACGTTTTCCAGGAGGCCCTTGTCCACACTCAGGCCCCTGAGTGGGGGGGCCTCACAGGCCAAGTTGCTCCCCGGAGTCAGACTCACTCCCCCGTCCCTGGGGTCCTGCTGGTCTGTGGCAGGTTCTGGGTCTCTCCTTTTCGGCTTGTTGACCCTGGAGTACAGGATGTCCACCTGCAGAGAGAGCCAACCCAGGGAGAGGTCAGCACCGTCCACTCTGATGAGGACATGCCCAGCTCCTTCCACCCCACCTCACACCCTCTGCTTTACCTGAATGGCTGGGGTCCCCTCGGCGCTCCCCTGCTCCAGGTCTTGGGGCCCCAGACCTGCTCCCTTGAACTTCTGGATGCAAGCATACTCAGCCACCACGGACCTGGCCTCAGGCCCAGGTCTGGCACAGCTTCTGGTCAGCCGTGCTCCTGCCCACACAACAGGGCTGGCTGCCAGGCTGGCCCTGGGGATCGCAGCCAGCCCCACGTTGGAATAGGTGGCCTCATGGCTGATGGAGGGCTGGATGGCAGAGGTAGCAGGCCCGGGCCGGGGCAGTTCCCGCTTTGAGAAGGCTACCTGGGGCCTGGTGGTGCCTCTGGACCCCTCCAGACATTGCAGGTGCAAGAGATCCATGCTGACAGGCCGCGGGGCTGGGGGTAGAGTCACGGCAGAGGTCAGTTGGGTGGGTTAAGGGGGCACGGTGTGGCAAACCCCACCCACAGCCTGACCACTCCCAGCTCAGCTCACCCCTGCAGCCTGGAGGGCTCCGGCATAGCTCATGCAATCTGGTGTCCGACTTGCTGAGGGAGCAGAGGTGCGGTTGCCTCAGCAGTGGCAGTGACTGGGGGCAAGGAAGGCTGGTTGGTCCCCTGCTGACCGCGCCCTGGCCCAGGGGACAGCCTGACACTCACCTGCATCACGCTGCCCTGCAGCTCTGACTGCTGCCTCCGTGCCTGCTTCCTGGGGGCAAGAGGGTGGTGAGGCCAGGAAGGCAGAGATGGGGGCGGGGGCTTCAGCCTCTGGTCCAAGGAGGGCCTGCCTGGAGCCCTGCCCCCTCTGGCCACAGAGCTGAGCCAGGCTCCACGTGGAACCCAAAGGATGGACATACCTGTGGCAGGCTGTGCATAGCACCCAGAGCCAAAGGACCAGGACCAGGCACCCTAGGACCCAGAGGGTGGGTGGGGCCGAGGACATCTGTGGCCCCATCCTGTGAAGTCCTGCACCAGCCTGGGGGCAGAAGACAGGGTGCTAGGGGCTGACTGAGAGGCTGGGCACCCCCCCCCCCCCCCGGGCAGCCTCACGACTGAGCCTCACACTGTTGGGCGCTGTGACTCAGCACAGGAAACCCCAAGCGCAGCAGCCCCTCCCTCCTGCTGAGGCCGAGAGGACAGCCTCAGCACCCACCTTCCCGCCTCTGGCTGGGGGCTCCTGGGCAGGTTTGAGGTGTGCTCTTCCTGGTTCCCAGGAGGAAGCACCCAAGTCATCGAGGATGACCCAGATGGCCACAGAGTGTGGCCAGTGAGGAGGGGGGGCAGCTGTGACGTGGCCAAAGCCTCCCTGTGGTCACTGCGGCCCAAACCTGAGAGCTGGGGAGGCCTCTTTGGCCACATCCATGAGCCTTGGAGCGTCAGGCCAGCCTCACCTGTAGCCATTCCTTTCCCAGACGTGTGTCAGGTGATGCCCCCTGGCCATTTACTAGAGCCGGGAGTCCCGAAGGGCTGGAGTCAGGCCTCTTAGCAGGGCTGTAGGGGACGGGGGTCCACCCACAATTGGCACAGCCCTTTAGTCCAGTCTGCCCAGACCCAGGGAGTGGGCTTCCCACACCAGAGGGCCCAGGCTGCTCACCTGATCACAGCCCAGGTCCCAATGCCCTGACCTGGTAGGCCCTAGTCTCCCAGAACCCAGCACTTACCTGCCCCCAGGAGGGCACCAAGGGGCCTGGAGACCTGGCCAGGCTGGAGGCCAGAGCAGGCACTTACCAAGGCCATGGGCACAGTGGTACCTCGTCAGCCCTATCTGGGGCAAGCCGGGCGGCTCGGCACCCCAAGGAGTGGTGCCTTTCTGCAGCTCTCGGCAGAGCTCCCCACCTCACTTCCTGCCTGTGGGTCTGACTGCATCTCAACGCGGGTGCAGCTGCTCCTGCCGCAGCCCGGCAACCTCACCCACCTGCTGCTGCCCCCGCCTGGGGTCTAGACATTAGTCAGTGGGTGTGTGCTGAGAACCGACCTCCCGTCATCACCCAACCAAGTGGGCATGCGCAGGCGAGGAGACAGACATGGCACAGGAAGGGGTGGTCTCATGCCCCTGAGGCTCATGGGTGTGGCTGGGGGTGAACCTGGGCTCCCAGACCCACCCCCCAGGTCTTCCTGCCCATTCACAGCTCTGTGAGGGCGTGATATGGGCCAGTCACCTCCCACCAAGCACCCCGTTTGTGGCTGTCAGGCATCATGGGGGGACCCTAGGTTCTGATCCTAGGCTCCATCTCAGAGCCCCATCTGGGACAGCAGGGAAAATGAGTGCTCCTGGGCTCTGGGCCCCTGGCCGCGGCCTCACCCGCCCCTCCCTGCCCCGCCCCACAGCCCCTTCTCCCCAAAGACAGTCAGCTGGGCCTCCACTGACACCACAGCACGGTCACTTTAATGTCCTTCCCAGCAAGACTCCCTAAGACACTGGCGGGTAGGCTCAGTGGGCAGGTGACGTGAGAACGTGACCCTGCAGCCCGTCTCCATTTGGCAGTGTTCACAGCCCCAGGATGGCCAGAAGGCTGCCTGCAGTCTAGCCTGGGAGTGGCTGGCCGTCTCCTGGCGGCATCTTGTTGCTGGGCAACGGCTGGTCTTCCTGAGGGCAGCTGGGAGCCAGCCGAGCCATCCACGTGTGCAGGGCTTAGAACTCTGTCATCTTCCTGTGGGTGTCTGCTTTGCCCTGTGCCCGCTGCAGGCCCGCCTCCTGGGCCCGGAGCTGCCCCAGCTGCCGCTGGGCTCCTGCCAGCTTCTCCTGCAGCTGGGCCACTGTCACGCTGTACCTAGAGAGAGGCCTTCAGTCACACAAAGCCCCAGGCTGCTGTGGCCACGGCCCGTCCTCCCGCCAACACCCAGAGCCTCCTCAGAGGCAGCCCAGCGCCCTTGGTTGGGGCAAGCTCTTGCAGATGAACTGTGGGCTGGGCACCCAGAACAGGGCTGGAGGCACGGTCACCCTGGGCCCTGCCCTCTGCAGAGTGCCATCCCCGTACCGGCCGGTGTTGCGGGCGAGGGCCTCCTGGATGCTGCGGATGTCCCGCTGGGCCTGCTCGATCTTCTCCTCCGTCTGGAAGAGCCGCAGGCTCAGGGCACGCTTGGCGTTCTTGCTGGCGTGGTACATCTCCTTGCCGCTCCCCCTCCCTGGGAGGGCTGACCCTGCCTCCAGCGCCCCAGGGGCCTGGCCTCGCAGCTTCTCGTTCAGAAAGTCGAACACGCCCCGAGGGGGCGGGCGGCCCTGGAGCCTGCCACCTCGCCCCCGGCACTTCGGGGGCCTGTTGGGGCGAGCCTTGCCGCCCTTGGCCCCCTTCTGCAGGGTCTCCATGCACTGGTCCAGCGACTTCCCTCGAGGGAGCACAACAGCGTGGATGGGTTCCACCCGGCCCTCTCCGTGCCGGCCCAGACCTGGGGACACATGGGGCTGGCACCACTGCTGCTTTGCCCTGGCGGTGCTGTGGCAGCCCCACCCTCTCCCTGCTGCGGCACAGACTCACCCTTGCCAAACTCGTAGCCCATCTTGGCCAGGAGCCTGGAGCCTATACCCCGGGTGTGCACCTCCCAGCCAGCGAAGGTGGAGCTGCAGGGCCCGTGGTCGGTGGCGCTGGCTTCCACCACTGCAAGAAATAGAGAGCAGTGGCTGGGCCCAGCTGGACTCAGAGTACCCTGGGCTCTGGCCAACAACATTAGCCCAAAGCTCACAGCTCTGGGACAGGGCCATGATCCCCTGCTCCTCGGCCTCTGCCCGTGGTGTCGTGTGACAGTAGGCAGAGCTGATGGCAGAGTCTGACACAGTCGGCCCAGGCCACAGGAGTACCGGCCTTTCCCCACAGGGCCCCCCCACCAACCCCCTTCCCACGGTCAGTGTCACATGCTCAGCTCAGTGCCTCCCTCCATCACCTCGGACATGGACCATCCCACAGGACTGCCGCCTCCCCGCACCATCCTAACTAACCCCGCCGGAGGGCTGTACAGTGCCAGCCAGTCCCCTTTCCTGGAACGCTCTGTCCCTGGCTGACCCAACACAGCACCTCTTCTGCCAGCTAGGCACTGAAGGGGCAGCTCCTTCATGCACTGCAGGGCCCCACCCCACGTGAGCCCAACTCCCTCGGCATCTCCTGCATCTGCGTCCCTCCCCCCATGGCCTCCCCTCAAATGTGCACCACATGGAAATGTAATGGCTGCCCATGCACCCTTGCATCTGTAGGTCTCCCCACCTCCCGTGGGGCCCCACCAAGCGTCATGTACCAGGTACAGCTTGCTTCTCTGCCATCAGCCTCTCCGACTGTCTGCTTAGTTGGTCAAGGTCCCTGCCTGCCGGGAGCCTCCCAGTGGGCCCACTGCCAAGCCGGCCCCTCGCCCCCTCTCTAGCTTCTGGGACCCCAAGGTATCGCCACACCTTTGGCATAGCTGGCGTCGCCCTCGTCGCCCTCGTCGCCGCTGTCTGAGTCAGAGGACCCTGCGGGCTCTGCACGCAGTGGGGGCAGGACGCTGTCCCCTTCTAGCACAGCCTCCTTCAGCAGCAGTGACTCAAACTTCACTGTGTAGTAGCCACTGTCCACATCTGGAGGCAGGGGACAAAGACAGGCCAAGTCAGTGGCCTGAACAGCTGGTAGGAGCCACACTGGGAGTTGGGAGCAAGGTGGGGCCGAGACCGGGGGCAGTCAAGGAGTGGTCATCGGGGAATAATGTGTGAAGAAGCAGAGGGCTCCCCAGGGAGGGCCCTGCCAGCGAGGCCCAGGGCAGCCTCACCAGTGATTCGTGCTGGGTACCAGAGACCATCCTGCTGCTTGGCCAGACACGCCGAGCCAGCCTGCAGAGAGCTTAGGTCCGGGTCCTGGAAGGGACGCAGCTCGTCCATGGAGACCACCTGCCCGTGGGAGAACCTGCAGAGAGGGCCCCAGGAGAGGGGATCAGACACGGCCCAGCAGGGGCAAGAGAACCCAGGAGAGCCAAGCCTACCTGCCTGGGCATTGCCCTGCCGGGAGGGAGACAGGGACACACACGTGCACACACGCACACCCGCATGCACACATGCACACACATATGCACACACACACCTGCCCTCATGCACACACGTATGCACACACCCCCGCACACACGCATGCATGTATGCACACGCACACCCACACTCACTTGCACACACGTATGCACACACGCACACGCATGCACGTATGCGCACCCACAGAAACCACCAATTAAACCTTTCTGCAGAAATCTGTAGTGATATTAGAAACCTTAAAATTTGGTATACTCCTTAAACCCAGCACTTCAAAACAACAACTCTAAAATAATAATAATGAAAGTGTGCAAAGGTTCAGCCACGAGGCTGTTAGCCCAATACTAAAGACTGGGAAATGACCAAAATTTCCAATCACGAGAAGCAGTTAATGGCAAACCCATAAAATGAATTCAAAACTCAGAGAATGGGCACGCTGGCCCATGGCATGAAGAGCCTCACGCATACAAAACTTCACACAGGACAGGAAGTGTGACAAATGAGTCAGGAAAAGGTGCACTACGCATTTCAGAAGGGAAAACGTAAAATTGTTTTTTTCATATTAAAAAAAAAACCCAACTCAATCACCCACCTCACAACATTCACAGAAACACATACCAGAGTAAGTAAAAACTTGAACCTGAAAACAAGCACCCAGAACTACAGAGAAGATCCTGAGTTCCAGCCATGGTCAAGTATACAGAGGTCATTGAATGCTCTCCAGAGAAATACAAGGCAAAACTGTCAAGCTCACAGCTTCAGAGCTCTGGAAACTGAAGCAAACACATACTGAGAAGAGATGATGCCTGAAAAACTGCCCAGCTTTGGGACAGAAGTGGGGGGACTGCTCCCCACTCGCCCAAGTCACCCAACATGAGCCTCACTGGCAAAAGCAGCTGCAGAGGCTGGAAACCAAAGCCTGGCAGCTAAAAGTGGTGAAACTGGTCGACACCACAGAGAAGATGGATAGCTCTGGAGCAGGCACTGGGCCTACCAGGCATGTTAACAGGCAGACCATGAAAATGAAAGGGCACCGAAGGGACCCACTGTCCACAAGCCCCTGGCTCCCTGGGAAACTTGGTACATGTATCAAGAACTCCAGGACACGCCAGGACAAAGTGAAAGCAAAGACAGACTGGGGCTGGTGAGGTGGGAATGAGCCCCTAATTCACACAGATCAACTGGCTGAGGGCGGACACCTTTTGGGAAAGAAGTATTAGAGCACAGTCTCTGCCTAAATCACTGGCTGACCACTAAGTTACACAGACACAGAGGAACTCCTAAGAAGCCAAGCTAAAAAAGAAAATTAAAAATCTGAGCAGATGGGCCGGCCCGGTGGCTCAGGCGGTTAGAGCTCCATGATCCTAACTGCAAAGGCTGCCGGTTCGATTCCCACATGGGCCAGTGGGCTCTCAACCACAAGGTTGCCAGTTCAATTCCTTGAGTCCCGCAAGGGATGGTGGGCTCCACCCCCTGCAACTAAGATTGAACACAGCACCTTGAGCTGAGCTGCCGCTGAGCTCCCGGATGGCTCAGTTGGTTGGAGCGCGTCCTCTCAACCACAAGGTTGCCAATTTGACCTGGAGCTGAGCTGCACCCTCCACAACTAAGATTGAAAGGACAACTTGACTTGGAAAAAGTCCTAGAAGTACACACTATTCCCCAAAAAGTCCTGTTCCCCTTACCCAATAAAATCTTAAAAAAAAAAAAAAAAAAATAGGGAATCATAAAAATGGAATTTATATAAAAGGAATCAAATGGAAATTCCAGAGCTGAAAAGTCAATAACTGAAATGAATTCACTACATGGGACACTTCTGGTTTCTGGTCTGGCATGGAAGAAGCCTGGAAGTCACCTCTCTGTCCTCACAAAAACAAAAAGGAGAAAATAGAACACACGGTGAAGGCGACAACTCTTCTTAGAGCCATTAGAGAAGTGAGGTCCCAAAGCCAAGTGCTGCCCCAAGTGTGGAGAGTCCCACAAGCAGACGCAGAGAATCACCACCCGCCAGCAGCCGCCGCCCCAGGACACAGCCCGGGACAGGGCGCTGACTGCCGACTGCTGGACGAGCCTGAGAGCCAAAGCCTCTGGGGCCTGTCCTCAGCCGGCTCCACACTTTTGTGTTTTACTCTGGGACCTCCACCAGGTTCTCACAGTAAATACTGGAGAAAAATTCCCTGCGCTTGGGCAGAAGGAGAGAAAAAGGAGCCGTTGTGAAACACACCAGGGCACTGTTCTCGGCAAGGCTGGCCCTCGGGAAGCCAGCTCCCCACAGCCTGGCCTGCTGGGGCCCTAGCAGAGCCGGACAGAACTGGGGGTTAGGGAAACGCCAGCTCCAGCCTCTTCTCGCCATCCTGCGTCGTGCATGCACATGTGCACACGCGTGTGTCTGAGACGCACACATGCAGTCCATAGTCCTGAGGCTTAGTTTTACTAAAACAGAGATCCACAAAGTATGACAATTAAGTTCGCGAACTTGCTGCAACGATGTTGCTAACCTTTGTTGATACCAGAGGGATTATTCATTATGAATTTGTACCAACTGGACAAACAGTTCACCAAGTTTACTACTTGCAAGTGCTGAAAAGGCTGCATGAAAAAGTTAGACGACCTGAACTTTTCGCCAACAATTCACGGCTCTTACATCACGACAATGCACCAGCTCACACGGCACTGTCTGTGGGGGAGGTTTTAGCCAGTAAACAAATAACTGTATTGGAACAGCCTCCCTACTCACCTGATCCGGCCCCCAATGACTTCTTTCTTTACCCAAAGATAAAGGAAATATTGAAAGGAAGACATTTTGATGACATTCAGGACATCAAGGGTAATATGACGACGGCTCTGATGGCCATTCCAGAAAAAGAGTCCCAAATTGCTTTGAAGGGTGGACTAGGTGCTGGTGTCAGTGCACAGCTTCCCAAGGGGAGTCCTTTGAAGGTGACCATAGTGATATTCAGCAATGAGGTGTGTAGCACTTTTTCTAGGAGGAGTCCCGAACTTCACTGTCTGACCTACAACCACAGGCCTACAGGACGCTTCCCCTCATTACTCACCACATCACTGCAGGCCTGTTTACAGTGGTTCCTTCTAGCCAGTACATCATGTCTGACTATCAAGAAAAAAATTACAAAGCATACTAAAAGGCAAAAAACACAGTATACCAAAACATGAATAATGGAATGCCAAAAGGAGGAGAGAAAGGCACAGAAAAATGTTTGCAGAATTAAAGAATAATGGCTGAAAAGGTCCCAAATGTGATGAAAGACATGCATCCGAGTAGTATAAACTCACGAAGATCCACACCAGAACACACTATGATCAAACTAATGGAACCCAAAGACAAAGAGAAAATCTGGAAAGCAGCAAAAGAGAAGTTAGTGACTCTTCACTGACCAGGGGCCTCAGTGAGACAGAGGATGGAGGAACGCCCCCGAAGAGGTTCCCACTTGCCAAGGGTGGGAAAATGTGAGCCTCAGTAAGGATCAGAATCACAATGGATTGAAATTTATCAAACATACTTAAATCCATGGGTCCATAAGGATATTAAATATTTTTAGAAAGCTGACTCCTCATCTTCTCAGGATGAAAGAGAACCAATTCATTATCTTGGAAACTAAGTAAACGAAACAGAAAAACCCTGCCTTTTCTGCATGAACTGTATCACTGGGTAGACAAATCATAGGCGAGGGGAAGCACCTCTTTATAACATGCCAGTAATAAACAAAACGAACTCATAGAATGGAAAGGTCTCTATTTTACAATCCCCCCGGAGTCAATGGATGTGGCATGGAGTGTCAATGGCTGCCACGATGACAAAAGGCAAAGTGGCCCAGTGGTCATCAGGTGCCTCCTGGTGAACGAGCAGCACCTCCAGGCTTGCCGTGAGTGTGATCGAGACCCTGGACCCCGCCCCCAGCCTGGGGGTACACAAGAGCGTGCTCCACGGCACTGGGTTGTTCACTGATGGCCCAAAGGTCCATCAACAGTGCAACTGTGAGGCCAGGAAAGGCAGGGAGAGGGTGTGTGCAGCCACACTGAGACACAGCAGGCATGAACCAGCGTGGCCACACCACAGTGGTAAGCCGCAAAAACTCGAGGAGGTGACCACCCTAAAGGGCAGGACAACGGTCATTTCTGGAGGAGGAAGAAGGCTGTGTTGGGCTGTGATGTAAGGAGGGACTCCAAGGGCGCTCAGCAAACTCGTAGTTTTGATCTGAGTGGTGATTACGAGGGTGTTACAATAATTCCCCATACTGTACGTTTACTTCCTGTACCCGGTTTTATTTTATAACGACAAGATAAAAACTAGCAGTCTGCGTCCTTACTACATTTAGAAACTACTCTGAGTTCTGCGCACATACTAGCGCATTCCATCGTCTGTTTCACAAACCCATCCAGGAGGACACTGCTGTAAGGACCCACGGGCCTGAGCTCTGTCCCCGTCAGCGCTGTGCTGGCCAGAGGAGCACCAAGGGCCGGCCATGGGCCCCAGGAGCGAAGGGCTTTACCTGCAGTGCTCCTTGAAGCGGCACTTCCCCTCCAGGTAGAACGGGCAGGTCTTCAAGGCCTTGTGGGTGGGGTACAGGTAGAGGACGCGGACGCCCGCGGAGCCGTCGCTGGCCTCTTCTGTGCCCACGATCATGGCATTGTGATACTCCAGGGTGCCCCACGGGCTGTAGTAGGGGGCATTCACCTTCCTGCCACTCAGCTCTTCCTCCTCCTCCTCCTCCTCCCCTCCCTCCTCCTCCTGCCCAGGCTCGCTGGGCTCTGGCCCCGCCTCCGTTTCAGGAACAGCGTCCACTTCTGCCCTGGGGGCTCCTGCCCCCTCAGCAATGGCCTTCTGGAAAGCCAGGTGCTCAGCACCGTCCTGGGCTGGGTGCTCTCCGTCCAGTGCGGCCAGCAGCTTGCTCTTCCTGACGGACACCAGGCTGGCCTCCGTGAGCTCGATCAGCTCCTTCAGGTCGCCCTGGAGCTGGCGCAGGTCCGCCAGCGCGGAGGGATCCAGGCCGGCGCCCAGGGCCAGCTCCACCTGCTGCAGCTGCGCGTCGTAGGTCTGCAGGGCGGTCTGCAGGCTCTCCTCGTCCATCCTGTCGGGAGAGCGCTGACTTCCCCGGGGCTCAGAGGGGCGGTGCGACAGCAGCGCTGCAAGGAAGAGGGAAACCGATGAGCCCGGGACCGGCCGCCCGGATTCCCAGGCCATCGCTGAGGGCGCCGGGCGGCCCTGTGCCGACAGCTGCACTCAGGGGGCCTCACGACAGCCTGCGGCACCGTGTGCCTTCTCTCGCCGTCTTGGGGCGAGAAAACAAGCTGGAAGAAGTTACCAGCTCCGAGTGGAGAAATCAGAACCGGGCCTTGGCCGCCGGCCCCACGGCCTCAGCTCCCTTTCCAGCCGCTTTGGGCTGTCGCGTTAGGTTTCATCGGAGTCTCCGCGTCTCGGCCCCGCGCTGGGGGTCTCCCCGCGCCCCCCCCAACCCCGGGATCCTCTCAGGACGCCGCCTCCCCGCCCCCAGCCTCCCGGGCCGCCGGCCTCCGCTGGCCCCGTCACCTCGGGCCCGGGCCCGGTCGCCCAGACCGCGCCCCTCGTCCCAGGCCGGGCACCTCTTCCGCGCAGTCCGGCCGCGCCATAGAGTGCGCCCCGGCCTCCTCGGCTAGAGCGGCCCAGCGCCGGGCTTCCGCCGTCGCAGCCCCCGAGCACTTCCTTCCGAGCGCCGCCGCCGGAAGTGCCTGCCGCGGGGGCCGCCGGGACGGCTCCGCCCCTCTTCTGGCGGCCGGCCGGGTCCCATCGGGCGCCGCGCGGGGTCAGCGGGGTCAGGCGCGCGGTAGCTCCGCGGCCCCGGCGGGCACAGGTAGGCCGGCGCTGGGTCGGGGCCTCCCGGGCGGGCGGAGCAGGGCCCCGGGCCCGAGGGCGGGCGGCCGGTCAGGAGCAGCTTCCGGCGGCCGGGTTGCGAGCCCCGAAACCCGCTGTCAGGGCGGGGTGTCGGGCTCCGAGGCCTCCCGCCGCCGTCTGTCCACGCCACCGGCCTCCTGCCGGGCTGCTCCGAGGCCGCAGCGACCGGCCACGGCGCGCACACCCGCCTGCAGACACGGAGCGTCCCCGTTAACGCTGGCACAGGGTCCTGCTGCGTGTTTACCGGGCGCCTGCTGTGCCGGGCGGCGCGCCGCCCCGAGGGGCGTGACCGCAGTGGGGCGAAGACTCGGGGGCCCAGGCTGCGCGGGAGCCAGCGTGTCCCTGTTGTGTCCGGGCGGAGGGCCGAGCGGGCGCGAAGCCTGGAGGGGCGGCCTGGGAATCGGTGCTGAGCGCGGCAAGCCCCGGCTGCGGGCCTGAAGCCGGAGCGAGCCGAGGCCTGGTCGGCACCCGGGGTGCGGGACGCCTCGGAGGGGCCGGGAGGGGGCGCGAGGAGGCCGCCGCTGGCCGGGTGGGAGGAGTTATGGGGCGAGTGGGCGGGACGTACGCGGCGCGGGGCGGGCGGGCGGGCGGTGAGACGGCGCCCTGACTGCCCTCTCGCGGCGCCCAGGGCAGGATGTACACGCTGCTGTCGGGGCTGTACAAGTACGTGTTCCAGAAGGATGAGTACTGCATCCTGATCCTGGGTCTGGACAATGCTGGGAAGACGGTAGGCGCTTGCTCCTGCGACCCCAGCCCGGGGGCTTTGGTCCTTTGGTTTTATCCCTTTAGCTGCCTGTTCATTGCCCGGACAGAATCCAAACCCGTGGGCCATGGGACAGTCACCACCAAGAGCTTTAAAAGCAAAACGTTCTGTTCTGTTTTTAAAAAATAGGCCCCGGAAGGGGCATTTGGGAAGCTGACTTGTAAAGCCACACCAGCCCTTATCTGCTGCCTGTCTCGCTCTCTCCTCAGACCTTCTTGGAGCAGTCAAAAACCCGGTTTAACAAGGACTACCGGGGCATGAGTCTCTCCAAAATCACCACCACCGTGGGTCTAAACAGTAAGAGGGCCCCTGAGGGCTGTGGTTTGGGGGCAGACCCCCGAGGACGCTGTGATGCCCACAGGCCTGCAGGCGGCCCGAGCCCTGGGTGCAGCCTGTGCTCCCTCTGGCCGGTGGTCAAGAAGCACCCGGGAGAGCTGGGCCACAGCCTCACCCCTGTTCCTCTCTCCCCAGTTGGCACTGTGGACGTGGGGAAGGCTCGCCTCATGTTCTGGGACTTAGGAGGGCAGGAAGAGCTGCAGTCTCTGTGGGACAAGGTGAGACAGATGCCACATAGCATCTCCAACGGCACCTGTGGTCTTTGTGCCTTTTCTGAGAAGTCCTCAGACCACCTTCCCTTCTGGTCAGCAGCTTCCGTCAGGCCTTGTTTCCCTGAGGCTTCCCCCTCAATCCTGTCCTGCTGCCTGAGTCACTCCCCTGAGAGTGACGACACACTCAGTTCCTTTGGGCTTAGAGATTTTGTTGCCAGTGAACACAGGACGAGACAGATGGCCGAGAACAGACGTGGGGAAGGCACAGCCTGGTGCCAGCTTCACTACCAGGCCTGAGGCTCCCCACTATCTCCTCTCCGCTCTGGCCTGGGACTGGTCCTCCATGGTGTCCCCTTCCGCACCAGGGGAGGATGTCCTCAGAGGCCCACAGCAGCTGCCTTCTCTTTTCACATAGAGTTTGGCCATTTCTGAGATTCTCCCCACACTAAAGCAGTAGTCGGTCCCCAGCTCAGCCTGTGCCAGGCACTGGGGTCCAGCAGTGAGCAGGACAGACCCAGCTCCTGCGCTTAGGGGCTCTTCCCCATGGACTGGCTGGTGGCTTCGGTGCAGCCCAACGCTGGGGGCGCAGACGTGCCCTCCCCAACACTTACTGCCTGTGTACTTAGAACTGAGTGTCAAGGTCCTGAATTCTAGACTGATCCCAAGCAGCAGGTACCCAGTCACCCTCCCGGGTCCCCTCCAAAGTGTCCCCTCCTGCTCTGACTTCCAGCCACAAGGGCAGCTTCCGTCCTGTGGCCACAAGGTTCGGCCATTTCAGTTGTACTGACACCAGACCATGCCAGGGTCTTCTTGTCTGAACCCCAGACCCACATGGGGAGTGAGACACAACCTGACATTCTGTCACAGGGCAGGGTCTCAAGAGCTGACGCTGAGACGGAGGGAGGGGTGCAGGGTGCTTGTCAGCTTCTGGAAGGGAGTGGGCAGGGGGAGAGGTCAGCTCGGGTGGCTGGCCCATTGGGGACCCCTGGAAGAGAATTGCTCCCCGTCGGGCCGAGCTGGCCAGGACTCCATACCACCTGGCGGGTCACCATGGTGGACAGCCCTGGGCAGCTTTGACCTGGTAATGTGGCTCTTTGTGGGTCCTATAGGAGCCAACAAAGGGCTGTCTACTTGGCACACTGCCCACCACCAGGCTGCAAGGCCCAGTGGATGACCAGTTCCTGTGTGGGCCACAGCCCAACATGTCCCGCTGGCTTCGTGCCTCTGCTATGGGGAATGGCTCCTCCAAGACCCAGAGCCTCCTGAGGGGAAACTGGAAGAGGAGGAGGAAAGAGGCGAACTGTGGTTCCCCTTTAGCGACCACTGTGTGGTGGCCTGAGCCCTCATTGTCTGGTGGACCCCTGGCTTCCTGAGGTGCCCCCCAGCCCTGCTACCGATGAGGTCAGTTCTCTCCACCAGGGTGGGGTCTCTGCCAACGTACCCAGGAGGCAGGCACGATTATAACTCGGCGGGTCTCCTGCTGTGCCCCGGTGATGACTACAGCCCAGAGCTGTGGGGATGGTGGCAGAGTCCCTTGTGTGTCACCAGGAAGGATGAGAAATGGGACTCCTGGTCCCTCCCCAGTTCTCACACTCGGGCCATGTCTTCCCACGAGGGTGAGCACCTGGCCGTCTGCCACACGAGGACTTCGGACCCTGTCCCTTTAGGCCACACCCAAGAGACATCCGGCATGTGCCCATCCAGAAGCCAAGCTTAGGCTCTTCCCTCTTCCCACTGGTTTTGTAGGATCCCCCATGTGGCCATGGCTGATGGGCCGTTGGGGTCTGGGGCATGGTTGGTACCATGGGGCCAGGGTAGCCTGCTTTGTCCCCGGTCCTACACATGCTCATCCCAGATGTGCTGCACCTGTGACGGGGGCCGTCACAAGGGCCCAGTCACACGGGGAGTGAAGTCTGCCACCCGAGGGGCTGTGGTGATTTCCACCAGGCTGCAGACCCCACACTGGCCCTTTCTGCACAGACCTCCTACATTGCAGGGCCTAGCAGCTGTCAGGTGTAGCCAGACAGCCAGCCTGCCGCCTGGAGTCCCCATGGAGGAGCTGCAGCCCTCCAGAGGATCCCTGTGTGTGGGACTTGTGGCCTGTGAAACCCAGGGCCGCCTTCTCTGTAGCAAGTGCAGACACAGAGGCTTGCCTTAGACTGGTGGGGTCACACCCAAGAATGTGCCAGAGCGTCCTCCAGCTTGGTGACCGCTGGCTCACCCTGCCCAGCTAGCAGGACCTCTGGCTGTGATGGGCAGGAGAGCCAGGGCAAAGTGGCAGAGATTCTGCTGTCTGCCCCACGTGAGTGCGGACGTTGGCAGTGCTCTGGTGGGGCAGACAGTGGGCTCGCCAGCTGCATGGCTGCCCCTCGAGAGCCCCTGCAGTGCCTCTGGCCCTTCCTGCAGACGCCAGGCTCCTGCAGGCCAGGCCTGTGGGGGCTCCTGTGATGCTGCTGCTGGCCCCAAGTAAGACCACAGATCTCTGAGCCCGGCGATCTGCTTCTGTCCTTGTCGGGACAGCTGCTTGGAATGTGGCACTGGCCTAAGCGCCTTGGTGGCCGTTGTGGGCATGAGGCTCAGCAGTGGCTTGAGGCTCCCCTGGCATGCAGTCCCCATTTCCCAGTCTGCATGGGGACTGGTGTGGTCTGGACTCTTCAGTCCCCAAGCCTCACCTTTCCCCTTGAGCCTCCACCAGGCCGGCAGTCTGTGGGAGGTTTGCAGGAGCAAATGCTGAAGTAGGTTGGGTGCAGCGCCCAGGAAGTGGGCAGGGGAGGTGGCTGCCCATCCAAGGCCAGCAAGCCCTGATAGGTCTGGGGATGCAGCTCCATTCCGCCCTAGTTCTCCACCCCCAGAAAGCCCTCCAGAAGGGTGGCTGAATGCCCAGGGTGCAGCCCCCTTCTTGCCCCTCCCCAGTACTATGCGGAGTGCCATGGTGTCATCTATGTCATCGACTCCACGGATGAGGAGAGACTGTCAGAGTCCAAGCAAGCTTTCGGTGAGCACAGCCCGGTGGGGCTGGGGGATACTCAGGCCATGTGTCTGGAGTTGGGCCCATGCTAGGTCAGGAGGGCCCTGGCCACAAGGGATAGTGTGCACTCCTGTGGAGAGGTTGCAGGAATGTGGGGCCCCTGGGTTGCGATGGGCCGGGCAGTTGGGTGGATGAAGGGTGCTCACTGCTGCTTCTCCCCCATACCAGAGAAGATGGTCGCAAGTGAGGCTCTGGACGGCGTCCCCATCCTGGTGTTGGCCAACAAGCAGGACGTCGAGGTGAGCCTGCCCATTGCCCGGGGTCCGGGGGCCCGTTCCAGGGGAGGGCCCACCCCCTCGGATACCCTAAGCCACATGAGTGGGGGTACACAGCTCTCCTGAGGCCTCCCCTTCCCTCCACTGGGGGGGGGGCAGCGCCCTGTCCTTCCCTGTTACACTCAGCTGCGTGTGGCAGAGCCTAGAGTGCCGACACCCAGAGGAAAGCTCTGGAGAAAAGACCAAGGCACCCCTGCCCTGTCAGCTGCCATCCCTGGCCCCCAGAACCAGGGGGGGGGCAGTCTGGGGGAGGGCACATGCTCCTGGGACTGTCCGCCACACCCCCAGGGCCAGTCTCAGCTGACCAGCCACTGCTCAGTGACTGTCCCCGTGGAGGGGACTCTGTGCAGGGCGGTGGCCCGTTTGGAACCCGTGTCCTGGCTGCCAGGCAACCTGAGGGCCCAGGTGCATCTTAGATCGCTCTGGTCGTCCACCCTCTGAGGCCAGTCGCTGGCAGGAGTCCTGGGCAGAGAGGCCGCAGGGCCAGTACTGCTTGCCACCCCCTGGCCCCCGGCCCGGCAGCCTCCAGCCCCTCTCGTCTCCCGCAGCCGTGCCTCTCTATCCCCGACATCAAGACGGCGTTCAGCGACTGCATCTCCAAGATCGGTCGGCGGGACTGCCTGACCCAGGCCTGCTCGGCCCTCACGGGGTGAGTGAGGGCCTCCCCTGCGGCCGGGCTCCTGGGCGGCCCCCCCTCATGCCGCTTGTCTCCACAGCAACGGCGTGCGCGAGGGCATTGAGTGGATGGTGAAGTGCGTCGTGCGGAATGTGCGCCGGCCGCCACGGCACAGGGACATCACGTAGGCGCAGCCAGTGCCCAGCAGCAGGGTTCCTGCCGGTTCCAGCCACCATCCTGGGGTGGGGTTGGCTTCGCCTTTTTCTGAACACAAACTTTTCTCTGCACCCAGAAGCTTCTGCAGAATGTTGGGGGCAGCGGGCCTGGGGGCGGCTCGGCATTGACATGCCCGATGCGCCCGGGGAGAGGCTTGAGGGGACCTGCAAGAAAGTGGGCTTTTCCCTCGGCGTTGGGGCCCGGTGATCCTGGAGTGGGCTGGGAGCTGGCGTCACCTTGAGGGAGATCTGGCCCACATCCCCCAAGGCCAGCAGGGCTAAGTGTGTGCAAAGTGGATGGGCAGTGTGGCTCCTGTCTGTTGTTCCTCCAGGCACCTGAGGCTGGGTTGTGGCCACCCGACAGTACAGTGACCACAGCACAAGGGGCTCCCTCGCACTGCCTTCCTGCTTCTGTGGGAATGGCCTGGCCACAGCCACAGACCTGGTGGTTTCATGTCCTAGAGTCAGGTTCCTCCAGACTGGCCCGCTCGCTTCAGTGGGGGCCTGAGAGGAGCTGCTGGGAAAAGGGATGAGTCCGGTGGGGGGTGGGGGGTGGGTGGGGAACCCAGATGCAGGTGGAGTGACTCATGAGTCCTGGGCTGTGAGGTCCCATCCCTCCCTCTGGGCCCCTCAGGTTGAGGCAGGGGCTCCTGGGCCTGTGGGGAGGGGAGTGGAGGGGAGGGCAGCCAGGGCTGGACGTCCCATTCCACGCCCCTCTTGCGCTGGAACAGTCTGCCCCAGAGGAAAGAGCCCTGTTTCCCAGAATGTACACTGGCCCCAGGGAGGTGTTTGGCTGGTCCCTCCTGGGAAGTCCCCTGCCAGTGGGGCGTGGGTGGAACTCGAGGGGGGAGGGGCCAGTCTCGGGTCCTGTTCCACAGCGGAGCCCTGGCCTTGGGGTGATCCCACCCGAAGCCCTGGCACTGCCCCCTGTGCTGCTCCCAGGCCAGCCCTGAGCCACCCTCTACACTGTCCTGATCACCGAGAGCTCAACTGGGGGCTCACAGTGAGCTTCCGGGTCCCCTGCTGTGCCCCACAGCTGGAAGGGGCAGACCTGCCACCCACTGGCCCCTCGCACGACCCTCCCCCCATCGAGTGTCTGTCCCAGGGTGCGAGGTAACCTGAGGACTAGGGAAGCACCGGTGCCACCCAGGTGTTGACCCACCAGGTTTCTCCACCGGCTTCTGAGCAGACACCTCATTCAACTGTACACGAGTTTTACAAAATAGCTTTATAAAAAATAAACAGTGTGATGGGAGCTGGATCAGTAGCCTCTTTTGGTGCGGCTGGGGGACGGCTCACTGAATAAATAGGGGAGGCGGTCAGGGGTCCTGGAGGAAGTGCGCCCGGACAGTGCGCTCCAGCCCAGGCAACTTGGCCGCGTGCAGCGCGTGCAGCAGCTCCACTGCCAACGCCCCAGGCCGCGCCTTGCGGAGCTCCGTGAGCTGCTGCCACAGCTTCTGTTGCAAAGCCGCACGGCCTTCCCTCAGCGACGTGGGACTCCGAGCCCCTGGGCCCGCCAGGGCCTGCTGCAGCCGCTGGAGCCTCCTTAAGGCAATGTCCTGGAAAGCCACGAAGTCCACGAGGGCACGCTCACACTCCTCGGGTCCTGCAGGGGGTCAGAGCGAGGTGGGGGTTCCGCCGGTCCTGCGCAGACATAGTCCACCCCCCCCCCCAGGCCGTGGAACTCCCTGTGCCCACAGCTGGGGAGTGACATACAGGGATTGCGCTGTTCCCCAGGGGCGAGATGCGACACAGGATCTGCCACTTCACTGCAAGCTATTTAAACTCTCTGGGTCTCAGCTTCCCAACGTCCGTCGGGGTGTGGGGGAGATAGCATCCCCTGCCAGCGCGGAAGCCCCCAGCGCAGTGTACTCGCTGGTGCCTCCCCGGTGGTCCAAGCTCCCCGTGCGGCTCCAGGGCCCCACGAAGCTTCCGGAAGCCTTTCCCAGGTGCTGCTAAATGCCTCATCGCTCCAGGCCTGGACCCAGGCACAAGCTGATCCCGCCGGCCCCACCTGCCTCACCTGGTCCCCCCGGCTCTGGCGTGCTGAGCGGGAAGCCCGAGCAGCTGGTACACAGGGCGTCGCGAAAGGGGGAGCCTGGCACGTTGAGGGCCAGGCCCAGGGCTGTGCAGTTGCGGTGAGGCAGGCACGGCTCCGAGCGGGAGCTGTTGGCTGAGAAGGTGCCCGGGGGACACGGCTGGCACTGCGTGTTCTGGCTGGGGGTGCCTGTGGAACAGATGGAGAAGACAGGGTCAAGGGGAGCTGGGGTGTCCTCGCTGGGGGCTGGGGTCTCGGCCCGGCTCCGCTCATCAAGCGCCCCGCACCCACCGGGGGCCACCACACCCGCGCCGGGCGGGCAGGGCGCGTGCTCCAGGCAGAAGCCAGCATGCGCGAAGAAGCCCGGGACGCAGCGGCAGGCGCGGTTGTGAGTGGCGGCGCATGGCCGCGTCTCCTCCTCGTGCTCCCCGCAGATGACGTTGCAGTAGCGGCAGCGCTCCAGGTAGTTCCAGAATTGCGTGTAGTGGCGCTGCGGACAAGCGCCGCACGTCGTGGGGCCGTCCCGGCGGCACGGCCGCGTCTCCTCCTCGTGCTCCCCGCAGATGACGTTGCAGTAGCGGCAGCGCTCCAGGTAGTTCCAGAATTGCGTGTAGTGGCGCTGCGGACAAGCGCCGCACGTCGTGGGGCCGTCCCGGCGGCACGGCCGCTGTACGAAGGTGCCCGGGGGGCACTGGCCACACACCAGCCACTCCCCCGTGTCGGCGTCCCGCCACCGGTAGGTGGGCGCGCCCGCCGCCGCCCCGCGCACAGCTAGTGCCAGCAGAAAGGCGGGCAGCGCCCTCATGGTCCTCCCTGAAGCAGGGGCAACGGGACTCAGCGGGGACGCCAGACGTGCTACGGTCCCGCCCGCCCTACCTGCAGCCGCCCTCGCGCTCCGGCTCCCGCCCTCGGCCTCCTTATATGGGCCAGCCCCGCCACGCCCCGGGGGAGGGGCCGGCGACCTCCAGGGTCCACGCTCTGATTCAGTTGTGGGCCACGTCACAGCCCCCTCTGCCGGCCTGGCGCCAGCCCTCCCCACGACCCAGTGCGGGGGTGCGGGTGGGGGCAGTCCTGTGAGCCCTTCCCAGCACCTTCCCATGACCCAGTGACCGGATCAGTCAGCAGGCTGGAAGTGGGGGGTGTTTCAGGCTCCTTTATGCTCTGGTGTCACCGTGTCGCCCTGTCCAGCTGTGGACTGAGGCTGAGCCAAGTTTGAACAAAGTGCTCTTGGGACAGTGGGAGGGGGACCCTGCACAGACGCCCCCATCCATCCTCCCTGGCACCCTCAAACCCCACCATCAAGCTCAGGCCACGTAGACAGAGCCCAGTAGTGCCAGCAGCTTTATTAGAGCATTGCCACCTGACAAAACAGGTCCACTTCCCTGGCACAGGTCCCAAGAATGTCCATCCTTCCAGGTCGTGGGCTCAGCGTCAAAGCCCCTGAGGCTGACCCACAGGCCAGCAGACAGACCCTTCTCCCAGGCGTGCCCAGACTCTGGCCTCCCTGACGGGTGGGCTCTGGCAAAGAGGCAGCTGGGGCTGGGCCTGGCCTGCCCTCAGCCAACAGGCAGATGTCCAGTCTGGACCTGGGAGGGGGCAGCCTGGGCCTCCACAGACCCTGCAATGCTCAGAGGGTCCCCACAGTCACTGGGACTCCGGCCAGAAGATCTGCGAGAGGCTCTGCTTCCTGGTGGTGGCATAGCAGGCAGGGCACATCCTCCTATTGGCCTGTGAAGACACAGAGGGCGCTGGACATGCCTGATGGGCACCGCTGACCACCCCACCCCTCAGCCCACCACATGCAGTGGCACCAGGCAGCCGTGTCCCTGAGGTCCGGACACCGACCTGGAGGTGCTGTTGCCAGCAGGCCCGGCAGCAGTGAAAGTCACAGGAGGGGCACTGGAAGGGGACCGCTTCCTCCACCCTGCAGCCGGGGCACACCAGGCCTGCCGCAGGGACCGCTGTGAGCACCGCCGGCCTGCTGCTTGGGCCGGCCTCCCACGGCCCCACAGGAGACCTACCACTCTGGGGCTGCGTGTGTCCCAGGGGGGCCCCGGGGGGCCCCCGTGTCAGGAAGGAGGAGATCTTGCTCTGAGTCGTCCCTGGCCTCTCCTGCTCTGAGGGGCCTGGAGACAACCATGGGTCCGAGGGGCACCTGGGCACACATCTACTGCCACCCCTGCCCGGCTGAGCGGGGTTCCAGGGATGGCAGGACGGGTCACCCTACCTGGCCCAGCAGCCCCGGGGGCGAGGTCAGGAGGCACGGTGGGGCTCCCTTCCCGGGGTCCTGGCAGCTCGGTGCTCGTGCCTGGGGCAGGTTGGCCGGTCAGGTCTGCGCACGTCTGCCGGAAGCGTTCCTTGTGGTGCGGACGCACAAACATGCTGAACCCTGCGGACGGCAGAGGTGGGCGTTCAGGCCCCGCCCGTGGTCCGCCCACCGGCCCGCCCCCCACCCCCAAACCCCTTGCCACTTGCTCTGCAACAGGGCCAAATCCTCTGGCCTCGATGTGGTAAGTGCCGCCACCACAGCCACCACCTTCTCAAAGTCATCATCCCGTTTGTAGGTGGTCAGTGCTGCCAGGAGCTGGCTACAGCCTGCAGAGCCCAAGGCCCGGCGGGCATCTGCCAGGTAGGCACTCACGGCAGGCTGGCCCCGCGCCTCTGCTCTAGCGGCTCCAGACCCCTTTTGCCAACCGCCAGGGTCTCCTGGAGGGGAGGTAACAGCTCAGACGGTGTTGGGGTCCAGGAGCCTGGGGTCTGGGGTGCCTGTGTCAGCCTCCCTCGCTCTGGGGTGCGGAACTAGGGCGGCCCCCAGGAGACTCCTCCAGGGTTTTTCAGCTCCTGGTTCTGACCCGAAGCTTCTTCAGGGACCAGGTACCTTGGGGTGGTGGCCTGGAGGCCAGGTGGGGCCCACCCTGGTTCAGATGTTCCCCAGGGTCCAGCTGCCTGGCCGCGCCCTGGGACAGTGTCAGTTTGGAGTCACGCTGCCTCCTTCCTGAAAAACATGGAGACGCAGGAGTCACCCAACTGGTCCCTGAGGGTCCAAAATGCTCCCTAGGGAGGAAGCACGTCTGTCCAAGGGGAGACGGTCTCACAATGCTCCTGGGACCACAGCAGGAGGACCTCTGACTCACACATTCCCATGAACAGCTGGGAGGGGCAGGTGCAAGAACATCCCAATGGGCACAAAGCCCAGCGGGGGGGGGGGGGGCGCGCGGGACTCTCGGGCTGGAAAGTCCCCTCCCACGAGCAATGGGATCTTCCAAAGCCAGGCTCCCTGGCTCTGCAGGTGCAGGGCCCACTCCAGGTAGATGGGGGGCCAGGGCCCCAGGACCCCGCTGGTGCACAACGCCCCAGGTGCAGGACGGCCAAACTCCCCACATGGTACCAGCCCACAGTGATCTGCCAGTTCTCAGGCAGGAACAGGGAGGCTGGCCCAAGTGAGGACCCAGCCCAGGGCCCCACCCACTAGGCCCCACCCGAGGGTGAGTCTGCGGGTCCTGCTGGTCAAGCGCTGCTCACCACTGGGCTCCAAGGCCAGTCGTGCCCACTGCCCAGGGGGAAGGCTGTGATTGGGCAGGTTACCGCAGCCCTGGCCCGTCAGCTGCAGGCAGAGCTGTTCAAAACGCTCCTTGTGGTGGGGCCGCACGAACTGGTAGAAGCCTGCTGGAAGGGACGCTGCAGCCAGTGCCGGGCTGGGGCCCTGCGATTGTGGGCCACCGCCGACACCTCTTCTAGGGAACAGGGACGACATGGAGCCTGGCGCCCGCCCCGTGCCCACCGCACCCCCCAGGGCACCTTGGAGCAGCTTGTGCTTCCTGGGGTCCTCAGCAAAGAGCGGGCCAAGGCGGTCTGCCAGGGCCTGGAAGTCATCGGAGCCCTTGTAGTCTTGCAGGGTCTGGGTGAAGACGGCGAAGCTGGCCTGGCTCAGCGCCTGCTTCACGGCCACCATGAACAGCCTGGCCCTGCCCGCCTGGGCTCCAGCCGCCGGCCCCTCCTGCTGGACACACGGCCGGCCGGCCAGTGCCCCATCAGACACACCGACCCTGCCCTGTCCCAGGGCGGGGCTGGCCACCAGGCTGGGGTCCCAGTGAAAGCAGCCAGGAGGGGCCTACAGGGAAGACGGCCGGGGAGCAGCTTCTAGCTTCTCTGGCCTGGGGGCTCTGCTCCTCTAAGCTCCCCACGCCCATGGCTCAGGGCATGGTCAGCTCGCAGCAAGTGAGGTGTCTCAAGGCACTGGGGACTGGAGACACCCCGGGCCCCATTTGATACTTGGATGAGGAAGCATGGAAATCAGACCAGCTTCCCAGGCCCCGTCCAGCTCGACCCTCAAAGGCCCAGGCCCTGGGCGCCCAGCCCACTTCCTGGCAATGTCAGTCCCCGGGCTTCTGGTTCTTCCCAGAAGCGAGGGAGACAGACAGAGGCGGTGCGTGGCTTTCTGGAGGCTTCTGGCTCAGGCTGTCACTCAGTTGCTTTAACTGCCATCATCTGAGGCTGGGAACGCAGACCCTCTCCACATTCGGGCATGTCAGTGTCCACCTCATGCCAAGAGCCAAGCCAGCACCTCCCAGGGGAGACAGCCTGGCTGCAGGCCCCTCCCTAACCCAGTCTCAAGGGCGGGGCCTGCCTCCCACCCTGCTGGGCAGGCAGAGCCTTCCGTGGAAGGAGCCCACAGCTCTGTGGACCCCACTGTGCCACCTATGAAGGGCTTGCCCAGAAAAGCAAAACAGAATGAAAGGCCCGGGTCCGGCCACAGGTTTGCAGGACGAAGTGCCCAGAGCAGGATGCCGTGGGCATGGCCCTGTCCACTCGGGTTTGGGGGGTTCTGCATGTTCTCATAGGGAAAGGCTCAAGTGGAGAGACGTGGGGCTGTGCGGGTCGGTCCAGGAACCCCAGGACAAATACAGACATCTGGAAGTGGCTGTGGCACCGAGGCCACACTGCGTGAGGGCCCCGCGGGAAGGTGGCATGGGGGCACAGTGCTCACCACTGCCCGGCCAAGCCCCCTGGCAGTTAGAATGACAGGTAGGTGTGGCCTGCTCACATCTCACTCTGCTTGCTCGGGGCCACTGGCTGTGGGCGAGGGCACCGAGAGCCACACCAGGCCCATGGCTCCTACCACAGCCCAGATGCGGCTGTGGGCAGCTCACCTACCTGATTGCTGACCAGTCTGATCTTCCTCCTCCCTCCTCTCTGCTCGTCCCCAGACCTCTTCTCTCTTGGGAGGGATGAGGTGGAGCAGCACTGTGCCTGAGGGTGACACAAGCATGGTCCCAACCCACGCCCCGAGCCTGGTGTGATGAGCTCACGGTGAGGGAGAAGGGCCCTCCCGAGTCCCGCCATCACCTCCCCGATGGCTTGCTTGGGGCAAAGCGCTAGAGTAGGTCAGGGCACGCAGTTGCATGGTGACTGAAGGAGCCAGTGACAAGGTAACAAGAGATGCCTCTGTGGGCAGCTGGGCTCACTCCAGGACCCAGAGAGCAGGACAGGGAGGGGAAAGGAGGTGCCACCAGCAGGAAACAAGGAGCTCCGAGTCAGACCAGAAATGACGTGCTTCTGGGCAAAAGCCCTAGGGCAGGAGCTGGGTCCCGCCCACAGCACAGGTTACTGGAGGGCACAGCAGGAGCTAGACCCTGAGTGGCCCGTGCCAAGCTGTCTCCCCAAAGAGAAGCCACAGGGGTGTGTCAGGGAGCGGCAGCTGGGGGGGGCACAGTGCTGCCAGGCATATGCTGAAACCCCCAACCGCCCGCCCAGAGGGGACCTCCAGGGGTGAGTGTGAGGTGCCTGAGACCAGGCGGGCAGTGCCTGGGAGTGTCCATGTCCAGGGCCCCCATACCCGCACCTCTTCCTCCCTGGGCGGGGCCTCGTCCCCAGGCCCCCCGGCCAGCTGCTCGCTGTGTTCCAGGGCGGCCAGCAGCCCCACGGGCCTCCGCTGGGCGTGGGTGGGCTCCTGCTCATACCTCACACACAGGCTGCCCTCGGCGTCCTCGGTGTCCCGGGCGGCTGGCAGCCCTGTGGGAGCATGGGTGTGGGGCCCACCTGGGGGAAGGACAGGGCAATCCAGGTGCCCCCAGCAACAGTCAGTCATCAGGCCCAGTGGGCCACCAGTCTTTTGTAAGCAGCCCCCTGCCCAGCCGTGTCAGCCAGCCACACGCACCTGTGGGTGTCCGCCTCAGGCTGGGGACGTGCACATCCAGACTCTTGGCTTTCCTGGTGGAGAGGGGCCCGGGCGACATGGCCGTGACAGCAGCTTCTCCCTGGCCCAGGCTCGCGGCAGCAGCCAGGGGGGCCGGCACCGGCATCTGGAGAGTCATATGGTGGTTGGGGGCCACCTGGCCCCTCCCCAGGGAGGTCTCAAGGCAAGCCAGCTGGGCTTTGGGGACTCACTGTTTTCTGGGCAACACGGAAGAACTGGGCCACGTCTCGGATGATGTGGCCGAAGTGATCGTACACCTTGACGTGGGGGCGTACCCAGGAGGGCAGCTGGGCTCTGGCGTCTGCAGACATGAACCTAGCAGGGAGGGGGCGTCAGCCCAGGAGTCCGCCGGCCCCAGCCCACCTCCCAGGCAGGGGCCCCCCAGGGTGGAGGGGCTGCACCTGTGGTCACAGAGGAAGATGGCGCCATAGTCATGGCGATGCCGGATGACCCGCCCGATGGCCTGGTTCACAGCCCTGGACGCCTGCTGCCGGTACCAGTCTTGCCCGGACAGGACCTGTGGGGGGCTCAGTCACGGGGGCTCCGGCCCTTCTGGCCGCCCCCCCTCCCCACACCTGTTGTACCTCACCTGGCCGCCAGCCCTGCTCTGGCCCTTCATCTCATCCAGGAACTGCATCTTCAGGACCACCCGGGGGTCCTTGCGTGGGGGGTACGGGAGGCCTGTGACGACCACCCCTCGGCCATTCATGTCTGCGAAGTCCAGCCCCTCACTGGCCTGGGGATGGGACGCACACTTCACCTGGCTGCCCTGCACGAGCTCACAGGCCTTCCCCAGGGCCCGCCCACAACCACACATGTGCGGGGATGGGCAGCGGGGGAGCCCTCCATGCTGGGCCCGACCGGGGCTGGGGGGGGTGTCACGCTCCCAGGACCCCCATGATATCTTATGTTCTGGGCATCTCCTCAGCCCGTGCGTGGGGCTCAGGGCCCGGCTGGGGCTGGCCCCACCCCAAGTCAGTAGGGCTGCTGTCCTAACGCGTGTTGGCAGGACGTGGGACCGACGCAGAGCAGCGCTCCTCACAGGATGCAGCGCCTGGTCAGAGCCATGAGCACCCTTGGGTGGGGCAGACGGGCCTGAGTGCGGGACCCAGACCCTCAGGGCCTCACCTTTCCCCGGCACACAGCCAGGAAGGCAGCCCCACGGGATGCAGGGGAGGCAATGCTCGCATAGTAAGCACCCATCACCTGGAAGGAGAGGCAGGTCACCGGGAGCCCAGGCCCCTGGCCCCTCCTTGTGAGCGGGGCCTCGTTGTCTAAGATGGAGGACTGTCCCAGCCATCGGGGTTTCCCAGTGACTTGTACCCAGCACCCAAAGCCTGCTCAGCATTCCCCAGAAAACACAGGGGCCCCGAGGCTGGTGGGTGGGGAGCCCTGCTTCACTGCCAGCTCCTCAGATTCTAGGGTCTGCTGCCATCATCCCCACGTCCGAACTTTCTAAAAGGCAACATGCCAAGGCCAGGCAGGACCTCAGCCATGCATAACCTGCAGCTGGCCAGAGCCCCTGGTAGGGACAGCGGCCAGCTCGGGGCGGCCATGAAAGGAGCAGAGCCCAGCGAGTTTGGACCTCTGAGAAGTCAGCCTTGCTCCTGGGCTCCACAAACACAGGTTTCAGGGCCTCCAGCTTCCGGGCAAAGTCATGGGCCTGTGGGAGGAGGCAGGGATGGGGACCTGTCACACCCATCAGGTCTCACCCTCCTGGACCCGTGGCCGTTTGAGGCCCCCTCACCCCCAGGACACATGGGGGTAACGCACCCGCCAGAATTCCAGGCTTTTCTCCATGACCGGGTATGAGGGGAAGAAGACCAGGAGCCCATGGGGGACGACGCGGGCGATGTTGCCTGCAAGGGCGGTGGCCGTGGTCAGCAGGAGACACCCCTGGGATGAGTGAGCAGGGCCGCAGGCAGGGGCAGGGCAGGGTCACGCTCCTGGGCGTGGGCCCAGGATGGGCAGCCCTGACCAAGGGCCTCCCTGGGCACTCACCTAGCGCCTTCCCCAAGGAGGATAAGCAGCCATCAGAGAACCTGCATGGAGCCAGGGGGCTGCTGTCAGGGCCGTGTCCCGGCACCCAGCCCGCCCCCACCCCCTCACCTGAGGCCCCACCGTTTGTCATAGGCGGAGCTCAGCTGGACTTGGTCAGGGCCTTTGGGGACGATTCCCACCCAGATCTGGTGCTTGTCGATGACATGTGGGTTTTCCAGGCAGACTGGGAAAGGGCTGGATCCAGAGGGTGGGAGGCAGGGGTGCCTGTGAGGTCCTGAACCCCTGGGGCCTGGCCTGGGACCCCCCACCCCAGGGCGGGCAGGGCAGCCTTACATCTGCATCTCCAGGGCGAGCGAGGACACGGGGGCCAGCGTCCCGCTGGTGAGGATGAGGGAACGGACGCCCTGGTGGGCCAGCTCACGCATGCTGTGCCCAGGGCTGAAGCACCAGTAACTGAGCACCTTCCCTGGGAGCGAGTGGGGACGAGGTCAGTGAACATGGGGGCCCCGCCTGCCATCCTCACGGCTCCTCCACAGGGCCCAATGCTGGTGCACAAATCAGACCAAGGGGGCCAGCCTGAGCCCAGAGCCCAATGTGAGCTGGGGCCCTCCCTCGGGGATCCGGGCAGCAGGGAGCAGACACTGGGGTCCCCTCCAGAGAGGCCAGCCGACCCCAACCCCAGACATCCAGAGATGGATGTGTACTCAAGGCTCGCTGAGCACACAGAGGCCACCCCAGCCACGAGCAGGCGGTGCTGGGGTTGCGAGGGTGCACGAGCCCAGGTTCCAGGAGGCAGGAAGCCAGCAGCGAGGCCCCAGCATGGAGGCCCCGTCACAGGGACTGGCGCTCCCTAAAAGGCTGGCGGCTGGGGAGCAGACTGAGCGCGCCACCGCCCCCACAGCAGGTAGAAGCCGACACACTGCCTCCCCTTTGCTCCCTGCTGGCTCCAGAGCTCGGAAATGGAAACGGCTCAAGTAGTAAAATGACTTTATATGTGACCCTGAACCTGTGTAACTTGACCAACAAATGTCACCCCAATAAAATTAAAAAAAAAAAAAGTGACTCTGAAGTCAGGACTGGGTCAAAGCTCAGCAGGGGCATTTCCAGAAAAGCCGCTGCGGGAGTAACATTTCCCACAGCTGCCGTGACTGGGGTGGGGAGGCGGGGGCGGCCCATTGTTCTGGGCCAGCCCTGGAACGGCAAACACAGGGTGAAGTCACGTCACCTGGAGCCCCTGGCTCAGGGCACTCACTTCCCTGCTCAAAGCGCTGCCCCCGCTTCCAGCTTTTCAGTAAGGGACTCATTTCCTGTGAACACCCAACCCAGGGAGTGACCATTTCTGAGAATTCACAGGCTCTCAGAGGAACACGGAACTCAGGGCTGACGGAACCCCACTAAGCCTGATGTCAGCGTGACCTGTTAGCACTAACACGCGGCCCCACGGGGAGAGCTGCGGCACAGACAGCCTCCCATGATCAAGAATGCCCCGTGAGGGGTGACCAGTCTCCCTGATGCCCACACAAGCCTCTTCCTGCTCGAAGAGGCTGAGTGACCAGCTGAGGCCACACATGGGCCTCTCGCTGGCAGCGGCCCTACCCACACTCCCAGCCCTTTCCCTGCCCAGCTCCAGAGGGAGGGCAGGCAGGCAGCTGGTGGGAGGGCGTGACTGCCAGCAGGAGTCTGGAGGGGGCTGTGCTACATGCTGAGGGCTGGTTGCAGGGCAAAAGGGCGCACGGCTGGGGAGTGGCCTGACCGCGGACCATCACCCCGGACCTGTTGGGCTGCAAACCCCACTCAAAAGGCCAGGCCTAAGGGGCGGCCAGGACACTTGCCAGGACTGGACTCCACAGGAACACGTGCCTGGGCCGGGACAGGCCAGCCCCACAGCAAGAGCCACAGCACCTGGCGCAGGGCAGCAGGTGATATGAGGAGGGCGGGCTGTGGGGCATGGCCTGAGCTCAGAGCATGTGCCAGCAAAACCCAGCGAACTCCAGAGGGACCTGAGACACCATCCTGAGGCCTTGGGAGGGGGCTCAGCCCGAGCCTGCCCCACATCTGTCCTCCTGGTTGGACGATGTGAAAGTAGCAACTGGCGCCTCCATGTGCATCGTCAGTCTGTGACAACCCTTTTAGGAAACGTCCTCAGTGGTGCAGGGGCCTGGCTGTGCTTAGCTCGGTGACTCCGGGCAGGCCCTGTGCCATTGGACCTCCTGCAAGGCCGTCTGTCTGACAGCTGAGAGCATGACAAGGGAGGCCACCCAAGGAGGGTGTACTCAGGTCCACCACGACCGACAGTGGCCAGGAGACCCACAGCTGGATGTGACGCCTCAGTGGCTGAGCAGGGCTCGACCCCGCCGGGTGACATACCTTGCCTTCTGGCTGCTGTGCTGCCCCAGGCGTCTGACAGCTGAGCTGTCTTCCGGTGACTGGCGTCAGGGTGAATGTGCACCTAGAGGGTGGAATGGACAGGTGTCCTGACGCCCCGCCTGGAGGGCCCTCCTGGAGATGGTCCCCCCTTGGAGGACTGAGACCCCCGTCCGGGAGCCCCACTCCTGGAGTTGACCCACCTTGTAGGACTGAGAGCCCCCAGGCCCCACCACGGGAGCAGAGCCACCATCAGCAGGATCTGCGTTGAACACGATCTGAAAGACAGATGAGGGACGAGGTCAGCAGGACATCAGAGGCGAGCGCCACCCACGGAGGCCAGGACGCTCAGGGCATCGTCATCACCGGCCCCTGCCTTCGAGCCAACAGCACTTCTGGCTGGGGGACCCCAGGCCGACTGGCAGGAGCTCACATCTCGTGTCCCCTTCCCCAGGGACCCCACCCACACAGGAGAGGCAGCCGCCCTGTAGGGCCCCCTCCTCAGCAAGCCCAGGTGAGCAGCCAGCTCTCTGCCCTCTCTCCTGGGGCTAGGAGCCGGGGGAAGGAGCATGAGCTGACCACACAGAGGCCTGGTCCGCTGGATCCTTCTAGAAACAGAGGCAGTGGAGGAAGCCCATGCTGGTCAACATCCAGGCAGGCGAAGAACTGCCAAGGAGAAAGCGACTCAGGAAAAGGATGTGGACAGAAATGTGGGCGAGACATCAGCAAAGAACAGCAGGTAAACCGCGAGGCCACAGCCTGGCAACAGGTGCAGGGAAACAGCGCTGTGGATGAGAACTGAGGACTAAATGCACACGGGGCTCGGGGGAGCGCTGGGAAGACCCTGCACCGTCAGGGGGAAAACGGGAGAACCAGGCACAGGTGGGCACGTAGCGCTGCCCAAGGCATAGCCCGTTTCACTGTCCAACCGGCCACACGCCTGCCCTGCCTTTTACCAAAGCACTGCCGGCAGGGACAAAAAACACCCAGCTGGACGCTGCTCTGGGGCAATCGGTGGCCCAGGAGTGGCCCTCATGCCTCAAGGGACAACAGGCAGTTTTAGGCCACAGCCAGCTTCCTGTGGCACCTGTCGCGGCTGTCTCCCCCTTGTCTCCCTTCCCCACCCGCCACCAAGCTTCCAGGCTGCACAACCCCTTTTACCTAGGGACAGCTGCGAGTAGCACTGTGTATGTGACTTGGGAATGGCCCATCCTGCCTGGTGTCCCCGGGGCCTGCAGTCATGCTGTGCCCTCCGCAGCACCAGTGACCAGCAGCATTCTGTCTGATCTGGTTCAGCAGGTGAGTGGGGGTCACACCATCTCAGCGGTCCCCCGTCAATGCCTGCTCTGTCCTCTGAGGCTGGCCTTGTCCACTCTCCAGCTCAGTTTTAGACCCTCTGTCTTGCACAAATCATGTGGGTCTGAAGAGGTGCAGGGCTGTTCAGCCCACCTGGGGACCTCACGGTGCAACCCTGAGCTCCTCGCACGTTCATCACAGGCTGCCTGTCTGACCAGCCCACTGTGGCCCCACTGAGCTCAGCCGGCACCTGGGGCTCCAGGGCCGGGTCAGCGGCACGCCCTGTAACCCTGTCCATGCCTGCCCAGCACACCCGCGTTTGGGGGGCCTGTGCCAGCACCACCGGTGCTCAAGAACCAGGTGTGGGAGGAGCAACTGCCAGTCACACATCCTGCAGCTAGAGGAGATGCACCAGCATGCACGTCAGCTGCAGGCAACCCCGGGCAGGCAGGGAACAGTCATCCGCCAGGGCTGACTCAGAGCAGCTGCCACGGAAAATCCAAGCCAATGGCTGAGCTGTTTGGGTTCCAGAGAGCCTGGAGGGCGAGAAACCTGCTCCAGAAATGGGTATCCGGGAGGGGAGGGGCTTGGCTCCTGTGCCCTGGTTTCAGCAAGGACCTATGGCCACTGAGTATCCTCTTTAGAAAGCCCCTGAACACAGTGGCTGGCCCTCCGCAGCTGGCCAGGCAGCTGTCCACTGAGGAAAAGCGGGTCTGGCCCGTCCACTTGAGCCAAGGAAGTGGCCCAGCTGGGCATACGGGACAGCACGCTGGGGGGCAGGAAGTGGCCGTGTCCAGCGCCTCTGAGGCATGACATACTCGCTGGTCACCTGGCCAGGGAAAGGTGGGGTCTGCATGTGGCAGAGGCGCTCAGTAACCCCTGGCAGCTGTCCCCACCCCAAAGAGTGAGACTGGCTTGCCCTGGGGCAGGGGCCGTGGGGACCATGCCCGCTGACTCTGACCACCATCCCATGGGCCCTACCTGGGCTCACTGGTCTTGTCTGACACCATCACCCCACTGATGGGCCTGCAGTCAGACATGGGGCTGGGCAGACAGAGCCCTCCTCCACCCTACATTATGGGCTCATGCTCTGAGTTTCCTCTGAAGCTGTTTCAGGAAAAAAACTTGAGAAAAGGCTGGGGCCTCTGCCAGGCCATCGCCCCTCCCGGCCCCCCACCCCAGTGCAGCCCTGGCCCGAGGCCTGCAGTGTGCGTTCAGTGCAGGGAAACGAGCCTGAGGGCGGCTGATCTGAAGCACGTTGTATGTGCACCTTGGCCCTGCCCCAAGTCTAGACTCAAGGACAACTGCTGGAGGAAGAGGTGACCCCCCACTTCCAGCAGGAACGAGCCGTCTGTGTCCTTGGTGTAGCCCATCCTACCTGGATGATGTCCGAGAGCTTCTGCAGCCCCACCGTGCTGGTGAGCAGCCCTGCACCTGTGGGAGCAGTGGGCGCTGACCATCCCCCAGCGCTGACTGTCCCCCAGCGCTGACCGTCCCCCAGCGCTGACCGTCCCCCAGCACTGACCGTCCCCCGGCACTGACCATGCCCCAGCGCTGACCGTCCCCCAGCGCTGACCGTCCCCCAGCGCTGACCGTCCCCCGGCGCTGACCGTCCCCCGGCGCTGACCGTCCCCCGGCGCTGACCGTCCCCCGGCGCTGACCGTCCCCCGGCGCTGACCGTCCCCCGGCACTGACCATGCCCCAGCGCTGACCGTCCCCCAGCGCTGACCGTCCCCCAGCGCTGACCGTCCCCCAGCGCTGACCGTCCCCCAGCGCTGACCGTCCCCCAGTGCTGACCATCCCCCAGTGTTGACCGTCCCACAGCGCTGACCGTCCCCCAGCGCTGACCGTCCCCCAGTGCTGACCATCCCCCAGTGTTGACCGTCACACAGCGCTGACCAGCCACAGCGCTGGAATCATAGGCACCAGACCTCGGCATCTGTGACACAAGCCAGCTGGTACGTGCCAAGCTGTGCCTCACCCACGTGGCCCTGGGCACACATTTTGGGGGTAGCTGGCCTGCTCTTTCCTGCACGTCCCCAGGGGAGCAGCAGGTGAGGTCAAGTAAGGCTGGGGCTGCCCAGGAGCAAGCAGAGGCCGGCAGGGCCCGCAGCTCAGTGACCCACCCAGACCCCTCCTGCTCCTCCCTAAGAGGGCTGACCTGCGACTGTGCTTTACACAGCACAGCAGTCACGTGGCCCCAGTGCATCCACATCCCAGTCAGAAGGGAGCTCGAGGCCAAGCTCCAGCTCAGTGCAGGCAGCAGGCCGCAAGCTGGGTCAGGGCCGCCAGCAGGAAGATTAAGGGTGCAGGGCGCGGGGACTCACGTCCTGCCAGGTGTTGGATGACCTGGTCCAGAGAGTCCAGGATGCAGCTCTTGGTCTGAGATGTGATCTGGGCCTCAGCAAACAGCTCAAAGATAAAGCTGCAGGGAGAGAGGAGACTCAGGCCCCATGGGAGACTAGGCTTGAGCCCAGCGACCAGTGGCTTTCCAGGTTTTCTTCACTCAGAAACAAGCTCTGTGCCTCCAAGGGAGGCACCTGGCAGTGACAGGCCCCTGCCCTCAGGAGCCCTACAACTCGGGCCCCGGAGCGGGGGTCAACAGGTGGTCATCAGGGCCTCCCTGGGCAGTGGCTCTGGACAGGGCCCCCAAAGGACAGCTTTGGGCAGAGATGGGAAGGTGGGCACCAGGTCTGGGTGCTGTGGGGGGAGTGGGGGCAGGGCAGGCCGAGGAGCTTGGTTCACCTGGGAGGCAATCAGGGGCCCTGCAAGGGTCTGAGCACAGAGGAGCAGACAGGCAGCCCAGCACTCCAGAACGTTCCAGAACATTGTAACCCTCGACAACCGGGCCTGGATTCCAGCACAGCCATCAGCTGTGCATGAGCAGAGCTACAACCAGCCCCCGGCCACAGGCTGGCATCTGCCTAAAGGACATAAACCCGCCGCCCCAGACTGCTGAGCAGAATCAAGGCCTGTGGCCCGTCCAGGACATTCTGGGCCCACTGGAGGCCTGAAGAGGTGGCTGGCGTGACGGCACCTCCGTCCTAACAGAAGATGTGCTTCGAAACAGCTGTTTCTCTCATTCTAAAAGTCACCTGCAGGGCGGCTGAGCACCAGAGGAGGGGACACGGCGAGAGCCGCCACAGGCCTCGCATGCGTGCTCTCAGCGCGGTCAGCAGATGTCCGAAACAAAAAGACCTCGCTGGTGTGTGCAGCCAGTGACATTCACTGGGCAGCCCAGGCGGGACAAACACTGCCGGACAGTCCCCCGAAACCAGCACCCGTCCCCAGCTCCAAGCGGGGCCTGGGGCCAAGGATCCACCTCCCAGCCCCTCACCTCCCTGGCTTGGTGACACCTCTGTCATCTCCGGGCAGCTCAACAGCATCAATGGCCTCCTCCAGGCGAAGCAGGATCACTGTGGGCAAGGGGTCATCAGGGACGTGGCCCTGTCACAGCGGGGATGGGCCTGGGGGGGTGGCAGCACTCACTCTTCAGCTTCGCGAGGTCTTCCAGCTCCATGTTCAGCACTGGGTGAGAGAAAGGCAGCAAACATACAAGTCTGCGCTGTCCCCACTGGACCAGCCCTGTCCTACAGAAGTGGGCCGGTGTGGAGGGAGGGACACTGGGGACACGGGGTCCTCGCAGCCCAACTGGGACCTGGAAGCAGCAGCATGAGCTCACAGGGCTCTCGCTGGGATGACAGCAACAAAGACGGTCCCAGCACCCCGCTGTGCTGACACGCCATCTCCCATTAAAAGCCAGGGCTTCCTGGAGGCGTGGCTGACTCCGGGCCTGGGGCAGGAAAAGCACAGGTGAGGCTGGATATCGTGACACACACTGAGGACGACCAGGGCCCCGAGGACAGAAGCAGCATGTGTGACAACAGTGGAAGACGGGACACCTGAGTTCAACAATGATGAGACTTACAATGGACTGAAACCATCATCTGTGTTTAGATACACGTGCCCCGGATGACAGTAAAAACTATTCCCCTCCTGAGGGTGACAAGGGACCAACAAGAAGTTAGGGACAAATTCAAACTTCCAAATTTGAAAATTGGGAAAATAAAGGGGGAAAAAAATCAAGCACTTATCCTGCCTTTCCTATAAGGACGGCATCACAAGTAGCAAAGCACGTCTTATAAACTCATTCGCACCAGTAAGTCAAACACCGAGTTGGCACACCCGCCCTGCAACGCCTGGAATGAGTGGGTCTAGGCACCAAGCAGAACGATGGCACCATCCAACGGCAAGAACTGGTGCCTGCACGCCTCCCGGTGACACAGCACTGCGCCCGCAGCCTGACCGTCCACAGCCAGAGTGAGAGGCCACCCAAACCCAGCCTGCAGGCTGGTGACCGTTAAGTCTGCGGTACCATCATGGCTGCAGAGCAGACAAAGGCATGCAGTGACCCGTGTAACTGGGCGGGGCACTGCCTGTAGTCCAGGGGCCACAATGTGTGTCTCCACCAGTGACATGCAAAAGGTCCGACTGTCCCACGTCCTCATTGACACTTGTCATTGTCCCCTTTGTGATCACAGCCATCTTACTAGGTGTAAAGCAGTGTCTCCCTGGGGTGGGACCTGCACTGCCCCGACGACGGACTGTCACACACATGCTGTCCAAGGACATCTCTGACCGAGTGTCTACTCACGTCTCCTGCCCGCTTTTAACTGGGGACCTTTTTACAGACTTATAAGAGTTTCTTACATATTTTAGGTACAAATCCCTTATCTAACGAGTCATTTGCAAAAATCTCCCCGTTCTGCGGGCTTTTTTTTTCCGGATGGTGTCCTCTGGAGCACGAGTGTTTAATTTTGATGCTGTCCAATTTACCTGTTTTCTTTTGGTGCCTGTGCTGTTGGCGACGTTTCTAAGGAACCCCTGCCTGAGGCACGGGCACGGCGGTGGGTGCTAGGCATGTAACCCCACGCTTAGCGGGGGCTGTGCTGAGGGACCCTTCCCAAAGAGGACAGTAGACAGAGGACGGGAAAAGGGAGTGGTGGAGAACCTGAAAAGACCTCAGCCAGGCGACCAAGGTCAAAACCAACTGCGTAAATCATGCTGAGTTGACAGTGTGGACAGATAGGATGTGACAAAAAGGGGATTTTACATCTGTGCCCCTCCTCCCCAAGTCCTGTAACCCCAGTAAATCTATCAGAAAAACACCAGACAAATCCCAAGTTAGGGACAAGCCACAAAACACCTGACCAGTCCTCCTCCAAACCATCAAGGTCATCAGAACCAAGGAAAGTCTGAGGAACTATCCTAGACAAGAGCCGGCTACGCGGTGACAACGAGTGGCATGTGGTCTCCTGGGACAGAACAGGATGTTAGGTGGAAACTAAGGAAATCATCCACTTCACACTCATTAGGATGGTTATTATTTTTAAAAAAAAAATTTGTTCCCCTTAAACAACTGAAAATATGTTCAATTCACTCATAAGAGTAAAATAAATCAGAATTACACAGAGGCCCATTTTTCATTCATCAAAGTAGCAAGAATTAGAAAGCCTGACGACACGTTCTGTTGGTGAAGCTATGAGGACACTTGTGCCCACTGCTGGTGGGAACGCAGACCGGCTCCCCAGCTGCCGTGACAAGGGGTCTGACTATTGACAGCGGCAGGCACGCATAAGCCCAGCTGCCTCAATTCTGGGAATTCGCCCTGAAGGAGTACCTCGAACTAGACAAAAGTACATACACTCAGTTACTCATTACAGTACTGTTTGTAATTGCAAAATGCGGAAAACAACCTAAGAGCCATGAAAATAGTCGGACAGACGCGGGAGAGCCAAAAGCGGGAGGCTGGCAGCTGGAGAGGGAACAGTCTGTACAGGGAGACATTCACAGGACACATTAGGGAGTAAACACAGCCAAATGCAAACAAGTGTGTACAAAGTACAGGGAAGGAGAGCGTGAAAAGGCAAGAGAAACAGAAAGAAGAAGAGAGAGTAAATAAAATATACAGTATAGGCACTGAAGGAATAAACCAGAAGCTAACAAGACACTTCTCTTGAGTACACTGTGACCCTGACTTCTGGAACCATGTTAATGCTCCAAATACTCAAACAAAACAACAACAAACCAAAACAAAACAAAAACACTAAAATCAACATGGAGAAAAATGACACAGAAATAAATTAGCCTAAAACGAATACTATAACCACAGTGAAATGGGAGGAAATAACCAAAGAAACTTCTGAGTGTTGTGTTTGGACCACGTGCTCTCAGACCCATGACAAAAGGGACGTGAACCAGTACGTAACCCCAGGGAGTGGACTCACTCATAAGGACGGGTCAGGAATTTTAAAATAACGGCTGGGTATTCGAGGATCAAACAGTAAGTAAAATACTGAGGGAAATGGAAGCTGGTTTTCTCACTGTCCCCAAGGGCATTAGTTACACGGGTGAGGGACAACCAGGGAGAGCAGCATAGCCCATGAGACCAGAGCTGCAGGTGACAGCCCCCGCATCCCATCCTGCACACTGGCGGTGCAGGCATGCGTGGCAGCGTCACCTCTCACTGATACAAATACGTAGAAAGTCTGCCATACAGCAGAGTCCCAGCTGAGAGGTGGAGGTGTGGAGGGTGCAAAGACTCACCATTTGGCAACACGGTAATCATCCATTCAGGGAAGAACCAATGAGTGCCATAAACAACTAAAGAATTACAAATGGAACAATAGAAAAACCCACAGTCACCACTTACCCAAGTGCTAAAGTGAGTATCACAAACAATGCGACAAATGCTGAGCCTTGTGACATGATGGGCGGGGGACACAGCACTTGTGGGGTATTCCTGCCCAAAGTACGTCATAACCTGCACTACATCATGAGGACACAGCAGACAGGCCTGAGTCACAGGCCATTTGACATAAGTCTTCAACAACGTGTGGGCTGTGAAAGACGCCACCTGAGACCCCGTCCAGATTGCAGCGCAGAGAGCTCAGCTCCTGGACCAGCACATTCCGCCTGGCTGTTTCAGGTTCTAACGAGGACTGTTGGAAAGACCCCAATGTGGTCTGTCAATTAGACGAGAGCGCAGAATCGAGGCTGATCTGCCCACTGGCCGCTGCGCTCACAGGAGAAGGTCCTTGCTCACAGGAGGCACAGAGATAGAGAGGAAAGGGGCTGTCTGCACTGGCCCTCCCCAAGGCAAGAAAGACGGCCTGTCTGCACAGGGCGACGTTAGCCGGGGAGTCTGGGGGCAGGGCTGCCAGAGTTCTTTTCTAGCAACTGATCTGTAAGTTTGACATTAGTTCAAAATATAAGTCATATAACACAAAGAAATGAACATTTCAGTACAAGATACAAGACATGAAACAACACAGATCGGATTTTCAAAAACTCAGAAATAAAGTGACAGAACTCAAATGGAACTAGAAGGAAAACAAAGAACTATTCTAGAAGAGATGATTAAATTAGAGGGGGCACAGAATCCAATACATGCCACCAATGGTGCACAGAGAAACAGGAGGGCATGAATGTCGAATCATGTGGCATATCTGAATCCATACGCCAATTAACTGTGTTTCCCAAAAAATAAGACCTAACCGGAAAATAAGCTCTCGCATGATTTTTCAGGATGACATCCCCTGAACATCAGCCCTAATGCATCTTTTGGAGCAAACCTTAACATAACACCCAGTCTTATTTTGGGGGAAGCACGGTATTCCTCAATCAAAAAAAGAAAAAAACAGCGAAGGGGGGAACTTTTAAGACAAAGAAAAACAGAGATAAAAGGATTGGAGACTGAAGTTTTGAACTCTGGTGGAGAAAATGCACAGCACGCGTCCGTGAAGAAATCCAAAGCACAGAACACAGTGCCAGAAAACTCCAGACAGAGATCCGGCACAGACGCTGAGAGGACGTCACGAACCAGACAGTATCAACACAGAATAGGCAACACTGACAATCGATAACAAAACAGCTGGGCCTTAATGAGAAAAACCACCCAACAAGAACATGACTTTTAAGTAAAATTCACTTTTACAACATGACCATCCGCCCAGACGGCCCGCCTCTAGATGTCCTGGAAACACTCACCTCTTAACTGAGACACCTGTGTTTGGTGCTGAATGCAGCTGACTTGGATTGGACATTCTGACCACGGGGAAATGGTTAAGTAACGGCAGCTCAGCAGCGTGGCCGAGGGACCTGGGCCCTCACACCCAGTCAGGACGCTGCAAGGCCAAACCTCTCTTCTACTAAATGACATGCTATTTGTCCTTTTCTCTCGTTCTTTCATGAATATACAGTGCAATTTCCAGAGGCTGCATGGGGAAGGCTGGTTATGACCCCAACATGTCCACACCCTCATCCCCAGAGCCTGTGAGCAGGTCACCTCACTCAGCAGATGGGACTCTGCAGCTGTAAGGCGCTAAGGACCTTGAGATGGGAGGGGCTCATCAGGCTGGGCCCTAGATGCAAGCACAGGGTCCTTTGAGGAGGGAGGGAGGGACGTCAGAGGAGATGGGACAATGAGAAGAGGTCACAGTGATGTGGGGCCCCTAGAGGCTGAGCAAGGCCAAAATGGCTTCTCCCGAAACCGGCCAGAAGGCAGTGGCCCTGCTCCTGGGAACTGTAAGATAATAAGGCTGTGCTGCTTCCAGCCTGAGTCTGTGGTGACCTGTCACAGCAAGCACTGGACCCAGCACGCGGTGATACATCAGATCCAAAGCAGAAAGCATGAGATCCCACTGGCTGCTTGTTAGTCAGCCAGGTAGTAAAGAGATGTGCACAACTGTAAAACAATGCCACTCTGCTAATTGTTTAAAATAATTATTTTTCAAGAAAAACATCATTTATGTTAGCATGTTATTGGCTAGATTGTATCCTCCAAAAAGATTCGTTCACATCCTAATCCGACAGCTGTGAATGGGACCTTATCAGGAAACAGGATCTCTGTACATGAGACCAAATAAAGATGGGGTCATAGTGACTAGGGTGGGCCCCAAAGCAAAGAGTGGGGTCCTTCTAAGAAGAGACACACAGGGTGTGAAGGAGTAGAGTCTGGAGTGATGCAGCCACAAGCCCAGGACTGCCAGCAGCGGCCAGGAGCCTGGAGGGGCCTGGAGCAGACACACGCCAGCCCCCCACTCAGAGGACTAGTTTCTGTTTTTTGAAACCTCTCGGCACTTGATACTATGTTACAGCAGCCGGAAACTAATGTAACCAAAATGGCTCAGTACTTAAATGAGTAAGTAAATACATCTTTACACTGTTTCAGTTTCCATTGTAAACAGTAATTATCGACAGATGCAACTCACAGAAACCAAGTTCAGTAAGTTTTAAGAATGTAAAAGGTACTGAAACGAAAATGTTTGAGAACTTCGGTGCTAAACCAACAAATACCACTTACAAATGCTCCCTCTTCCAATGCAGATGCGTGAGCGACTCAGAGGAGACCTGCAGATGTGCTCATGACTCGCCCTGGGTGAGAGAAGCAAAGAGGGAGCCTCCCGGGGGCCCTGCTCCTTCCAAAGGCTGTTCAAGTTTGTGATCAAAACAGGAACGAGGACCCTGAGATTGTTCACGCCTGTGCCCCATGCCCAAGGGAAGGATGCAGCAGAACATCTGAAGACATACATCGCGCAACGCACGAACACCAAAAACACCGGGAGCAACTAAGTGCTGGAAAAACGGCCTGCAGCATGGCCTGGCTGAGCACATCTGCATTCCTCGTCGGCCCGACAAAGGCCATGGAGACCATGTGGACGGACCAACCGTGTCCACCCAACCTTCCCACACACACCGTGACTGCCGCTGCCTGTGAGCATAGTGGGGGGATACACGTGGACAATACTCGTAGGTCATGAGAAAATGTCTCCATGGGTCACACATCTGTTTTCACTTTCACACAGAAGAGAGAAAAGGGAAAGTATATACCGGCGGGGAAAGGATGGAAAGGTCTTCCGGAAATGCCGGAATGGTTGGGTGGTACTCACCCCATCCCCAGGCTGTGAGGCCGAGAAGCCTCTTGAAGAAGCTGGCATTGTCCCCTAGTGCCAGCCTGAAAGGCCCCTGGGCCTACTCAGCCTCCAGGCCCCGAGACCCCGTGGCGCCATCTTGTTTCCTGCTGGAAACTCACCTGAGCTGGAGTCGGCGCCGAACGCCGGGCCGGGCTCGCCCTGCTGGGCCGCCTTGGCCTGCTCCTCCAGAACCTGGTCCACAGCGCTCAGTCCAGAGGCCACGTCGTGGGGGGTCAGGTCAAAGGATGCCGACTCCTCGCACATCTTCTCCTGAGAGCCCACACACACCGTGTCATGGGGGAACAGGGGCTCAGGGGCTGCAGGGGGCCGGGGCGGAGAAGGTAAAGGGAGTGGAGCCCCAGTCCCACCCCACAGCCTCTGAGGCCAGGGCACAACTTGGTCCCAAGATGGCTGCCACTGAGGCCAGTGCTTGAAAACCATTTTACTTGCACCACCACTTCCTAATTGGAAACTGCCCATTAAAATCTAGACTCCTGGCTGTGGTCATGGTCACATCAGCCCACTGGGCCCACCGTCCCTCATGGCGACCAGTGGGGGCTGAGGGCGGCCGCCACCAACTCAGGACAGCCAGTTCTTGCAGAGATGAGCAGGGCCACTCCAGCAGCCTTCCTCTAGCACCCTGGTCAAGGCTGGCGATGCCGGAACCAGGGCCCTGACAGAGGCCACACAAAGAGGTGGGGCACGGCATGCAGGTGACAGGCAGGGCAGCGCCTTTCCCAGACTCACTTGGTCCTGATAGCTGGGGCCACAGGGGCTGGGACAGAGGTCTGCACTGTCTCTGCAGGAAAGCAGGGGGCGGGGAGGGCAGCATCGGGAGGCCACCCAGACACTCACCACGTTGTGAGCTTCATCAAAGATCACCACCGTCCCCTTCAGGTCGATGTTGTGTGCCCGGCGACTCTATAACAAGGAGGATGGAAGCAAGGTTGGCACCAGCTGGGGAAGTCACCGCCCCTCACAGGCCTTCGGAAGCCAGGCAGGGAGGGGAGACCAAGGCACGCCGCAGGCAGGGAGGCCCACATGGCCGGGGACACAGGAAAAGGCTCCTTCCTGTCGACTGCCACCCAGCACTGAGCTGGACGCACTCACGCAGCATGAGGGAGTGGCCCATGACCCCTCGCCGAGGACGCTACGCAGCCACAGAGTGAGGCCAGACCAGCACCCTCCACCTGACGCCCACTTGGGGAGGTTTCCAAATCCCCGAGTGTGAGGGAAGTGATCTGGGGTGGGAGCTGGCATCCATCTCTTTTCGTCAACTTAATCTGAAGTTTAATTTTCATTAAATAAAGTGCACATTTTAAGTGTGCGGCTGAGTTCGGAGACGTGGGCCCCGCGAAGCCACCACCTGAGTGGGAGACGACATCCCCGCCGTGCGACCTCGGAGCTGCTTTCCGAGCCGGCGGGGCCGGGGCTGCCTGTGCCCACCGTCCTGGCCGCAGACTCCTATGCGAGCGTGTTCCTGAGACCTGGGCCTGTGGCCGTTCCAGGGACATTGCCTGTCGATGGTGAGGGTTCCCCTGGCTTTGGCGACTGTTACAGCTCCACCTTGGACGCAGCTTCCTTCCTGGCCGTGACTCAGAGCAGGCCACCACGTCTGCCCTCCGCACCCCACATCCTTGCTGACACCACGTAGCTGAGGTCTTGTTAACTTCTGTCGTTTGGGGGGCAATGTTGTGCCATCGACCTGGCTTTTCCCCTGCGTTTCCTGAACGCTCACACACAGCTGACTGGGCCGTCCTCTCTTTCCTATGACATGTCTGAACTCCTCCAATGACCAGCTGGGTTCTTTGTTGCATTACAAGAGCACTGGACAAACCGGACACAGCCCTTTGAAGGACTAATGTACCAGGACCACGTCTCCCTTCCTCTGACTACCTTCCAGGTTTCTTCATTTCCCCAACTCTTTCAAAGAAACCTCAGCCCCAGGCCGCTCAGGGCCTCCCCGAGTTGGAGCTTCGTAGCTTCCACACCTCCGTTTACACCAAGGGGGGAGCTTGAAGTGCTGGCTGAGAGTCTCTTTTCCAAACACACACGAGGCTATTCCAGCATCACGTGGGGGAGCGACCCCACCTCTGCTTTCCCACTGAACTACCTGGACGAGGCGCCGAAGCCCAGGTGCCCGTGCCTGGCCTGGCCTCGCTGTCTGTGTGTCTGGCCTCTGCAGTGAGTCCTGGGTCAGGAGTGGGGGCCGCCCACCCTCACTGCTTCCTCAAGGCTGTCCCTGTCCTGCTCTGAGATCTGCGTTTCCGCGAGTTTCTGGAATAAGCTTGTCAGTTGTGACAGGACTGCCCCAGGCCACCAAGTTGAAAGCATCACAGCGGGGTCATGCAGCCACTCAGCAGCCCACTCTGCTGTGCCCGAGTCAGGCACCTCAGGAGCCCCTGTGCTCCCCCCTCGCCCCAGCTGTACCCGTGCTAGCGCCACCTCCCCCCCATGCTCACTTCCCCACGGCCCTTAGGCCCTACCGGCTGCTGTGCTGACCCTTGCTGTCCACCCCCCACTGGAAGCAGCGCTCCACCCACTACCCTGGTTTTGCTCACTGTTGCCTCTCCACCCAGGCCTGTGCTCAGCACCGCAACTGTCAACATGAGCCCCGGGCAGGGACACACCCACGGGTTATCATTACAGAACTATCAGCCGCTGAACACATGCAGCGTGATGCTCTATGTGAAAATAGGAAGCCGTGTACACGTCTTCCTAAAGGCCAAGCCTGAGGACGCTCCCTGGGCTGCCCCAGGGTCCGACTAGAAAGACAGAAGCCGAGCTGCCCAAATGACCAGCCTTCGGCCCAGGCTGGACACCGAGCCCTAACCAGTGAGGGAGGCGGGCTGCTGTCCCGAGCAAGGGTCTGATCCCAGGCCCTAAACCAGCAAAGGCTCTGACGGCCCCTCACAAGCCCGGGGCGCCCCGCCATCAGTGGCCAGCAGCACGGGCTGAGGCCTCACCTTGGCGTCCAGCAGGTAGTTGTACGGCATGAAGATGATGTCCGCCTGCTGCCTCAGGTTCCGGGACAGGTAATACGGGCACAGCCTGGGGGCACGGGGAACACGTGAGCCGCACGTGCAGGACCGCAGTGCTCCCACGGGCCGAGGCGAGGCCGGCGGTCAGGATGTGCCGTGACCCTGGGCTGCGGCCGGGCGGGCGGGACGCTGGGTCCCGATGGGCACTGCACGGAGGCTTGACGGCCAGAGCCTGGGGCCAGCAGAACAGCCCACGGCACTGCGTTCAGACTGTGTCAGTCCTGTCAGTGCCTCACCTAGTGAAAAACACACACCACCAAAACCCCAGCCCTGTTCCTGGGGAGGCCAGTGAGGTCATCAGAAACCAAACGTCTGGCTCCTCACAGCGTGAAGCCAGAGAGGAGGTGGCCAGCGGGCTAGTGCGCACGCACAGCGGCCACCTGGGGGGCTGAGGGTGGGAGGGCGAGGTCCCCTTCCTACGTTCGAGTCCTCAGGACCGCTTAGAACTACTGAACAAGTGTTGGTCTCACGATTCAAAAAGGAAAAGAAAGGAGGAAAGAAACGTGTGCCTCCACTCGTGGGAGAACCGGCTGAAAGGACGTGGCGGACGCAGCCTCGCTGGGAGTGTCTTACTTGTGCCTGTTCCCACTCCTGACCAGGTCCTCGATGTCCATGATGGGGGTGGCCAGCTCCTGCTCCAGGCTCTTCTCTGGGGACACACGCAGCAGTAAACACACGCTCTCCTGCCCAGAGTCTCCCAGACCCCGGGGACGTCCAGGACAGAATGGTTCCTACACAGGGCGCAGTGGGTGCACCCACCGGAGACCCTCCCTCGGGGCAGGACTGGGGCACCCAAGCCACCTGGGGACTCACCAGAACCCATCCTCTGGGTCTTAGGGTCCCCTGGGGACGTGCTCCTGAGGAAGCCCTGCTCTGTACCCCAGAAGGTGACCAGTAGCCCAAAGCCGAGCACGAATCGGAGATGGATGCTGATGCGGTCCCCAAGGGACCACGGGAATGGGGTAGAGGGTGAGCCCTCAGCCTGTCACTGCTGCCCCTGACAGGCTCAAGGACACAGGGTCTCCCACAAGCCCTGAGCCATCTACCCAGGATGCAGTCCGATAGCAGGTGGCTTCCATGCACCCCACTTTCCCACATCTCCCTCTAAAGGAGAGCCAGCTTCCACAGAGCAGGGCAGCAATGCGGGTGGCACTGCCTGCCAGGAACGTGCAGGGACGGCGGAGCTGAGGGCACAGCCCACCCAAGGCCTGCCAGCCCCAGGGCCCCTTCTTCAGGGTGGCCCTGGCAGAAAGGGCCTCGGGAAGGGGAACAGGCCCCCAGTGGGCCGGACCAGGGGGTGTCTGCTGAGAAGTACCCGGATGGCTTCAGGGCAGCCACACAAGCAAACTGGCCCAGGGCTCCCGGCATCACTGTGGCAGGTACCAGCCCCAGAGGCGCCCCAGAGGCTCCCCAGAGGCAGCAGGCTAGGGGGAGGAGGGAAAGCATCCACTCCGCAGTGCCATAGCAACCGACCAGCCAATCCACATGCTGCAAGGCTGTAAGGGGGGTGGGGGGAACAAGGAGGTTCCCCCACAGCTGCCTGGGGTAGAGACGCTGCACGTGGGCTTGCCCTCCAGGACGAATGCCAGGCCGGTTCTAGCTCTGTCTCTCCTTCCTCCCACACAAGCCTCCCTCTCTTCTCAGACCCTCTCTGCCCACCTCTCTCCCCTCCAAGGGCTGGGCAGCTGCCAGAGACACCCACTCCCATCCCACAGGAGGGGGGGAGGGGAAGCTGAGACACAGCAAGCACGCTCAGGTTTACAGTGAGCAGAGCCCACCCTCAAGAGCCCTGGCAGCGAGCGCCAGAGAAGAGCAGGTGGGTTGGGGCCTGGGGAGGAGACAGCTGGAGGCTGCAGCCAGCAGGCTATGTGGGACAGCCTCTCCTGCTCTGCCCTGGGCAGCGGGGATGGGCTCTGCAGCCCAGGGGCCAACATGCGCCCCTGCTGTGGGCTGAAAGCTCCACCTCAGCCCCACCCCCACCTCCCCTGGCCCCTCCCTGCTCAGGGACCCTCCAAGTGAAGTGTGGGACAGTGCAGGTGAGAGACGCTGCAGGTGAGGGCTGGACCAGCAGAGTGAGTGAGCTGACCCACAGCAGCTGTGGACAAGAGACTGTAGCAGTTCCCAGAGCTGCTCAAAGGCACTGGTACACGGTGAGCGGGGCTCCGGCACGCCACCCCCTTTGTCAGGTATGTGGATGGGAAGGTGGCCATGATGGGGCAGAGGGGACAACTCCACGGAACATACGGGTGCAATGCTAGGGCCCGGCAAAGGCAGGGCTGAGGGGGGAGGGCTGTGAGTAGAGGGGGGACAAGGCCCAGGGGAAAGAACGCCTTCAGAGGACCCCGATACCCACAGGCCTAACACACAGAGGAAGCAGAGCGAGAGTCAGCGGGCTCTGCCTGGGATCTAGACCCGCTGCCACAGAAACCAGGGCTGCCCTCGTCCAGGGTCACTGCAGGCCAGGCGGCTGCACTACTCTTCCCACGTGCCCTTCACTGCTGTCCCAAGGGTCCTCGGTGCCACCAGACCAAAAACCAGAGCAAACAAGACGGGGACGAGGAGCGAGTTCCGGGAGCCTGAATCCTTGCCAGTGGCCGAGCTGCAGGAGACGGGGCCCTGCGCAGCCCCATGCGCGGGAGACGGGACCCTGCGCAGCCCCATGCACGGGAGACGGGACCCTGTGCAGCCCCATGCGCGGGAGACGGGACCCTGTGCAGGTGGCCAAGCTGCGGGAGACGGGACCCTGTGCAGCCCCATGCGCGGGAGACGGGACCCTGTGCAGCCCCATGCGCGGGAGACGGGACCCTGTGCAGCCCCACTCGCAGCCAGTCACACCTGAGGAGGGTCTGAGCCCACCCTGGCTCTCCAAGGGGCAGAGTACAGGGACCCTGGTGCTGGAGGTGGGGGACCCCCAGCTTGGGCCTCTGGGAGGACAGTGCTGTCCTAACCCTCTGCTACCACAGGCCTGGCACACTGTACACGCCAAACCCCATACAGACGGTGGCCTGCAGACCACCAGTGCCTGAGAATGCTTCAGGGCCCATGACACCTCTGTGGCAGAGTCTGAGACCCCACCCTGAGTCAGGAAACAGAGGGAAGCTGACCACCCGAGCCACAGAGCCCTGACTGCAGACGGGAAAGGTAGAGGCCACACCCTACAGGCCTCTGGCATCGCCTTTGGCTCCAGACATCTTGACAGACGCAAGGGGCAGTCCCCCAGGGCAGAAGCCGAGATTAGGGCGTGAGGGCCCCAGGAAAGTTGGCAAGAAGAGAATAGGGTCCCCTTCACGTGCGAAGCAAGGTCAGCACGGAGACTCGAGGACAGTTGGCCCTTGCCACGGCACCTGCGGGCACGCACATCAGGCAGCACCAGGGCAGCTGTCGTCACCTGTGCTCAGTACTGTCACCATCTACAGATGTGGCTATTCACCCCACAGCACCAAAGGCTGGAGGACCAGCGAGGAGGACATCAGGAACTCAGAGCCACACCCATGCACTGACGGTGATGCATCGCAGCGAAAGCACAACCCCCAAAATCCACGAACAGAGGACACCCCCCAAAATCCGAGAAGGAAGAAGCATGCAAAGGAGTCCAGGAGACCAGGCACAAGCTTCCAGAACCCTCCCCGGCTAACTCCCCAGAATGCTGCACCCCAGGAAGCTCACCTGAGACCCGGCACCCAGGCTTTTTCTCCTGGGGGCGAGTCACGTGGGCGCCCCTCCCTGGCAGGCACTCAGTTCCAGACTCCCAGAGGGAAGCAGGTGCTCAGCACAAACCACATTGTTTGCAGGCAGCTTAGGCCCAGGGAGCCCCTCCTCCCAGGGGGTGGTGGGGACCCCCAAAATCCATGTTCCCAGATGGGTGAGGCAGCTCCGCTAGCGGGCCTTCTGAGACGGCAGCCTCAGGCCCACCGTGTGAGCTCTCCACACGCCGTCCCACACAGGTCCCCAGTCAGGAGACGTGTGGGCACCCGCCTCCCCAGCTGAGGCTGCTGCAGCCACACAAGTCCCAAGGGGCGAGAGCCAGCAGGCCGTGGGGCCACCAGGCTCAGCCCTCTCCCCCCCACCCTGCTGCATAATGACTCGCGGCAGGAGCAGCTCCTAGGAGCCCCTTACCTTCAACATTGTTGTAGAAATGACAGGAGTGGCTCGCTACCTTCTTGCGGCACAGGTGGATCTGGGAGAGAAAGGACACGGTCTCAGCTAGCTTTATGGCCATGGGCCCGCCACCGGCTGTGCTGCCTGAATCTACGGCCTGCCCTGGTGGCTCCACCCCAACCAGCCCTTCGCCCACTGTCCCCCAGAGGCACAGCCGGGAGCTCTGAGCCTGGCAGCACCACCCAGCAGAACCACAGGATGGGCGGGTGGCCCAGCAGCCCACCTGCAGATGGTTACTCTCTTGCTTCTTCACCTCGGGGTGGATGCACAGCTGTTCCCGGGAGCCCAGAACGCACACCCTGGGCCTGGGGAGAGAGCCGTGCAGTCCACACAGTGCCGTCCAACAGCATGAGCTGTGTGGGGACACACGGGAGCACCGGGAACCGCGGCTCACTCGGGCAGCCAGAGGGAGAGGCCGTGGCCAGAATGTGCCCCAGACTTAGGAGGGGCTTTCTTTGTGGCATGGCCCAGGGTGAACAAGGAGACAGGGCAGATGGGAGGAGACTCGTGGGCGTCTATAGTGACCCTGCTGTCTCCAAGCTCCCTCACATGGGAGGCCAGGTGGGGCACACTCACAGCCTGCAAGGAGCTTGGGGTGCGAAGCAAGGTCAGCACGGAGACTCGAAGACAGTTGGCCCTTGCCATGACAGCGTGCCCTTGGGCGCGGTCCAGGCAGAAGACCCTCAACCGAGGCCACCCCCACACAACCCTGAGGCGGGGTGAGCACTGCCTGACCCACCGGTAGGAGGTGTTCCGAAGCTCGCTGATGGCCTGCGTGAGCTGCGAGTGGGTCCTGGAGGCATAAATGACCTTTGGGATGTCCATGGAGCAGGCTGGCCAGGTACAAGGAAGCAGTACAAGTCAGGGCCCCTGAGACAACATCCCACGTGTTGCTAACCCGGGGCCCTCTGCTCACGCCACCCTTCAGATGGCAAAGCGTCCTACCTGACACTCTTTCCCAGGAGGGGGTTAACTGGGTATCAGCAGTGTCCTAATTTGGCCTAGGGCTCAGACCCTGGCTTTACAGCTACAACACTGCCCGTTCAGCTCTGCCCCAGGGCCCAGCCCGCGGGCTCCATCCCTTCCGTGCCTCCCAGGGAAGGCCAGGAGGGGTTGAAAGGAGCGTCACCTGTGGCGTCTCCATCTGAAGCAGCATTCCCCCAGGATGATAAGGGGCGATGGAGAAAGAGCTCCCCTGGCACCCTCTCAGCGATCTTGTGGGCAGAGATGGCATCGCGGAGGTGCTCCCGCCAGGCCAGCGTGGCACACAGCAGGCACAGGGTCTTCCCTGTACCTGTGGGGCTCTCCAGGATGCCGTTCACTTTCTGAATGGGGTAGGCACAGGGTTACAGGGCAGTGGGGTAAGACGCAGCAGGCCACAGCCCGCCTGAGATAAGCCCGCTCAGGCACAGCCCCATTTTCACTCTCAGACCAGGAGTTGTGGGGCAATTTAGCCCTCATTAGCAAACCATCTGCAGAGCATTTTTCAGCCTAATATAAATAGTAAGATGACTAATTAGGTGCCAAGTCTCAAAACAGGAGATTGTTCTGTGAGCTGGCTGCAGGCTTTCACACTAGTGGATGGAACCCATGGCCTACAAAGGTCTGCCATGCGAGCCTGAGCAGGAAACCTGGGGAGACACGGGGACAGACCTGCAAGGCTGCCCTCCCAACCCCCGCAGAAATGGGCGCAGGCTCCTTGCAGCAGGACCCCTGCAGCAGTCAGCCCTCAAGCTGGGGGCTTGAGCAGGGTAAGAAGGCACCCTGAGAAACCCCGCAGAGAGCAAGCTGCACCCCTCCCACCCTCCTATGCACCCTTGAGGTTTAAAGACCTTCCAGAATGAGGGCTGGGTGCCACTGTCCCTCCAGGTGAAATACTGTCTCCAGATCTACAAAGGGCCCCGCTGCTCCTTGTCACTTGGCCTCAGCTAAAATGCCACCTCCTCAGAGAGGCCGCACAGCTGCTCCCAAGCCTGTCTCACTTAATGTCTTTTCTTCACAGCATTAATTACCACTGAGAATGGTCTTTTCTTGTTTCCTTATTGTCGCCCTTAACCAACCTAGAACATCGGCCCTATTTATGATGGAATCCCATGTCCAGAAGGATCCCTTTCACCCAACAGGACCTGGTCAGAGTGACTAGGGCGGTGAAAGAATGTCACGTCTTTGCTGCAGCTCTGCCCACACTGACCCATCCCCTGGGTACAAACCCCTCAGTCTGTAGCTTTACCTTCTGCAGACACTCCAGAACCTTAGTCATGTACTCCTCCTGGCATCTGTATGGCTGGAAAGGGAAATCCACCATCACACCGTTCAGGGTTATCTTGGGCATATTGGCCTGTCCTCGGGAGAGCACAGAGGGTGGCTGAAATGCAGGCTGTGTGGGTCTCAGCCACACCAGGTAAGTGATACCAGCCCTTGGCGTTGGGACATGATGCTGTTCTCCAGAGGAACCCCTAGGGCACAGAGGTGGGGACAAGACTGTAGCCAGCCTGTCTAGGGAGCCAGGCCACTTGCCCCTCTCTGGCATCCCCGCCATGCACATCCTATCACAAGGAGCTCTGGGAGGTCCAGAACTGAGCGTCAGTCCTGCCTTGTTCTTCTTCCGCGCTCCACAACCCCATCCGGCTCGGGGAGCGGCTGCCGGGCTCGGAGACAAAAGGAGCTGCCGCCGGCACAGTCCCCCAGCTCCACCAGCAACACTAATTCACTTCCTTCCACCAGAACTTCAGACACCAGATTCCAGCAGCACCCTCCCCAGCCTGGGCCTGTCTGAACCTCCTACCCCTGCATCTCCCAACGCTCTGCTCCCCAGCCCCGGAGCTACACGCGTCTCCCAAGTGAGCAACCAGGTTTAGCGACAGATCACGTGTGCCTGCTCTGACCTGGGATGCGATTCCGTGTGGCCCCCAGCAAGTAACTCAACGTCTGTAGGCCTCACTTTCGCCTGGACGCCGAGACTAACAGACCATTCACCTAAACACCGACTGACCGCCCTTCCTGCAGGGCCGGGTCACAAAGAAACCACCGCCAAGAGACCGGTTCAGCAATGCGCGGCGGCACCCAGAGCCCATGAGCGCAGGAAAACTGCCGGCCCCAGAATGCAGCGCGGCCAAATCGCCGACGCGCGGGCCCGAGGGCGGCGCGGGGCCTGCCGGGAGCTGTAGTCTAGGAAGCCGCCGCTCGGGTAAAAGTACCAGTTCCAGGGTCTCCGCGACTCACTGCCCACTTGTCTCCACCCGGAGCTTTCCCCGAACGGGGATCAGCAGGAATTCACCCCAGTCCTGCCGAGGCACCGCCAGCGCGTCCTCCGCCGTCAGCCGGTTCAGATTTCGCGGGCTTAGGCGCGCATTCGTCACTAAACGTGAGGCGCTTCTGCCTCTAGTTCCGGTCCGCGGCGCGGTGCTCCCAGCGGAAACCGTTTCCCAGCCGAGGGGTCCGTGCCGCGCGTGCGCTGGACTCCAGGCCCCACCTGCCCCTGTCTTTGACCCTGAGCCCGGGGACCCGCACCTCCATCCCTCGTGAGCAGGAACTTAGGGTCTCGCCGGTCTCCTCCGTCGATGTCATTCGTCCCCACCAGGTTCTTCGTTCTACTACCCTCCCCTGGGCCAAGCCACCGCGGTTGCCTGGACAACTGTACATCCTTTTAATTGGTTTCCCTTCTTTTCTTGCAAAACCCACAACTCTATTTAAGACCGGAGTCTGAGCCGGATCACTCTCCTTAAAACCGCAAATGCCCTTGCCATGACCTGGCTCCTGAGAGCCTCACCAGCTCCTCTCTTTACTGTCCCCTGGATCCAACCGCTTTTTCTGGTCAATGTCCCCCCACTGGTCAGGGTGGGCCGCTCTGATGCCCCAGCACCCAGCAGCAGCTGGCAGCCAACAGGGGGTCCCAGAAATCTGCACAGCTCTGTGGAGTCAGAGATATTTGTGTAGGTGACCCCAGCATGTTCTAAATACACCAGGAAGAAATTGATGCTGAAGTCACGGCCCACAGCCAGCTGACAATGCTGATTTCAGAGCTTCTCATGGGCTCATTTAATGTCCAGCTGTTTTCCCGCTGATGGAGCGTTTATGCCACATGTGTGTCCATGCTAGTGTGTGAGATCATGCTTGGGGAAGCGTGTGACATAAGCTGGCATCCACCCTCACCCGCCTGTTCTAGTGAGGGGCCTGTGGAGTGTCTGTCTTAGACTCTCAGCAGGAAGCTTAGAGAAGATGAGGAGATCTGGCCACACACTCGCTGAATTCTCACTAGCCACCGGCTTCAGTACCATCTGTGCAGGCACTGACATGATTGTCCTTCCAACAACCTCTGAGATAAATTCTTTTATTGTCCACATTTTACAGGTGAGGGAGCAAAGCACAGGGTGGGTGGTTAGTAGACTACGCAAAGCCAGCAGCTGGCAAGTCTCAGAGTCAGGAGTCACCCTCTTCACCTCCGCAACCCCCATCTTCTGAGAGCAGCAGTGTTCATCCCCCCAGGAGGCCAAGGAAGGGAAGGCCAGCATCCAGACACGTGGCAGGCTTCTGGGCCAGAGCTGGAGCTGAGGGCCCCAAGACCCTGAGCTGAGGCATGAGCTGCCTGGTCATACATCACAAGTAGGGACTTCCCAGCCTCATAAATTATAATACATAACTGTCATTGTACTGAACCTAGCCCTGAGAGATGAGAGGGAAGGGAAACCGAGGCTGGCCATAGCAAGTCCCACTCGACAGGCACAGGAATCTTGACCAAGCCAATAACTGGAATTGAGCATGTGCTCTGGCAGGTTTGTGGGCCTCCCACAGTGGACACAACACCATGCGGACCACTGGACAGATGTCAGCCAGCCACATGCGCGCCATGTGTGCACATCAAGGTGTGGTCATGTACATACCTGCTGGCCCTCTACCAGGCAACTCTGACCCTTAGGTTTGCCCGTCTTTCACCTTTCTGAGCCTACCTCATCTCTCTGCAGGTTCCCGAGGTTTCCCAGAGTTTTATTCCTGGCCCTGGGATTGAATTGCTTGTGGAGCAAGCACTTCTCTCGGCCTTGATGGCTCTGTCCCCAAAATGGGAATGACACTTCACCTGTCTGACTGCCTATTCAAAGTGAGGAGAGGCCTCGCTGCAGGCTCCACTGACCCACTGTCTCTGCCAGGCTCTCTCTTGTGGGAACCCACCAGAACCCTGAGCCCAGAGGAGGAGGGGAGGCAGAGCGCCCACCCGCCCACTGACCAATGTGTACACCTGTCCTCCGTCACCTGGGGACGTCATTGTCATCTTACCCTGAGAAATGGAGGCCCAGAGAGTTCAGCAAGTGGCTGTCAGAGTTGGGCTTGGAACCCGCCTCTACCTTCGAAGCCCTTGTCCTAGGCCCTTGGGCACCACCCCTACTTTGCTTCTTCTCTGCCTCAGAATCTGCTTACCCTTCAGGATGCTTCTTAGAGGGCTTCCAGGCCAGCCCCCACTCCACCATCCATGACACACTTTCCCCTCAGCACAGACCTGGCCACACAGAAGGTGCCTCCCAGCCTCCAGCTGCCTCAGTGAAGCGATCTCCGACCCCACCCTCAGGTTGAAGCCATCCCCTCCTGCTGGGCCCATCCTGGGGAATAGGGGCTGTCTCCATCATCACCCCTCAGCCTGCACAAAGCCAAGTTAAGGGAGCGGCAGGTCGTTGCGGTGAGCGGTGGGAGGATGGGCATTTCGTTGCAGTACTCCGCCTGCGTCCCAGGCTGCTCTCCCCTCCCCCTCCGTCACCGGTCTTCCTCTGACGGCTGCAGCCCCTGCTATAGGCAGGCTCTCTCTCTCTCTCTCTCTCTCTCTCTCTCTCTCTCTCTCTCTCGCTCTCTCTCGCTCTCTCTCGCTCTCTCTCTACCCCTCGCCGCGCCGCCTCCCTCCCTTCCTTCCTCCCTCCCCTCCCCAGCACTGCAGCATTCAGCCGACTGCTGCTCCCGCCGCCGCCCGCGCCTCTTCGGCCTCCGCAGCCCCTGCCGCCGCCAGCACCATGGCCAGCACCGTGTCCGGTAGGCGCCCGGCCCCGCGTCAGGTCTGAGCAGAGGCCATTGTCTGGCCTCGCCTGAGGCTGGGGCTGACCGAAGGCTCTGTTTTCCCATCTTCGATCCCGCGCACTGCAAGGGCTCAGGGCGCGACTGGGCCGAACCCGCAGGCGTCTGGGTTCAGAGCCGCGTGTTGGGGCGACCCGGTGCCCTAAGGCTTGGGATTGAGGCTCCGGCCTGGCGGGCGTGGGCCGCTGGGCAGGGCCCGCGACCTGGGGAGCGCCCGGGGTAGGGACGTTGGGCGCGGGGTCGCACTGCCCTTTGGGGCGACATCGTGTAGGGCCTGGAACGACTGCGGCAGGGTGGCTCCCAGGATAGGGGCGCGGCCGATTACCCTGGGTGGGAGCGCTCGCGTGTGCAGACGGGGTCCCCTGACGCGTCCGGCGACCACAGACCCTGGTTGGACCGCGCCTTTGCGGGGGGCAGGGAAGAGGGTGGGAACCTTTGTGGGAGCCCCAGCCCAGGACCGGCGGGGCGCCGGGCTCTCCCTGCGCCAATGGAGCGCCCGGGAGGGGGTGCTGCGATAGGACGGGGAGAGGGACCCGAGCTGGGACCGGGGAGAGCGGCGCTCGCACTTCGCCGCTGCCCCCTCCCCTCGCTGCTGCTAGCTCGGGGACCACCCTCTGCGACATGGTGCCACCCGTTCTAGTTAAAAAGAGCCACCGCCCTATGCGCAGCGGGGTTTGGATGGGGGAGGGGCTGCCGCCGTTTCCAAGCACGCCCAGGATGGGGTGGTCTGCGCCTCCTTTCCCAGCCGCCCGACACCCAAGTTGCGAATCCACCGCCTTCGAGGGCAACGATCCCCCACCTTCCTGGCCCAAGTCGGACGCGGAGCTGCGGCGGAGGGGCGGGCACGGGGCCGGGTGAGGTGGTGGACGCCGGGCAGATACTGGACGTGGGGGAACTGCCAGATGACCCCCAGAGCGAGGACGCGGGGTTCGCTCTCCCCCAGAACAGTCTGCTCTTTCCAGCCGCCCCAGGACCAGCTTCATCTTTGCGCTCGGCGCTGGGACGGCAGGGGCAGGCGGCCCCCCACTTCTACGCCGTCTCCCCCTCCGACCAGGAACTGCACTCCTGCCCACTCTTCCCTCGGTCCTGGGGGCAGGTGGTCGTGATCCGCTCTCCTTAGCTAACCTGATTCCAGAGCTCCGCCTACCCACGTGTGCCTCTCCTTGACCCCGCCCCTCAGGCCCTCCGGGTTCCAGGACCCCGGTGACTTCTGCATCCGTCTGGGAAGGGACAACCGTGCGTCACTGACTACACCCCTTCCCCACCCCTTCTGAGAGTCTAGTCCCTCTGGGCTTCATCTGGCCCCCTGCCCTCTCGCTGACATTCACAGAGATATTGGGACTAGCTTTGGGCAGAATGATACCCTCCTCCATCAAATGAGGGTGGTCAGAGTGCTGCCATGTCCCCCCTGAGGGGATCCTTGCTCACCACCTGTGCCTGAGCTGCGGGACAAGGGGCAGCCACTAGGGGAAGTCAGCCTTTTCTCTCACTCACCCTGTTAGTGAAAATCCTGGTCAATAGGCCTCATTCCTGCCACCCATCTGACAAGTAAGCAGGCTGAGATTAGGCGGTGAAGGGATGCAGCCAAAGCCTCACCTTCTATGGCATTCAGAGCTGGGCACAGACACCCTCTGACCTCAAAACCCCGACACCAGCCCTCTCTTCTTTGCCTGACTTTGGGGCACTGCTGATTCACGCTTGGTCCCATGATTTTTCTGGGTGTCCGAATTGCCATTGGTGTCAAAAAGGAAAACATAAATGCAGTTGATTAATCTTGTCCAGCATGCTCTCCGCCTGGAAGACAGGCTGCAGTGCCAGCTGGACAGCCTCCCCCTGGCCTACCCCACAGGGGCTGGGTCTTTCCGGTTCCGTCACAAGTGCCACCCCACAGAATGCTCACCACCAGCTTCTCCACCCATCAAAGTTTGATAACACAGTGGCCTGGCCCAGAAGTGGCCACCTGAGAGTGTGCGTAAGGGCGGCCAAACCAGTTTAAATGAACTCCAGCTGTGGCTTCTCTGTTTGGAACAGCCGCGGCCTTCGTGCTGTGGAGGGTGCCTGTCGTGCTCACTGGTAGGCTGTGTGTGGTCTTGGTGACCAGGGCGGAGAGTCAGCATCTGTTATGGTCCCATAGCCACTGCAGGACTGCCCGCAGCTTTCCCTTCCCGTGTAGACTGAAAACCTTCCCCACCGCCTTTGCCATGAGTGTCCCTGAGGGGCTGAGCTCTTGGACTTACTTGGGAAGCCGTGGCCAGCTCTTGGTGTCCTTGCCAGGTGCTCAGCTCTTCACACCCTTTCGTAGACTCGTTCATGCAGCACCTTATGCGGTTCCATCAGCCACGAGGACTTGCATCTGCTACCAAATGCTCAGTGCCTCAGTTTCCCCATTGGGATGGGGAAGGTAGTGACAGCACCTCCCCTAGGCTTGTGCTGAGGGCTGAGTGAGCTACTTCAGGAAAGGTGCCTGGCCTGATGCCTGGCAAAAGGTGAGTGCCAAGTCCGTGCCAAGCAGCGTGACTTCTGTAGCCGTATTCACCAGTTTCCTGCCAGCCATTTCCCCCATGCTGGGCTCCTGGCACTGTTGGAGGTGACTCCCACTTGTGAGAGAGGGGCAGCTTGAGTGGCAATGAGCTCCCTTTGTTGGGGAGCAGTTAGCGGCAGCCCCCAGAGCCCTCCTAGGGGTGAGTGGGCACCCGTGGGTCCCTTGCCCTCCCAGTTCTGGACAGAGCCCTGCCCCTATGAGGCTCCCACAGGAAAGTGCAGTAGAGGTCTGGGCTCATGACCCAACACGGCATGCTGTGTGACTCTGGGTGGCCACTCGCCCTCTCCGAGCCTCCTTTTCTCCTCTGTAGAAGTGAGGCTGATAAGGGTGTCTGCTGGGGCAGGCTGAGGCTGGTCCTGAGGGTCTGTTGGGAGGATGGGTGCCAGTGTATTAGTGTTATTACCATGCTGCTGTAGGCTGGCCTGGTGACTTCTTCTAACTCGTGTTCATCCAGGATCCAGGATCCAAAGGCCAATGTGCATTTTTGCATATTTAACATTTAATATAAGAGGGAGATGAAAACCGTCCGGGTCATGGCAGAGACCTGTTTCTAATGACCCCCTGAAGCCAGTGATGCAGAAGGAAGGGTCCTGAGGGGGTAGAAAAGGCAGGCCATGCCTCGAGGCCCTGGGGGCCTTCCAGCTTGAGCTATGTCTGTGGAGAGGTGGCCTGGATGGGCCTGGGTCTCGACCTCTTCTCTCTGCAATGACATATGACCTTTAAGCGCCTCCAGCTCTAAAAAGATGGGCACAGCCTGCCTTGCCTGCAGCTGAGCCCGGCCCTGTTCTCCAGCACACATGCGGGTTTCCCCGTGCTCCTTTTCTCCACATTTGCCAATTCCCATCTGCCAGCCAGTCCCCTCTGACCTGCAGCCAGACCACAGAGCAGGCCTCACTCTCAAGCCTCCTCCCACCTGGCTTCATGAGGACGGGTTTTCTGGGAAGGAAGCTGCTCACAGGCCATCACCTGGGAGAAACCAACCTGGGGAAGCTCTGTGGCCCTCAGACACTGAGCAGTGTCCCTGTTTGCAGCTGCAGGACACAGTCCCTCACTTCCCAGGTAGACACATCCCCTGGGCACAGCGTGACCTCCGTCTCCAGCCCCGTTTGTGTACCCTCTCTCCTGACAGTGCAGTGCTAAAGTGACAGTTCCCTGGAGGGGAGCCCTCCTGGCATCTGTCCGTAAACTTGTTCTTTGTCTGTAATGAATCACAGCTCCTTTTCCCCGGGAACATTTCAGAGAGGAGCTCGAGCAGCTGTGAGGCCCCAGGGTCCTGGCCTGTAGGTGAAGCCGTTCAGAGGTTTGACATGTGATAAGGAAGGACAACCTGAAAGGTCAGGATTGAGGGCTGGTGTCTGTTCCCAGGGTGGGAGATGCTGGCAGGGTTAGATGGGGTCCCCTCTTCCCTGGCATTTCCCAGGACCCAGGTATGCCCCCTGATCCAGACCCCCTCTTGCTCCCCTCCCCACCTTCCCTTCTGAGCACAGGGCTGGCTACCTCTGCAGTCTCTCCACACATCCAAGTGTCTCCTGGTCTTCTGCCCCTGGTGAGCTGGTTCTGCCTGGCCTTATACCCTCTAACTCCCATCACATGCCCTGTCATGTACACCTTTGCCTCCTTTTTGAAGTTAATTTCTAATAACATAAGTAATACATAAATAGATTCTGCTTGTAAAAAAATAAAACTGACAAGGCAGACCAGAATTCCCTTTGAGGCATGCCCCCACCTGGCCCTCCCTTCGCTCCCTTCCACCCTCTTAAAACAAATGACTAGGATGTGTTTTTGCCCTGCTCCTGCCCCACCCCCACAAGCTCCCCAAAGGCTCTCCCTGAAGCTTGCCCAGGATACCTTTGTGTTCTCTTTTCAGCCTCTCGGGCTCTCTCCCAAAGAGTCTGGGCCATCAGGATGTTTACATCAAATGACCTCATTCTCTGTGCTGGTCACAGGAGGACCCTGCTCCCTGGGAGTGTCCCCTCAGACCAGGGCCTGATCGTTTCTCTCCTGTGTCCTGTTTCTACACAATGCTTTCCCCAATTGCATGTTCACTCATTTTAAAAACACTATCTTGTGTGAAATTTGATCAGAAGGTTTCTTGTCCCTCGATACACTTGTCCAAATTCTTGTCTGCCCTTTTGAAGAATGCTGTAGGTAACTGCATGCTTTTCCCTTCTTGGAAGCCAGATGCCCTCTCCCTGGAGTGTCTCTCTGGAGACTTATACCTGCTTGTCCAGCCAGGGAGGCCGCACATGATTCTCTGAGCCTCCTCGTCTTTGGACCTGCTGGAGTGGTGGAAAGAACACAGGCCACTTGGGATTGTGTTCGAGGAGTTTTGGACAAGTCACTACAGACACCTGGGCCCAGTAACTGAGTGAGGGTGACAGCATTGGGCATACAGGATTTCTGAGTACTGATGAGACACTGGTCTAATGTGTCCACTTTGGAGCCTGGCTTGCTGCGAATAGCTCAATTATTTCCATTCTGAGAGTGGGCATTTCCCCTCCCCCAGGCAGGGCCCAGGGTCTCGGCCTCCAGGCTCGACTCCTTTTCTGGTTGGGCAGTAGGCATACTGGCTGTAGGTACTTGCTGCTCGGCAAGGCTAGATGGCGGGCTGTGGTGCTGAATGGACAGCTCCCTTCCCTTCGGCCCTGGGTATGGGCAACAAGCGTGTGTCTGCCAAGGGCCCAGGGCCAGGGTTTCATGGGGTGACAGCACTACTATCACGATAATCGGAAGGGGAGGAGATAAGAGGGTCTGAGGGCTTTGCCCAAATGTACAGCCCAAGACAGTGCTGCCTGCGGAAGCTCCACGTCTGTGCCGGCCCAGTCATGTGGTCAGCCTCGTCTGCCCAAGGGGAAAAGTGTCTGTGAGAGGGCCAGGGTAGGAAGGGGTAGGCAGAAGTATGTGGGGAGAGGGGCAGGGTGTGTTGAAAGTCAGCAAGATGCACAGTGACAAAGACCAAACACAGAGAAAGATACAAGGAGAGTGACAGGCAGAACCAGAAAGACAAGGATGAGCACAGACCCAGAGCGAGGAAGAGACATACAGAAAGAACAAAAGACAGACGGGGAAGAGACAGAAAATGCCGCGAGAAAAGGAGGGCGGGAGAGACAGACAGACAGACAGACAGACAGGGGCAGAGAGGGCACTGCGGGTGGCCCACAGGGAGGCGTGCCCAGGGAAAGAATCAATGTCTGGGAGGGAGGAGAAAGAGAGAAGAGATGTGGGAGCAGGAGACGCATGGGAGAGTGATGGGGAGGGAGGTGGAGGTGGGGCAGGGGCCGGCCGGCTGGCTGCTCACACTGGCTTCTGCCCACAGCCTACAAGGAGAAGATGAAGGAGCTGTCTGTGCTGTCACTCATCTGCTCCTGCTTCTACTCGCAGCCGCACCCCAACACCATCTACCAGTATGGGGGTGAGTGTGTCTTGCCAGTGCCTTGCTCCCTCTCCTGTGGTCTCTCAACCCCCTGGCTTGGCTGACTGCTGGAGAGGGGGCATTTGGGAGGAGGGGCCAGTCTGGGGGCTCAGGCCTGGGGGGACCTCCATGAGCAGCCACACCCCCTCACTCAGCCCTTGGCTTGGATGTGTGCTGGGAACATGCCCCAGCCCACCCCCTCCTCGCTGGCCCTCCTGAAGCTCCCATCTGCTCTTGCCTCACAGACATGGAGGTGAAGCAGCTGGACAAAAGGGCCTCTGGCCAGAGCTTTGAGGTCATCCTCAAGTCCCCTTCCGACCTGTCACCGGAGAGCCCCGTGCTCTCCTCCCCACCCAAGAGGAAGGACACCTCCCTGGAGGAGTTGCAGAAGCGGCTGGAAGCAGCTGAGGAGCGGAGGAAGGTAAGGAGGGCCTGCCATCTGTCCTGATGAAGGTGGCCAGGAGGGCTTGCTGGCCGTGGACACGGACCCTAAGCTGCAGGGTGCTCCAAGCCTCTGCTTGGTGGTCGGCCTGGGATGGAGAGGGTCGCATGGCTCCCGGCACTTCCTCCTGAGAGATTAGAAAGAGGCAGGAAGGAGAAAGGATGCCCAACTGGCAGCCAGCTGGAGGGGCGGGGTGCCCTTGGCCATGGCCAGGAGGGCGTCAGTTGGTGGCCCTGGGACACGAGGCTGGGCAAGCATCCTTCTCCTGGGAAGGGAATGAGAGGGAAGGGCCTCTGTGTGCTGCGGCTGCAAACACGGACCTGCTGGGAGCTCAGAGAGCCCCCGGGACAAGTGGGGAGGGCTCCAGGGCCCTCTCTGCCCCCTCATCTCACACCAGTCCCTCCGAGACTGAAACACACAGAAAAGGAAGTGCTGTCAGTCTTGGGGTCCTGGGGCCCAAACTCACAGGACAGGGGCAGTGGCTCCATCCACCTTACAGCAGGTCCCAGTGAAACCTGGGGGCGTAGGCTTCACAAAGTTACTAGTAGGGACTGGCACATGGGGGCCCAGCGGCCTTCTGAAGGAGACTAATTACCCCTGGGAGCCTCAGGCTCTCCTTCCGGGGTTACCAGGCAGTCTCTCCTCCTGCAGCAGCCCCAGGCTGCTCACTCCAGCTCGGTGCCTTCCCCAGCAGTCCTGGGGGCTCGTCCACCGCCCCCAGCACTTAGAAAGCTCAGCACCTGGCGCGCACTAGGAACCGCCTTGGTGTTCAGCGGGCAAACGTTTGAAGAAGAGACGGAAGGCTCAGTGACAGCCCCCAAGTTTAGACTCCTCTGCTCCAACATTCTCCTAGAGCGCCGCGCGCGCAGGTCCACCTAGCAGCCGCGGGGACGGGCTTTCTTGACCTGGGCGCCCTCAGCCTAGCGGGGCGGGGGCAGCTCTGCGGCCATGGACAGACCGACAGGGTAGGGGCTGAGGAGTCTCCCAGCACCTGGTGCTCACACTCGGGAAGGCCAGGCAAACCGGGACTAGAGAGGAGGTCACCTTCGCCAACGCAGGACAGTGTAGGCTCGAGCTTCTCGAGGACATGTGTCCAGAGGGCCGCAGAGCAGGGCGATGGGCGCTGGGCCCGCCCGAATGGCAGCGCAGGGGGCTCCGGACTGGGGGCCCGAGGCCCGGCTGGGACGCGAGGAGACAGACTGGGTACGCGGGGGGGTGGGGCTGGGGGCGCGGCGGGGTGGGGTTTAGCCCGAGATGGGGGTCCGGGCTGGGGGCGCGGGGCTGGGGACCGGGTACCCCGGGCCGCCGCTCACGCGCGCCCACCCGCCGCCCGCGCAGACGCAGGAGGCGCAGGTGCTGAAGCAGCTGGCGGAACGGCGCGAGCACGAGCGCGAGGTGCTGCATAAGGCGCTGGAGGAGAACAACAACTTCAGCCGCCTGGCGGAGGAGAAGCTCAACTACAAGATGGAGCTCAGCAAGGAGATCCGCGAGGCGCACCTGGCGGCTCTGCGCGAGCGGCTGCGCGAGAAGGTGCGCGCTGGGGCTGGGAGGGGGCGGGGCGGGGGGGGGGGCGGGGCGGGGCGGGGGCGGGGCGGGGGCGGGGCTGGGAGGGCCGGGGCTCCAGGCGCGGCGCTGGGTGGGGGCAGCAGGAGGGTCTCAGCGGACTTCTTACTGGTCACCTCCAGCGGTGCACGAACGAACGCCTGTTATTCGGGCCTGCTGGGACACAGTCGATACCGCAGTAACGCAGGACAGTCGTTACTTTGGCCGTGCTCGGAAGGAAGCGCCTCCCGGTGTGCGCTAGGAGACGGGGAGGAGCTGCTTTGGGTTGGGGCCCAGGGAAGTCGCCCAGGAACCCCTTCCTTTGGCTGGTGCCTGCCCACTGCACCACCAGCGCTCCCGCAGCCGGGCTCTCCGGTAACTCCTGCTTGGGGCCAGTCCGGTGTGAGGCAGGGCCCTGCCGCTGCGAGTGGGGATAGCGCAGGACCCCACCCGCCAACCCAGCCCCGCCTCGTCCCCGCAGGAACTGCACGCGGCCGAAGTGCGCAGGAACAAGGAGCAGCGAGAGGAGATGTCGGGCTAAGGGGCTTTGGGCACCGCGGCGCCTGGATCCCGAGCCGAGACAAGAACACATGCGGGTTTTGGTTTTGTTTTGTTCAACTCTGTCTAGATGCGACTTTTGTTCCCTCTCCTCCTGCAGTCCCAGCTTCATGCTTCTCTTTCCTCACCCTGAGCTGTCCAGCCCTTGTGGCAGCCGCTGACCACAGGCTCTCCCTGGAGGAGCCGCCAGGGCCTATGTAGCACACGGTCCCTCAGTTTAGGTACCAGGCAGGGTAGTGACTGGGTCCCCTCTTGGTGGCCATCTTAGATGTGATGGTGACCTCAGTAAATCCAGAGGTGGTGGCAGGAACACACAGGACCTTATGCTGGGTCGTCCTGTAAGCACCTTATCACTTAGGTTCATCCACTGAGCCAGCCCCCACTCCCCAACCAAGAAGCAAAGGCAACACCACGTGCATGTCTTTCTGTCGGAGAGGAGCTCAACACAGGGAGAGGAAAAGTTAAAGGGAGACGGACCTCTGGGCAGTGTGGGGCCAGACCTCCCTGTCACGGTGACCAGCCCTGGGAGCCGTGTGCAGTGGAACTGGTGGGTGGAGACGGCAGCACCGTTTAGCGTGATCGCCCAGGGGTCCTGAGACCACCTGTATGGACCACCTGCAGTCATTACCTGTGGCTGGCATGGGGGTGGTGTGGGATGTGGCTTGGCTTGAATGTTCAGGGGAGTGGGCACTCTCCACCGGGGACCCAAGAGCAGGCTGCTGTGCCTAGACGGTTGTGGGGAACATGGCACTCCCTACTGGCCCCTCCTTCCAGAAGTGCCCTCCTTCCAAGAGCCTCTGGCTGAACACCTGTGTGGGGAAAGCCCAGCTCCTGCCATCTGTCCTCTCCTTCCACTTTGCAGACCTGTCCTTAGAGCCCTTTGGAGTCTTGGCCCCTTCCCGTGCCCTGTGCCCTCCCACGATGCTCTGGCCACTGGGCTTTCAGGCTCACCTCTGGCCACCTATGAGTGACAGTCACAGGTGGCCCTCAGGGAGCCCCTAGCAGACAACAGGGGGCAGGGGCAGGATTCCCAAGCCACCTCCCCATGCTGGTGTTCCATCCTTGGTGTTCCTGGCTCATGGCCCCCTCTGGCCAGCCTGTAGTTTGGAGGCCTGACTCTAGGCTTTCCCTGCCAACCCCCTCCTGGACTGGGCTCCTTCCCCTCCCTCAGCCCCGGGGACCGCCACATCCCCCAGTGCCGGCCTTTGAGGACTGCCACCTGCCTGGCCATGAGGGCTGTCCATTTTTTTGTGCCACTGCAGCATCCTCCCCTTCTCCATAGCAGTCCTACCCCACAGCTGGGTCCTGGGGGCAGGTGCCCTGCAACCATCCTCTTGGTGGAAAGTGTGCAGGCACAGACTACAGGTTCTTGCAGGACCCAGGACCAGCACCTCAGAAACCAGGTGGCTACAGCCCTCAAAGCCCCAGCTTACATCCTACAGAAACCTATGGGGGCCAAGCCAGGGAGCAAGGGGTGGTCCCCTGTAGTGGGCTTAGGGGGAAGTAGGGACCCACCAGATAGCCTCCCTCCAGAGGGAACAATGAGCCAGGAGTGGAACCCAGCAGTGCCCACATGGGGCTTTTGTGGGACTCAGAAAGGGAAGCGGAAAGGGACTGAGGGCTGTATTTGTTTTAGCCGTGGCAGCTCTCTCATAGTGAAAGCCTAGTGTAATATGCACCCATCTCATCACGTAGTGAAAGTGAACTTAAAATTAAATGAACGATTAAAGAAAAAAAACCCTGTGTGTTTAAGCAACAGTTGCGCCATCCCAGTGAACGTCCTGCATCCTTGGGGGATGGGTTGGGAGGCCGCTGCCTGGGAGTGAGTGGTGAGTGTGGCTGCAGCTCTGAACTGAGCCCAGCTGTCAAGCTCTTCTTACCGTGATTATGACTAGTTCTAGTGACAACAGCGATTTGAAGGAATCAATGTATAAAGGACACACAAGCCCACTTTCCCCTTCGGAGCTCCAGGAGACAGCAGGCGTGGGAGGGAGAAGTCAGGGCCCTGTGGCGGGGCTGGCCTGGGGCTGTCCCTACTCTCCCCAGGGCCCAGCCTACCTGCTGGCCCAGGTTGGTGCTACGGACCCAAGGTCAGGGTCTGAGGTCTGAAGCTTGCCCTTCTCACTGCAACCTCAGGGCTGTGGGTCTTGCTAGGATGTGGGGGGATCCTAGACTCCCAGGTGCATGCCCCACGGCTCTGTGTCCCTGCCCCCCATGACAGGCAGTCCAGCAAAGTGGGTGGAATGGTAGCATGGACAGGTGCCTGTCCCCATACAGGTACGTCCTCCAGCCATCTGCACATCTCCTTGTCAGGCAGTGTCAGGTGGAAAAAAGTCATACAAATCATGGCTGTTTCTCTGTTTGCTAAAGAAAAATAATTTTGCTATCGAGCAGTTATATTCGTTTTCTAGGGCTGCTGTAACAAGTACGTGAAACGGGGGGGCTTAAGACAACTGAAACTTACTTTCCCACAATTCTGGAGGGCAGAAGTCCAAGGTCAAGGTGTTACAGGGCTGTGCTCCAAAATCAGCAGGGGAGGATCCCCCTTGCCTCTCCTAGCTTCTCTGTTGGGAAGACCATCTTTCAACCCCTGCAGCGCCACTTAAGAACGGGCTTAAGGGGTGCAGGCAGGCCAACCGCCCGCTGGCATGGGCACGGCCCACTGCTGGAAAGGACCTTGTCTGTCTGCTCTGCGTGAGTAAAGCACGTCTGCTGGGTGCTCGGCTGCCTTGTGCTTTCCTTGGCGACTCTGATGCCAGGATGCGGAGGGTAGAAGAGTTTGGACCTCTGCCCCTGGTGGTTGGCACTGTGATGGTCTCCACACAGCAGCGGTTCTCCCCTGGCACTAGAAACTGGAGCCGGTGTGCAGCTGGATGCTGGCAATTGGCCAGTAGATGCATCACACCAATCTCAGCCTCTGGGGTCACATGGCTGTCTACCCCGGTGCATGTCTGTCTCCGTGGGACACCAGCCATTGGATTAGGGGCCACCCTAATCCAATATGACTTCATTTTAACTACAGTAATCACATCTGCAAGGACCCTATTTTCAAATAAAGTCACATTCTGAGGCCCTGGGGGTTGGGACTTTAACCTATCTCTGGGGGGACACAATTCAACCAAAAACAGCAGGTTTTGTAGGTATATAATTCATAATGTTAAAACATTCATGCATTTGTGTCCTCAACACGAATTTAGTGAGTGCTTAGTACTTACGTGGGTATCACTAAGGAGACCGGAGATGGGTGGGAGACCAGCCCGTGCCCTGGGAGAACTTGCAGGCTGGTCAGTAACATGTTATGTGCAACAATGCTTTCAACTTTTCACAATATCCACTATGAGGAAAACAGGGTAGGCATTATTTTATTACATTTTTTTTTTTCTGTTAACACATGTTCACTGCATCACTGCAAAGGTAAAGACAGAAATCTTGACCCACCAAAGCTGCTTCCCCCTAGAGGGCTCACCTGTCAGCAGCGATGTGTGTCAGCATCTGGGCCTGAGGACTGTGCAGCGATGTCAGCACTTTCCCATCTTCGGAAGTGCCACTCCAACGGCTGAATAATCATCTGTTATGAGCTACGTACTAGGACTTTTGCAGAAACTCCAACTTTTTGGTTTCACAGACCCCTTACCATCTTAAACGTTTATGGAGGACCCCTAAAGAGCTTTGTTTATGTGGATTATATGGATTGACAGTTACATTAAGAATTAAAACTCAGAAATTTAAAAAAATAGTAATTCGTTTTAAAACGATATACCCATTACATAGTAACATAACATTTTAAAAACAATGAAATTAAAAAAAAATAGAATGGTTGCAGTACATGACAAAAACCTGTGGCTTCTGGGAGCTCGGTGGTTGGAAAAGGAAAGCATATCTTAATAGCTTGTTCCTTAATACTGAACTGAAGTTTCATGAGGGGTAGTTTCTTATAAAGTTGGCCGCAACGTGCCCTGAAGCCCTACTGATGAATGCCACAGGCTCTTACATCAGCTGCTGGTCCGCCCTGTGCTGGCCAAACCTTTACTCCGGCATGGGGGGCTCGGGGCCACAGTGGTGAGAGCCTGCAGGGTTGCGGAGGGAAGGGACAGGGTTGCTGGGCAACTGGGCCTACCTTTCTCCTGTGTGGTCTGGAGCCTGAGGACAGGGCATCTTGGGGCCTGGTGATGACACCCCCTCTCGGGGTGCAGGGTCTGAAGTCGGCGACTTGCATGACAGTGGTTTCCCCGCCTCTGTAACAAACCTAGAGCAAAAGTCCCTTCCCTTGGGACCTGGGGTGGGCAGGGCATCTCCTATGGGTGCTCCTGGGGAGGAACCAGCACCCCACCACCCAAAGCAAGTCCCTAGTGTCAGCCAAGTGGAGCCAAGTGCTGTAACCTCGCAGTTTTGGAGACAGAAGAGGCGAGTTCAGGTACAAGTGTCAGACCTGAGGTCGTGCAGCAGTGGAAACACGGGGACAGAGAATCCGGTGTACCGACAGACCCTGGGCTCGCGGCCGTTGCTCCTCCAGACGGGAGAGCAGTAGTCTCCTGGTGCAGACACGATGTCACGGGCCTGGTCCCCTGGGAGGACCAGTGTCCTCTGGGCCTTCTCCGTTGACTTTATTGGCATCTATGTCCAGAACGTGAGGACAGGCTAACTCAGATAAATGACAAACAGAGAAGGCACATCCCTGCTCATATTTACCGGATAATAAAATACCAGCACTGACACAGCCTCAACAGTTTAATCTTTAAAAAGAAAGACTTTTCCCATCACTGGCTTGAGTACACTCTACATTATTGAAAGGAGAATGGAAGTGCAACGCTCCTAATTATAACATCACTGAAATAAAGTTTGCTTGAAAACGTGCCAGGATGGCCTTCAGGTGTCTTCCTACTAAAGTGTAAACATGCCTTGGCCCTAACAAGACATCTGTTTCCTGCCTTCTCTGTTCCCGAGTGGGAGCACTCAGGGATCCGGCAGCCTTTCATCCCACACCCAAGTTTTTGGGGCAGCTGCTCGCAGCAAGAGCGACGATACTGCACAGATCAGGAGAGCTCAGGTGTGCCTGCCCTGTTCTGAGAACTGACAGCCTCGGTCCAGCTCTGGGCACTACCCTGAGTGCCGGAGCACCGGAAGATGAAAGAATGTGCCCAACGCCACGCTGGCTTCCTCCGGAAGTCCTCAGGCCAAGAGCAGGTTGCTTCACAACTTGACCCCACTCTCGGCGCGGCAAATGAATCCCACCAACCACCACCCTGGGGCCTCCACTGCACCTTCCAGTCAAGCAGCAAGGCCCGGTTGTACCTGGCTCCCAAGTCAAAGGAACTCCATAAAAGCTGAACGATGCTTATCGTCTTCCATTCTGGAAAACCCAAGGCCTTTTATATGCCAGCCTTTTACCCAGAGCGCGCGCATGCGCAAAGTGCTCAGCGCGTCCCTAACCCTACACCTGGGCTTTTCCTGGCTCAGTGCTGAGAAACCGAATGTTCTTCATTTTAAATGCACACGTGTCCAGTGGCTACAGCACGGACAGCGCGGCTGGGGGCCAACACTTAAAAAAACACTGTATAGTACTGCGTAGATCAGATAAAAATGTCACAGCCCTAAGGCTTGCTACTGTAAGAAATGAAACGTAACTGCAGGATTGGGCTCGCCGAGCGGAAGGGTGTAGGGACGCGCTGCTTTTTCGCGCAGGCCCTCCCGGCGTCTCTGCGTAGGGACCTCCGACACGCTCGAGAGGAGGAGCGGCCCTGCATCTGGTTTTTGTCGCTACTGTTCACGCACATTTCCCCAGTCTTTAAACAAGTCTTCCTACGCAGTTGTCCCCCGCTCGTACCCACGCAGGGGTTGGCCGGGACCCCGCAGGTGTGTGGGCGCCCCGCAGGTCTGCCCGCGGGCGGGGCCGCGGAACGAGCTACCCAGCGAGGGCTCCGCGGCCCCGCCCCCGCCCGCACGCACGCGCGTCGCGCCAGGCCGGGCTTTATTTCTCGGCTCTGTCCGCCTCTCCGCCGAGCGCCAAATAAGTTTCCGGGCCCGCCCTGGCCCGTGCGTGCGCGGCCCCGCCGCCTGCGTCACTAGGAAGCGCGCGCCCGGGCCGCCGCCGCCGCCGCCGCCGCCGCCGCCGAATCCCCAACAAGGAGCGGAGCCCGCGGTCGCCGCCGACGCCCCCGCCGCCCGCCCCGCCACCCACCCGCCCGCCGGCGCCCGCGCAGGCCCGGCCGCGGCCCACGTAAGCGCCCGCCGCCCCCCGCGGCGAGGCCTCTCGCTCCGCCGCGCGCCGCCGTCCAGTCAGGGGTCCCTGCGGAGCGTCAGGACGTTACGGCGGGGGGAGGGGAGCGGGGGAGGGGCGGCGGCGCGCGGCGGGCGTCACGGGCGTCACGGGCCCGCGTCAGGCGGCGTCGGCGGCGGCGCCCGCCTCCATCTTGCCGGAAGGCGGCGGGCGGGGGCTGGGGGTGTCGCCGCGTGTGGGCGCGGGCCCACGGGGGTTGGGGGTGGTCCGAGCCGCGCCCGCGCGGGCCCCGGGGGTGGGCGCGGGCCCGGCCCGTTGGGAGCCCTGTCCCCGCGGGCCTGGGGGGCGGGGGGGAGCCGTGAGCACGGGGCCCCCGTGGTGGGCACAGCCCGGGTGGGAGCCGTCCGCGTTCGGCCCGTTGGTGGGGACCGGAGTGGGGGTCCTGGTAGGGGCTGCGTCTCTGTGGGCCCTTAGCTAGTGACCTGTTACACGCTTGTTAACTTACAATCCATTCAGCTGGTTGACTTTGCCATTGAACCAAGTTCTCTTTCTTTGCTAACACTTCAGGTTTCCATTACATCTTTTTTTTCTTTTAACACATAAAAAGCTGTAGGTAATTGAAATATACAACTTCAGTTTGGAGATAAGCGTACACCCTGGAAGCCATTACCAGCCTGAGCAGTAATGATGTCCATCACCTTCAAATTTCTTCCCACTCCTTTATTATTTTGTGAAACAAACACTGGACAGGATCTGCCCTCCCACCGCCTTTTCAGAACAGGACACTGCTGTACTGGTGTCTCGAGGACTGACTCATCTCACAACCGCAAGTTGTGTGACTGATACCAGCCCCCCACCACCAGCAGCACCAGCACCGGGCCAGTCTGCTGTTCTGAGTTTCAGTATTAGATTCCTCAGAGATGTGATACCGTGGACTTGTCCTGTGTCTGGCTGGCTTCAGCGTGGTGTCCTCTAAGTTCATCCTTGGTGTGACGTATGCCCAAACTTCCCTTTTTAAAGCTAACATGCTTTGTATACACCACATTTTTATCCATCGATGGACACTTGCATTCTTCCATATGTTGGCATGGTGAAGAGCGTCACATTGAGCGTGGGTGCAGATGTCTCTCACCCTGCTGTCATTTGCTCTGGATGAACACCCAGAGGTGGGGCTGGGTCACATGGTGGTTCTGTCTTAGTCTTTTGAGGACACCATACTGTTTTCCACAGTGGCAGCACCAGTTGACAATGCCACCAACAGTACAGAAACAGTGCCAGTCTTATTAATGGTAAAATCAAATGCATTAAATAAACCCCAACAAGATAGATTAAGCAGACTGCTGGTTCAGAAATTATTTCTTCATAGGAAGTATCTTGAAAATTGTGGGAAGACACACTGGATGGGGGAGGAATTTGTATACATATATTTGTGTATATGCATATGTATACAAGTTCTGTGAATTTAGGACATTTATAAAACTACATTCAAATCTAGGCCTTAAGATAACAAGCCATTTCAGGCCTGAACTGGGAAGGAGGCTGCTCAAGTGTCTTCAGAGCCACCAGACAAATTCCTGGCTGCGTTAGACACGGAGGGTGTAGTTGAGACCTGAGAGCCTGGTACATTTGTTCCCCCCACCACGTGGGGACGCAGAAGGCAGGACGAGAGGCACCACCTCCAGGGATCGCCTCTTCTGACATTTTTCAAGAGAAACTGGAAAAATGAAATTTTTTCATGTGAACCTTGTAAACTGAAAAAGTTGGCAACTAAAGAAAACTGTTGAAACACTGTGAGGATCAAAGAAATCACGCTTTTGGGACACTGGTGTGTGACCTCTGCTGTGTTTCTAGTGATATTTTTATGAAAGTGTTAAAGTAAGAATGTCCAAACCTGTCGAGAATTTTTAGAATTATTTGAGCCAAACAGGATACACCTGGAAGCAAGATCTCATCAAACTGAGAAAAATGTTTCCCGGAAATGACAGTTTTGCGGCTTTTATGCATTTGGAATTAAGGAGGGAAGGTGAGGAAGATGACAAGGGGCTGGGAGAAAGCAAGGCGGGGACGGGATTACAGAGTTCAGATTAATGCTTTAGAAGGAGGATCTGACGGGCATTTCAAAGACATGGGAACCTAGATGCACAGAGACAGTGGACAGGGCTGCTTACGGCAAAGGTGAGGCTTCAACTACGCAAGTCCTAGGCTGGTGCCCACGCACCATGACCCGGCAGCAGCGAGGGATGTGTGACCAGCTCCCCTGTGAGGTTACTTTCCTAAAACCACTTTTTCGTCCACAGGAAAAGACTATGATCTTGCAGAAGACATAGAAAGCCCAATCTGATTCTGAGGAACCGACCGCGCACTAACAAACACCGCTCTCCACAGGGAGACCATGGAACACGCGGTCTTTTCTTCAGTTGTCCTTGCCTTTTCGTTGAGAAGGCGTGTTTTCTTGGCAGTAGTTAACCACCATCCCCCCCCTTCAGATCACCTACATTCCTAGATTCCTTGCATTTCTGGGTCAAGGGTAAATGATGAGAGTGCCGTCATTTTCGATGGGTGGCCAGGGACTTCAGGGCTCTTTCTGTTCTCCAGTTTGTCTTGCCTGTGGCCATTTCCTGGGGTTGTCGGGGGACCCATTCCTAGTTAAAGAGGAGCCCACAGGTCCTGCTGAGTCTCAAGACCAAAAAAGTAAGGTGGGCCCGAGGACCTTTTGTTCTCCTCCAGCAGACGTTCACAAAATTGTTAGATAAAATACTGTGTTTCCTCGAAAATAAGCCCTAGCCGGACAATCAGCGCCAATGGGTCTTTTGGAGCAAAAATTAATATAAGACCCGGTCTTATTTTGCTATAGTATAAGACTGGGTCTTATATTAATTTTTGCTCCAAAAGACACATTGGCGCTGATTGTCAGGCTAGGGCTTATTTTTAGGGAAACATGGTAGGTGGAGTGTGAGCAGCAAAAACCTGAGCCCTGGAGGCCAAGCTTTGCGAGTGGTGTTGAATGTGGGCTAGTTAATTCTGGCGGGAAGGGAAGGCTCATTACTGTGAAGGAGCTCAGAGGAAGGTGGGGGTCCCTCCTGTAGAGCTTCCCACCAGCTGAGTGCAGTCGGCTCCCACCGCTGGGCGGGCGGGTCCCCACGTGTGCCAGTCCAGGTGGTCCACTGGCTGGACAGCTCATTGTTTGCCTCAGTGCTAGGCAAGTGATGTCGTTCGCACATTAAAAAGTGTGGTAAAGTGAAGTTCTGAAAATGTTTCTGTTTTAGCAAATTTTTATATTCTCTACTTTGTATCCTTTATGTAGTCCTACTAAGTCAATTCTGTTCTAATAACATTAAAAAGTTGTTTTTTATTGTGGCAAAATAGACAGCACAGAATTTACTTTTTTTTTTTAACTTTTATTTATTTAAGTGTGTTTTCCCAGGACCCATCAGCTCCAAGTCAAGCAGTTGTTTCAATCTAGTTGTGGATGTTTCAATCTAGTTGTGGAGCGCGCAGCTCAGAGTGGCCCATGCGGGGATCAAACAGGCAACCTTGTAGTTAAGAGCACTGCGCTCTGACCAACGGAGCTAACCAGCCGCCCCAGAATGTACCTTCTTAACCATTTTGAAGTGTGCGTTCAGCACGTTCACACTTCTGTGCAGCCGTCACCATCATCGTCCTCAGAACTTCATCTTCCCAGACTGCCACGCTGTCCCTATTAAACACTGACTCCCTCCCCCCACCCCTCATTTTTATCCATTCATCTGCTGATGGGCCTGTGGGTTGTTCCTTCCTTTTGTCTATTGTGAATATGCTGCTACAAAATTGGTGTCTGAGTATCTGTGTTAGTCAGTCCCTGCTTTCACTTCTTTGGGCCGCATGTATCTAGAAGTGGAATTGCTGGGGGTGGTGGCGGTTCAGTGCTGAACTTTCTGAGGAGCTCAGACTGTTCCACATGGCCGCACTGTTTTGTCTCCCAGCCACACACAGGGTTCCGGTTTCCCCACATCCTTGACGGCACTGATTTTCTGATTTCTATCTCTTTATAATAACCCTCCTGCTGGGTGTGAGGTGGCATCTCACTGTGGTTTGACGGGCGTTTCCTTGATGACCAGTGATGCTCAGCTCCTTTTCGTGGGCTCGTTGGCTGTTTGTATATTTTCGTTGGAGAAACGTCTATTCTAAGTCCTGCACCCCTGTTTTAAATTGGTTTTGTTGTTGTTGTAGTTCTTTTTATATTCTGGATGTTGCTCCCTTATCAGATATGCTTTGCAAATATCTTTTCCCCTTACTTAGGTTCCCTTTTCACTCCCCTAAGAGTGTCCTTTAATGCACAACAGTCTAATTCTCATGGAGTCTAATTCATCTTATTCTTTTGTTGTTGCCTGTGTTTTTTGTGTGATAGCAAAGAAACTACTGGCAAATCGAGTGTCATGAAGATTTTCCCGTGTTTTCTTCTGAGCGTTTTATAGTATTAGCTCCGATTTTTAGGTTTTTGACTCATTTTGTGTTGATTTTTGTATATGGTGTGAAGTAGGGGCCCAGCTTTATTGTTTCGCATGTGGATGTCCAGTTTCCCAGCACCGTTTGTTTAAAAGACTGTTCCCATTCCTCATCAAATGGTCTTGGTGCCCTTATCGGAAAACCAGTTGGTCTCTATGTGAGGGCGCAGTAGCATTTTGTGTGTGTGTGCCAATTTAGTTTTTAAAAAAGATTCTAAAAAGGTAAACTAAAGCTTATCTTTTGGTGTGCAGTCCTGTGGGTGTAGCACATGTACCCCTTTGTGTAGCCATCAGCACCGTCAGAACCCACGACAGGCAGGTCGGCCCCAGCCTCCCGTGCTGTCCCTTCATGCACACGCATGCCCTCCTCCCCAGCCCCTGGCAGCCCTGGTTTTCTCCTTCATCACGTGTAAATGGATCCGCAGTGCAGCACCCACTCAGCAGAGTTTTCTGGAGGTTCCTCCAGGTTTGCTTTTTCATCTCCGAGTCTGTCCTGTTGTATGGATGGACCACAGTTTGTCCGTTCATCCCCTGGTGGGCATTTGGATGGTTCCCAGTTGCTGACAGGCAAAAAGCTGCCATAAAAATGTATGTGCAGGTTTTTGAGTAAACGTGTTTTCATTTCTCTCGGGCAAATATTTAGGAGTGGGTGGGGTTGTTGGGTCCCATGGTAAGAGCATATTTAACTTCATAGGAAACTTCCAGACATTTTTCCAGGGTGGTTGCATGGATTTCCCTCCGTTTCCCCAAACCAGAGACAGGGCTTGTCTGTGCACAGTTGTGGGACACAGGCAGCTTCTGAGTTCCAGCCAGGGGACACAGGGACAAGTGACAGTGGGAGGCTCACCAAAGGGTCTGCTGCACTTCTGCCTCCTTCGTGTCCCTGCTCGGGGCTCTTAGCTCTCTTAGCAGCAAGACGGGCAAGTCGTGCTCGCTGCATCCTCACCAGAACCAGCAGCCCGGGAATAGCCCTTCTCTTGCTGTCATTTCAGTCAAAAATGTTGGGACTGAAGGAGGGATACTTGGAGACACGCGTGCTGTGAGCTCTTGTGGGGACCATCTGTGACCTGTGCCTTGTTTCCTCTAGGACCACAGACCCTGGGGAGTGACACTTAGTCCCGGGAGTCCTCCACAGCGGAGCCATGGCGACCCCGGATGTGAGTGTCCACATGGAGGAGGTGGTGGTGGTGACGACACCTGACACCGCGGGGGACGGCAGCGGCGTGGAGGAGGTGAAGACGGTGCTGGTGACCACCAACCTGGCGGCTCACGGGTGAGGACGGGGCTGAGCGAGCGTCTGGCCTGGCCTAGGTGTCAGCAGTTTCCCTCAGTCCCTTCTCAGCTGAGCTCAGGGTTCGATGAGAGTGGAGAGTGTGCAGGATAAGTGGGGGCACCCCATCGCCGGGACAGGTGATGCTTCAGCTTTGCCCCTGTCCCTGCGTCACTGTTGCCACATGGTTCTCGTTTCTGGAAGTACCTGGTCATTTCTCTCCTGAGAAGTTCGCAGCGGGATCAGTGGGACTAGATGGCAGCGGGGAAACGTTTTCTAAATGGAGTTGAAGAGTGTAGTCCCTGGCACTCTCGTGCTGCCTGCTTCCTTCCCTCTCACAATGGACGGCGTGTATCTTAGTCGGCAGAAAGCGGGCAGAGACTAGCTGCTGCTTTGTCCTTGCCGTCCCCATATGTGGGCCCGTCCTCGTGGTGGCAGAATGGCACCACCCATGGCCTCTGCCGTCCCGGGGAGGGCTGCCCAGGGGTTGGGCTGCCGCAGGCCTCCCTGTCCTGTCGGCATCCTTGCTCTGTTCAGACTGACCTCAGCACGGCTCTGCCGCAGGCAGAGCTTGGCCTCTTTGCCCTGCTGCTGTGTGGTGGCCTGGCCTGGGGGCTTGTCCTCACTGCCACGCCCTGCCCTGCCCTCCAGCGGGCAGAGTGCTGGACACTGGCTCTTTGGTTCCGTCACCTGCCTCACCGGCACCGTGACCGAGCCGTGAAGATGCAGGGCCTCTGATTGTCTTTTCCCACCAAATGCCCGTCCTAGCCCCGTCTGTGTGCATGTGGCCAGGTTTCCGGACAGCGCGCCTGTGGCTCCTACCCACATGCTCTGCAGTGACCTCCCACACCCCACCAGGAGGCCTGCGACCAGTGAGTGTGGCGAAGTGCCTCGTTTATGAAAGCCGCAGGGCTGCCTCCTGCCCATGGCTGTGCCATGGCAACAGGCACGGCTGGCCTAGCCGAGGCTGGCAAGAAAGTAGCATTCTGCAGAAGCCAGCAGCTCCCACAGTGTCCGCTCGCTCCTGGCTATGCGAGGCAGCCGGGCAACCTCTCCCCTCCTGGAGCCCTCCTGGACCGCCCTCCGTCTTGGTGGGAGCCCGGCAGCCCGTGTGTCCCATCTTGTTTGCCCACGGCCTGTGGCAGGAGTCATGGCTCTGCTTGCTCAGTGCTGGGCTCTCTTGGGTCCTGCTTCCGTGTCTCCACTCCTGACTCACTTCCTCCGAGGGCTTGTCCAGTTCTTGTGTGGAAGGAGCACGTGCTCCTGTCCTGCCCCCATCTCTGCCTTCCAGGGTCCTGGCTTCACAGGGCAGTTCCCTTTCTGATTCCGCACCCTGGTCAGTGTGACTCTCCCAGGGCTGTTCTTCCTGTAGGAGGCACTGGTAGCCGGTCCCAAAAGCCCCAAGTTTGCGTTTCTGGTCAGCACTCATTTCTGACCTGGTCGGACGGGAGAACAGCCCTGAGGATGTGGATGGGGAGATGTGCCAGGATGTGGGTTCTCCCTGACCCCCTACGTGGTGTGTGCTGATCTCGGGGCAGCTCTGAGCTGTGCTAGTCCAGGCCTGTAGGGAGCAGGTGGGGTCCGGTGTACAGGCAGCTGCTTGGGACAGACGCCTGTGAGGGATAAAAGGAGGGTATGGGCTGGGGTGGAGGTATGGTCCTGGGGGACAGGAGGGGCGGTGGGAAGAGCTCCAGGCCCAGCGCCCCAGAGGCCCCTCCCTGTGGGGTCCCCACAGCCTCCCTCCTGAGCCTCCCTGCGTTTGCTGCTCCTCTTTTGGCCACGCTGACCCACCCCAGAAGCTCCAGGGGCACCGGCAGACCCCGGGTGTCTTAGCCGGCACTCAGCGCTCTGCTTCCAGGGTGGCCTCTCCTGGGGTCTCACACTCCCTGGTGCTGTGTAGATGCCAGCCCTCATCCGCCCTCACCACCCTCCTCTTCCCTGGGTCCCCGTACATCCTAGGGTTCGCCATGACCCCACGTGTGGGCTCAGCCCTGGGCTCACTGAGCTGCAGGCCTACTGTGACAAACACCTGCCGAGTGGTACCCGGTGATTTCATCTCTGTGGAGCGGACTGGCTGGCCACCCACATGAAGTGCGGTCTGCACAGCAGGGCCCTCAGACCTTTGGCCTGTGTACGGAAGTTCAGAGGCTGTAACCCAGTTCAGTGGTGCGGGCAGTCAGGAGGGTGGCTGCTCCTGGGAACAGTGACTGAAGGGACGAACCTCAGGGGACGCCCCTGGGCGTTTCCATGCTGCCCCTGGAGTCAGCCTTCTGTGGGCTGGTTATACTTCAAAGTCTCCTGGTCAGACGGCAGCTGGGCATGCCATTCTCACCCCAAGTTCATCGTGCCCCCAGCCCAGAGCCCACAGTGCCCAGGGGTCCCTGTCCCCTTGGCTCTGTGTCCTCTGTGCTGCTGGGGGTTCCAGTTGGCACCCTCTCACTGCTTTCTCAGCCGTCTCCGGCCCCTGCGCTCCCCCCTCCACCCCACCGCCCAGTGGCCTTTCCGACACACAGCCCTACCACTGCGCTCCTGCCCCTGCTCCAACAGGGGGCCCTCCCTTCCTTCTCCCCCGCCGCACCTCTGCCCCGGCTCACATCCCCATGCTCCTGGGTCCCCGCCTGCCCTCCGTGCTGGCACGTGGCTCGGCATTTCTTGGCTCAGCGTCCCCCAGGACAGGAGGTGGCCTGAGTCCCTGCTCCTCCCAGTTGGAACTGGACTGTCTTCGCACCCAGCCCGGTCCCTGAGAGCAGCTGCCCCCTAGGGGCTCGGGTGTTTGCTGAGATTGGGGGGCTGGATGCCATGAGCCATTCCTGATACGAGCTCACCTGGGGACCCGTACCCAGGACCTACATGCATCTGTCTCCTCACAGCATCGCGTGTCTGTCCCCACCTGCGTGTGACGTCTCCCACAGACTGCTGGTGAAGGTGGCCCCGGCAGCAACCTTACCTGCGTGTCCCACGGGTCTCTGGGCTGTGCTCACATGGATCGTGGGGGCTCTTCATGTCGCAGCAGGAAACCAGCCATTGCCTTCTGTGAACATTCCTCCCAGTTCTCTCTTTTTAAAAAGAATTGGTGGTGGTGTTTTTTCCCCACACACAGAGGCTTTTATATTTTTGAGACAAATGTATCATCTATTTTGTTTCTGGGTTTTGTATCGTATAAGAAAACCTTTCACCACTTTGAAACGGTTCTGAAAATTGTGCTTTTTTACCTTGTAACACCTTTATGTTCTCGCCTTTCATATTTACATTTGATTTGTCTAATTTATTTTGGTGTAAGATGAGGTTAGGCCATGGGTGATTTTTTTTTTCCTTCTTTCTAAAATTTTGTATTTTTTGGTATTTTCTGTAACCCTATGAAATCATTATAATAGAAATAAAATGCTTTATTAGGGAAGGAAATGGAGGTAAGAATTCCCATGGAGGTGCCGGTCGCCTCCACAAGTGTGTCCTGCAGGTGTCACGTGCCCTGGCGCTGCTGTGGGTGCCTGAGATGCCTCCGTGAACAAAACAGGCCATTTGGAAAAACACCTGCTGGGGGCAGTGGCTGTCTGTGCCAGGTCCCTTGACCTGCACAGCCCCTGGGCTTCTGGACTAAGTTAGGAAGTGCGACCGAAACGGCATGCAGCAGCACGAACACTGCCTGTCCTTGGGCGTGTTGATGTCTGTCTCCCTTTCTCGTGCAGGGGTGACCTGGCCGAAGATAACATGGACACGGAGAATGCGGCCGCGGCCGCAGCAGCTGCTTTCACAGCGTCCTCACAGCTCAAGGAGGCCGTGTTAGGTAGGGAGCCCATAGGCAGCGGGGGCGGGGGCAGTTCCCCAGGGCCCACCCTCCAGTCCCAGCGGGGGGCTCTTGACTGCAGACGCCCCAGTTCTGCAGCCCTGCTTATTACAACTCCCAGTGGCTGGCAGGGAAAATTCTGTGAACACCTAGGTAGCATTAGAAGCTTCCAAACTTCAGAACATTGCTGATAAGTTTCTCCAGAATTATTCCAAGGGAAGTTTGATCTCGTGTCCTTAAGTGGTTTGTCAGCTGAACCGCGGTTTAATGTACCGTGTTTCCCCGAAAATAAGACTTAGCTGGACAATCAGCTCTAATGCGTCTTTTGGAGCAAAAATTAATATAAGACCCGGTATTATATCATATTACATTATGTTATATTATATTATATAAGACCTAGTCTTATATAAGACCGGGTCTTATGTGATATGGGATCCGGTATTATATTACATTATACCCAGTCTTATGTTATATTACATTATATTGTACTAGACCCGGTCTTATAGCAAAATAAGACTGGGTCTTATATTAATTTTTGCTACAAAAGACGCATTAGAGCTGATTGTCTGGCTAGGTCTTATTTTCGGGGAAACATGGTAATTGTATTAATATTATTGTAGTTAAATTGATTGTGCATCTATCTGAAACTCTAACTTGGGACTTGTGGGACATGCCCTGCCTATCTTGGTCACATCTCAGCTCTTCCTGCACCATAATTTCTGGTTTCTGGGTGGGAAGTGCTGTGGGGAGGTTGTCACTGATTCTGTTTTACCCCTTCCCTGTCATGGCACCTGGTGAGAAGTGAAGATGGCCGAAGAGGAGGAGAATCTAGAGGCTGAGATCGTGTACCCCATTACCTGCGGGGACAGCAGAGCCAACCTGATCTGGAGGAAGTTTGTGTGCCCCGGCATCAATGTGAAGTGTGTTCAGGTGGGTTCTGTGCCAGGCGGCCGTCACAGCACAACCACTGTGAGGCCCGAGAATGGGCTCCCTGCCCCAAGGGTGGGGCCTCTGGGCGGAGCCAGGGGCAGAGTCTGTGTGCTGGGGGGTTGCGGGGGCAGTGCGGCCTCAGGTCTACAGGATTGTCACTGTTACCAGAGCAGAGGAGTCGGGAGAGGCAGGGAAAGCAGCCGGCTCACACCCGGGGCTGCCGTGACTGCTGAGCTGGGGAGCTGGCTTTCCCTGGCAGGGCGGTGAAACCTGCGCTTTGCAAGGACCCATTTAGTCAAGTAGGGTGAACAGCATGGTAGCTGAGGTACCCAGACCCATGTGGTGCTGAAAGCAGCCCCAGATCCTAGGTAAGTTGCCTCCTGAAGCTGGCAAAATAGGAAGAAATGCTCAGGCCCAGGGCCCAAGTAAAGGTGGGATTTAGAGGGATCGGGCACCAACTCTGTCTTCTGCCTACACAGCCTTAACCTGACACTGGTTCTCTCAGCCCTGCGGGCCTGGGGATGAGGAGATGAAGCCCATGGTCTCCCAGGGTGTGTCGGTGGGGGCAGGATTGTCCCCTGTAATGCTGCTCCTTCCAAAGGGCTCTGCCTCTGTTAGGGGTAGCCACGAGTCACCCCCCCCAGCCCCACTCCACCCTGGGCGAGGAGAACTGCTCGCAGCTTAGCGCACAGGGGAAGAAGGGCCCTCTGAAGGGTTGCTCCGTGGCCTGAACCTGAAGGTTAAGAGTTTAGTTGTAAGGGGTTCCTGGCTGGCAGTTCCCGTGGGAATCTAACAGAAGCAAACGAAAGATGCTTTTTGGAGGAATTCATTTCTATCTCAGGTAGAAAAGGAACACCTCACAGTAAAATAGAAACACTGGGCACACCAGGAAATGAAGCAGCTGAGTGAGCGCACACAGAAAGCAGACAGCAGATCAGACCCACGACACGTCAGGCGTTGGGATTTTGAGACACAAAATATAAAATAATTGTGTTTATTTTAAGAGGTAGAAAAAAGGATTAAATATGAGTAAAGCATAAGCAGATGAGGAAAAACAAACTAGAAATGAAATACCTGGTCACAATTGAACAGTTAGTGGATAAGTTTTACAGCACATAGGCTGTAAAGCTGGAGAGAGAATTGGTGAACTGGAAGATGGAGGTAAAGAAGTTATCCAGAAGACAATCCACAGAAGTAAAAAGGGGATGCGGAGGTATGAGAGAGCCTAATGCATCTGAGTTCTGGAGGAGAGAAGAGAGTGGGTCTGAGAACTTTCATAATGGAAGATAGGCCATCGTTCAGGAGACAACAAATCCAGACTGAATGAAGTAAAAAACCAACTGCATTTCAGAAAGCTCTGGGGCCTTCACTGGCTCCACCTGGGACAACTGAACATCAAAACAACTAGTGACAGTTTGGATTCTAACTCAAGGGAAATAAGCGTCTGCAAGCCTGTCTTTATTGTAGTGCAGTTCACATCACTTACTTATGTCAAATGTGAGCAGTAAAGCTCTCCTAGTAGAATGCGACTGATGGACATGGGCAAGAGGGAGCCAGAGACCGTGAGTGGGTGCAAGGCGGACAAGGAACAGGAACCTGCCTCGTCTCAGCGCCCCCATTGACGGGCAGCAACCACAGGGAAACAGGAGCTGTCACGGGAAGCTGGCATGTCGGCATTGACTAATTGTGATGTGTAGGCATTAACATCAGGACAGACCCGACCCCATGGTGGGTCTCCTGACTGCATGGGCAGGAATTCTGACTGTACTCGTGAGAAAACACCAGACAGAGACCAACTGAGCCACCGTCTGTGACACCATTGACCTGCATGCTGCAAAAACGCTGAGGTGAGGATGACAGGTGGCTGAGGAGCTCACGGACACAGGGGGACAACTGGTGCAGCAGGGTCCAGGCTGGGTCCTGCGTCAGAGAGGGAGGTCGCCGCTGGCCATCCCTGGGACGCTGAAGTCTGAATGCTGCCCGTGGGCCAGACAGTGTGCTGACAGCAGAGCGCAGTTACACGAGAGAACCTCGTCCGAGCCCCGACGAGAGGCACCCGAGTCCTCAGCGTCAGCGACGGGCTTGCTTGTGGAGATGCGGGTGTAAAACGCTGCGTGACGAGCCCATGTTTCCGAGGCACAAGGATAGTTTCCTATGGCATATTTCTGGTCATGAAACATCACCAAACTTCTAAATGAAGACCCCAAACACTTCTAATGTTAAACGTGAAAATCCATGTAAGCTCTACACACATTCAAGGAAGATGAATTAAAAAAAATCAGATCCTTATTTTCCAACCTGATTTTCCAGTCCAGGGTCGTGGGGGCCAGAGCAGAGCCTTTCCCAGCAGGTGGCTCACAGCACAGATGGGACCCCCACTCCCCAGAAGACATTCCATGTCAGGGCCACCCACACTCACATTTGCTCCGATGGGGACGAGGCAGACATATCATTCGCCTCACTGCACATCTGGATGGGGGAGGAAACCCACGCAGACACTCCACATACACAGTGGCCCGGGCGGGAATTGATTTTTTTTCGTCAAATGATTCATGGGCCTGCTGTGCTGAGGGCAACGGGCCGACGCCTACACTTGACCCTGAACAGCTTGGGAGCGATCGCGTGTAGGCACCTGGACGGGGAGCGTTGGTATGAGGGACTGGGTGCAGATAGTTGAGCACTGGTGCTGTTCTTGCTCTTGACCTGTGGGTTTAAAACAATCGCCAAATGAAAAGAAGGAAACAAAACAAGAGGGTACCATAGGTAGCACGTCGTGGAACAGAGCAGGAGGTAAGACCCCAAAAATGGGAGCAGACAGTTGCTCGGGCGCGAGGACCCCCGACAGCGAGTTTTTGCAGAGAGCTGGAGTGACTGTGCATGGCGACACCAGCTCCCAAAACGGGGCTGACGTTTTCGGACACCACTGTGTCCACGGCCAGCAGGTCGTCGCTGAAGGCGTGTGGAGCATGCGGGCGTCGGGGAGGTGATCCAGCAGGTTCAGGTGAAAGGATGTGTGAAGAGTAAGGGAAGTGGGAATGTGGGCCAGGCGCAGCGTGACCGTCTGCAGCATGGACAGCGCGTCTTAGGGACGTTCCGAAGGGTCAGACCTGTGGCAGTGGGGTCGGCAAGGGTTGAGTGGGACTGCACAGCTCTGGATGCTGACCGCTTAGGTGGCCACAGCGTCCACCTTGAGCACAGTGCAGCTTCCTAACTGGCAGAGGAAAATCGGGAACGCAAAGAGTGACCGCTAGCCGATGAAGACGACAGCACCTGGGAAGGTGGTCGAGGGGGAGACGGACCAGACGGGTATGGCCAGGGAGGGTCAGATGCAATGGCCAGCGACAGCCGCACGTCTGAGGGGCAGAGGCTGGCCTGTATGGACTTCCTGTTGGTAGGTGGTGGCCAGGCCGTGAGTCTTCCCGCCCAGCCGAGTGGGGGATCCATTGGCTTCCTGGACTCAGTGAGAGAAGGGGCACGTGTTCAGGAAATTAGGAAAGTTGCTCCCATCCACAGAAGTTCTCTGGCTGGTGGTATCTGCCAAGGCTGACACATGTCTGGTGGCGATACAGAGCTGAGGTGCTCTGCTTGGCGGCTGGGGAGTCTGGGCCAGGCCAGGCAGGGTCAGCAGGGCCCCCCAGGAGGCCACCTTGGGGGGAGCCCTGGAGGCCACAGCGGGAGCCTGCCTTTCTGCTTCTGTGAGACCTGCTGACTCATCCATCCCACGCTGCTCGTTTTCTAAGTAAACACAGTTTTGTTTTGATTTTGGTTCCAATAATTGCTTGTTTCACAAGAATAGGATATTTCACATCCTCAGGCCATCTGAGTCCCAGCAGTGGGTGAAAGCAGCAGGCCCAGTCCTCTAAGTAGGGAGGACCGTTCTAGACTGTGAAGTGGACGTGTGTGCCCGTCAGGGCAAGAAGAGTAGGAGTGTGCTTCCTCCACTGTGCGGGGCCGTTAGGTGTGGGACAGGACAGGCGGAAGGAACCTGCACAGCTCACCCTGTACACGGGGCCCTGAACGAGTTACGTATAAGATGTGAGTCCTGTTTGGAGGGAGAACGCCACACCTTTCCGAGGGGTGTGGTCCCCTCATCTCCCTGGCCCCAGGCCCACGGTGTATTCTTAGAGGGACAGCGGCCAGGTGCTCAGCTTTCCATCCAGCCCCTGCCTGTGCAGGAGGCCACACCATTTGACCTAAGCTGCTCTTCCCCCAGCCTCAGTCTGCGGCACTGCGGGCGCCCGGCCTGGCCAGGCTCGGACGCAGCTTGGGCAGGAGGCCCCGTCTGACCCCTGTGCTTCCCTCCGCAGTATGAGCAGCACGTCATCAGCCCGAAGGAGTTCGTGCACCTGGCCGGCAAGTCCACCCTGAAGGACTGGAAGAGAGCCATCCGCATGAATGGCATCATGCTCAGGTGGGTGCTGGGCGGGCGGGCGGGCGGCGGTGCTCCGTGCTCGTCCCTTTGCCTCTGGGGCTCGCAGCTGAGGCCAGCTGCCTCGTGCTCGGCTGCTCCGCCCACACCCTGTGCAGTGTGACACGGCCAGGCTTGCAGGAGCTGTGCTGTCTCATTTGGACTCTGGCTCTTACCTGGAGGCCCTTGTGACTTTCACAGTGAGAGGTGGCAGTGCATCAGTGTCTGCACAGGCCGCACCTCTCACGCAGCCTCCCCCCCACCCCGCTCTTTACTCGTGTCTCTTCTTACTAACATGCACGTGCAGAGCCCCCAGGTCACCGGTGGCAGCGTCCCTCATCGCGTCCCCAGGCCCGGGAGTGTGGGGGAAGAGCCCACTTCTCGTTAGTCTGCGGTGCAATAGTCTGGCCAGTTGTTCGGACACTGTCCTTTCTGGCACAGCTGGTCTCCCTGCAAGGGTCCTGTCCCCTCGCCCTCTCATGCCACTGAGCATGTGTGGGTCTCGGCCTGGCTCTGACGCATGCTGTGCTCTGGGGAAGGAGTCGCCCACCTGCCACCTGACACTAGCGGGGTCGTGTGGGGCCTGCACGGCTCTTGGCTGCTTCACATACACATCAGATCCAGGACCGAGAAGGTTCCGGGAGCGCCCGGGGGTGTGGCCTGTCACAGCAACTGTGGTACCTGTGAAGCAGGAAGCACGATGCCCCTTCCAAGGAGCCTGAGCAGACCAGGAATGCCGACGTGGTTTTCATGCTGCAGCGTTTCCTGCTTTGCGGGTAGCCACTCGCCCTTCCTGGTTTGGCAGGGGCAGCCCATTGGTCCGTTCCTGCCCTTCTGCCTGTGCTTGTCCCGTGGCTGCGCACGGCCATGCAGAGCCATGTTGACAGGGTCTGTGTGCTGCAGCTAAATCTGGTCGCTGGCTGGGGCAGGGACTGCGTTCCCATGCCCTTTGCCCCGGGAGATGTGGTCCTTGGCACATGCTGCTGCCACAGGAGCACCTGTGGGCATCCCTGGGGGCCCCAACCACGGCCCTGTCCGTTTGCTCTCCCCGTGAACCACCATTGGGGCCTGATGGGCAGCCGCCAGAGCCCGAGACCCAGTGGCGCCGCCCACGTTTCCTCCGTAGCAAGCGGGGGTGCCTTGCCGCAGCGCTCACAGCTTGTCCCCAAGTGCACATCGAGCTGGCCCTGATTTCCTAGCTAGCGGCTGGGTGGCACAGCCGTGGGAGGCGATGGGCCATTTTGCTGGGAGAGCAGGCCAGGGAGCGGTGACGCACCGTGGAGCCGTTAGACCAGGGGTGTTCAAACTTTTTTCAACGTTTTTCACCAAGGGCCATATGCGGTAAAATACACAAACAGCCGGGCCACTCACTCGAGGTGAAGTACATATTGCCTCACCTGGTTTATTTCAGTAAACTAAATATATTTTTGGAATTTGCTGTGGGCCAATAAAAAATGGATCGGGCTGCAGTTTGGACACCCCTACTTTAGACCCTTTCATGGTCGACTTCACAGCACAAAGGCAGAGGCACAAGGCTTCTCCTGGTGGGCCTCTCCGCCATGCTCCTGGTCTGTGCCACCTTCAACAGCCGTGTCACCATAGTTTGCCCCCTGGGGCCTTTTTGCTCCCTCAGGACCCCGGCCACTGTGGTCTTGCTTCCCCTAGTCCGGGCTGCGTGCTGCTGTCACGAGTGTCCGCACGGCCAGCAGAGCTCAGTCCTGGGCATGGAGAAGCCTGCACGGGGGCTGTTGGGGCACGGCCTCGGTCGCCCCTCCTGGGGCCTGCCCCCCAGATCCGGCCTTCCTCTCCTCTGGGGACCTGAGGACATGCTAGTGGGGGCTGGGCGGGCACTGTGGGGTGCAGTCGCGGCTGGGCGTTGGGTGCACGTGACACTCTGGTCTCCTCTGCACAGGAAGATCATGGACTCCGGGGAGCTGGACTTCTACCAGCACGACAAGGTGTGCTCCAACACCTGCCGCAGCACCAAGATCGACCTCTCGGGGGCCCGCGTGTCCCTGAGCAGCCCCACGGCCGCCGAGTACCTCCCGCTCACGCCCGCCACGGCTGACGGTATGTGCCACGCCAGCCCGGGGGACCCGCCCACTCTTCGGCTGGCTGTCGAGGGCACAGGAGGTGGACGTGCCCCACGGCTCGGGCCAGCGGCCGCCCCCTTCCACTCTGGGGAAGTCGGGCTGAACTGCTGTTTTCAGAGACAGGGAAGAGTCACGTGTTTCCTTTTGAAGTCACTTCTATTATAAAATCTCGTCATTCGGATGTAGAGGGGCGTTTGAGGGGTACCAAAGCCCACCAGCTTTGCCCACACCGTGCCCCCGGAGGCACCTGCATCTCCCGCAGCACTTGGCTCTCGGCCGTGTTGCTGCCCCTTGAGTCTGCCGTGCTGGGGTCTGGTGCTAACTTGTAGCAGGACAGACTATGTCCCCGAGTCACTGTAGCTTATTGAGTAGAGAAATTCTTAAAACTGAAGTCCAAGTGAAATTAGGTCCTAAGTTCCCCACTTGTATTACCTATTGATTTGGTGGTGGTACGTTTCTGGTAATGTCACTTGCATTGTCCCTACACTGTCCCTGCACAGGTCAGTGTGGGTGTGCTGCCATGTGGCTAGGGACTGTCCTTGCTGACCAGATGATGGCCAGTTGAGAGACCTTGCCCTGTACTTGGAGGAAGGAGAGGGGGCCTGGGGGCAGCAGTCAGGTCCCGTCGTGTGCCCGAGCGGTGGGCGGGCTGCGTGCTGACAGCTGGTCTGTGCTGCAGTCTTTCCCAGAAACTCCAGGAACACGCAGAGCTGGCAGTCGGCAGGGCTGGATTTGTCAGCTGTCCTTGTCCAGTGGGTGGGGTACTGGTCCTTCAGCTTCTTTCTGGACCAGAGTCCCAGGCTGCGCTCTGGTCTGGCTCCTTGGACGGCCCAGGCAGTGCGGGGAGTGGTGGGGTCCCCGCAAAGCACCGCCCCCCAGACACATCCGCACGCACAGCCCAGTCCTGTTGGGCTGGCGGCTTTCATGAGGATGGGGCCACCCCGGGTTCCTGGGTCCAGACCCTCAGCCTCACAGTGGGGTCAGCTGGGGTGGCTGGTCCCTAAGGACCAGGCTCTGAGTGCCCCAGTCAGTGCCCAGCATGTCCAGCAAAGGCCGCAGCAGGTTTAGCTCCTTGAACTCTGTCGTCCCTTCTTGGTTTGGACTGGTCTGTCTGTCGCTTTACTTCACGTTACGTTGGTGGTGGTTTCTTCAGCCAGAGTCCCTTTGTGCAGCTAGTCAGAGATTTTGTGTCAGCCCAGACCACGGGACATCGTGCCCCCCGTTATTCTAAGCACGTAACACCCCCGGCACGACCTCTGTCGGGTGTGGACAAGGTGACATATGCCTATGGTTAAAACGCTTCCGCAGATGTTAGCCAGTCGCCAGCGTGTTGTGAAGCCAGGTCACTCTCAGATGACACTTTTCCCATGATTGTGCGCTGTCGGCCCTAGAGACCGAGTGACAGCTTGTGCGTCTCCTAGAGTCTCAGCTCTTCCAAATAGAAAACTAGAACTAGAGAGAAACTGAGATGCACGATGAGGGGCAGACCCAGCCGAGCAGCAGTGACCCCGCCAGTCAGAAGGGTGGCCCTGGGCACGCAGGTCCCACCCACGCAGGCTGCCACGTCCCACGCTGTTGGAAATGGGTGGCAGGCTCAAGGAAGGTCACGTCAGCTCTTTGTCCTTCGTGCGTGTCTGGGATGAGGTGCCTGCAAGGAGACAGTTAAAAGAGTTTTAGGGTGCGAGGCAGTGAATCGTGGCTGCACTGCGTGTGCTCATGAAACCGGCGCCAGGGGCAGACCCAGAGCTGGCGTTGGGCGAGGCGCTGGGTGGGGTCCTGCCGCGAGGCTCACCCACCGTCGTCCCGGTTGCAGTGAACGGGTCTCCTGCGACCATCACCATAGAGACCTGCGAGGACCCCGGGGACTGGAGCACGGCCATTGGAGGTGCGGGGCCTTCCTGTGGGCTTCTCCTGGGTGGGGGTCTGGGGCGGGGGCCCTTGGGAGAGGCAGGCGGCCCACGGTGGGGTCCTTGCGGAGGGTGGGGCAGTGCTGCGAGGCTGTCTCCTGCCCGCTGACCCGAGGCCCCGCCTTGGCCAGCTCAGTGGTGGGAGGGGGAGGGCGGGTGTGTCCTCCCGGCAGGTCCTTGCTCCTCCTGTGGCTAGAAGCCTGCAGTGGGGCCCAGTGTGGGACTTCTGCTCTCTGAGCCTCTCCTTCCCTCCCAGACGACACATTTGCTTTCTGGCGAGGGCTCAAGGACGCTGGCTTGCTGGACGAGGTCATCCAGGAGTTTCACCAGGAGCTGGTGGAGACCATGAAGGGCCTGCAGCAGCGGGTCCAGGACCCTCCCCTACAGCTCCAAGGTGAGGGCCTGCATCTGCCTGTGGCACTGGGCACTGCCCTTGGGGCCGCCCTGCAGCTGGTGTGGGTGGGCGGCCAGCCCCGCCCTTTCAGGCCCTCTGTGCCACTTGAGCTGGGGGAGCAGAAGGCAGAGCCGTGCTGGTGAGCTGGGCCGCACTCACCGTGCCAGTCGCCCGTGTCGCCTGCAGATGCCGTCCTGCTCAACAACATTGTGCAGAACTTCGGCATGCTGGACCTGGTGAAGAAGGTGCTGGCTGGCCACAAGTGCCAGATGGACCGCTCGCGGGAGCAGTACGCCCGCGACCTGGCAGGTGCGTGCATGTGCAGCCCGTGTGTCCTGTCGCAGCCGCGCAGGGTGGCTGCTTGTGGAGGGCGGGAGGGCACCTGGCGCTGTCGGCGGGCAGTGATGCACCGACCGCCACTGTGTGAGCACAGTCACTTGTGCAGAGCGCCTGAGGCCCTGCGTCGTGACTCCAGGAGAAAGCAGTGGAGCCAGGAGAGGCGGCCTGTGTGCGCGTGGTGCGGGCTGCTTACTGCGCCCTGTGACCGACTTCCTCTGAGGGGCCCCGAGAGCAAGTGTCCGTGCACAGGGAGGCGGAGGGGAGTGTGGGAGACAGAGGCTTGTGGACGCGGTCCCGGTGGCTGGCCGTGCGGCCTGACGCCGTCTTTGCCCCCAAGCAGCCCTGGAGCAGCAGTGTGATGAGCACCGCCGCCGGGCCAAGGAGCTCAAGCACAAGTCACAGCACCTCAGCAACGTGCTCATGACGCTCACGCCCGTGCCCCTGCCGCCCCCCATGAAACGGCCGCGGCTCGCCAGGGCCACATCCGGCCCGGCCGCCATCGCCCTCAGCCCGGGGCTGCCAGTCCCGCAGTTGACCAGCGTGCCGCTCGGCAAAGTGGTGTCCACCTTGCCCACCCCCGTGCTGGGCAAGGGCTCCCCGCAGGCTGCTGCTCCCAGCTCGCCTGCCTCGCCCCTGCTTGGGGGCTACACGGTGCTGGCCTCGTCGGGCAGCAGCTTCCCCAGCACGGTGGAGATCCACCCGGACGCGTCCAGCCTCACGGTCCTGAGCACGGCCGCCATGCAGGACGGCAGCACTGTGGTCAAGGTGGTGAGCCCACTGCAGCTGCTCACGCTGCCCGGCCTGGGCCCCACCCTGCAGAGCGTGGCCCAGGTGTCCCCGGGAGGCAGCACCGTCCTGACAGTGCCCACGGGGGCCGTGGAGAGCGCCGTGGCCGCCCCGGGACCTGAGGAGCACTCGGCCACCATCGAGGTGGCCGCCATGGCAGAGGGCCATGGGCACAAGTAGCTGCTGGTGGACGGAGCGGCCCCTCGTGGGCTCAGGACTGGCCGCCTCTCAGGCCGTGGCCCGTGGGAGCACAGTGCCAGCGCCCGGCGGTCACATGGGGCTGCTGAACCAAAGAGAGGAAACGCCAAACAGACCGAGAGGAGAGGGATAGAAGGTGACAGCGACCTGTGACGTTGGCTTCGAGTTCTGAGCCTCTTCCCCTTTTTTCTTGGGAAATATATTTTTCCACCTGTTGCTTACTGACACTGTTTACACGCTGGGCCCGGTCAGGAGCCAGGCGGGGGAGGGCGCGGATGCCTCGCCAGGGAGTGGCCCACGGCGGCCTGTGCAGCTGGGGCACGTCACTAGCACATGTCTTGGGGACTGTCCCCAAGTGTGGAAAGCCATGGATCCTATGGATTTGGTTTCTTCCCGCAGTTTTCTGTAGGTTTAGGGCGGCTGGCACTCTGCTCTCCGTCCCCAGAACAGGTTAGCATGTGGGGCCTGGGGTCACCCACCTGAGCAGAGGGGCCGAGGGCCCCAGCAGCACGCAGTCCCCACGGGCCCTGCCTGCCTGGCAGTGCTCGGCGCTCAGGGGCCATTGCACACGCACCGCCGGGCTTCCAGTCAGTGGTTTAGAAGGCTTCTAGGAAGAGTCAGACTTCTAGCATTTTCAACCCAAACAATGCTGAGTGCCTAGGCTTCCGGAATCTGCTCTGGGTTCCAGAGTGTTTTGTACAAAATGGCTGTTGGGACAGCCTCCTGGGGAGTCTGATGGCCGGTGTGGCTCTGCGATGGCGTCTGTCCTGGGGGGCGGTGTGCTCATCATCGGCCCATGCCCAGCCTGCTGGTGGGGCCGCCATGACGGCCTCAGCCCCTGGGACCCCCTGGAGGGGGAGCTGCACCCAGTGCTCCCGGCCCAGTGCTGGTCAGCGTGGGGACCGGACGCTCGCGGCAGGGCTGTCGTGGGCCGTCCATGGTCGGACTCATGAGGACCAGGCAGGTGGCCAGCTGCAGGTCACCCTGGCAGCCCTGGGTCCCCACCTGGGGGAGGGCCCTCGCCCTTTGAAGGGAACTGGGCTCTGTCCGTCCTTCTGTCCATCAAGTGCCCAGAGCCCCCCTCAGCGGGCCTTGCCCCCACGTCAAGCTCCTGAGGTGTTGTCTTTGTTTTCTTTCTGTCACCTTTACGTTGGATGTTGTCACAGGCGTCCTGGGCTCAGTGTGCTGTTTGCTTCTTGTCCAAGCGTATCTTGACTGAGTCGGAGTTCTGTTAGGTGTGGCCACCCAGCCTGTCCCCAGGCCACACTGGCCCGACCACAGAAGACTCTGGCTTGCCCTTAGAGCCCTCGGCTCAGTCAGCCCTCAGGCCGCGGGCCACTGGGAGGAGTGTGTTTCAGAGCCATACAGACAAGCGTGAGCAGCTCCAGAACTGACCCCCAGCCGTGCACAGCACGTTAGTGCGTTAGGAAGCGGGGCTGGGACACCGCTCTGGGACATCTGTGCTGCCAGGGCCCCAGACCCTGGGTGAGGGAGGGTCTGCCATCCGGCCCCTCCTCGCCTGCAGCCCCTGCAGCGGGGGTTTCTGGGAAGGCAGGTCCCAGGTGGTTTTTCTCATTGGTGCTCAGAGGCAGCGTGGGGGCGGGCATCTGAGTCCTACTTTTTATGTTGTTTTGCAAGTACCTGTTTGGTGCTTGGGTTTAAAATAAAAATGTTTTTCATAATTCACATCCGTCTCATGGTGAAGACTGCTCAGGAGCTCCCACCACACCTTCTCTGGAGGGAGTGTGGTCTGGGGGCCACGGCTCTTCCACTGTCCCCAGTGACACCAGGTGCCTTGCTGTGGCCCCAGTGTGTGCTTGTGTATTCACACACTTCCAAGGTGGGCAGACGTAACTGGTAATGTGGCAGCACTGAGCGGGCCCTGCCGAAGTGTCTGGGTCCCTGGGTCCTGCGTGTGAGGGGTTCCTGACCCATGTGTGGCCGGCCCGATGACCCCCTCCCACAGTGCGGACATGGGGCCACTTGTCAGGAGGGTGGCAGAGCCGCCCGCGAGCCCGCTCCCTGCAAGTCGGCCTGGTGTCTGCCCTCTCTGCTGTGCTCTCCACCCCCAGTTGGGGGCTCCACTGGGACCCAGAGTCAGGGTCTTGCTGCCTCCAGGGTCCAGGACTACAGGCAGAGGTGTCCGCCATGGCTGGGGCAGATGCTGGCTTCAGGCAGGCAGCTGGGGGCCTGTGGGGAAGAGGGCAGGCAAGTGCGGGTTCCAGGGAGGCGGGGCGTCCCGTGGGTGTGGGAGCAAGCAGTCTGCTCTTTTTCGCTGGACCTGAGTCGGACGTGGGACATGACAGGGAGCCCCCGTTGCCTGTAGTGCCTTGACCTTTGAGGCCGGGGGCTGCAGAGGCTGCGGGTGCAGCTGTGTCTGGCTTCTCACCCTTCACACCACCTGTGAAAGACACTCTGAAGGCCACTCTGGCTCAGGAGGAGAGCCCCCCAGCCATGTGCGGACCCCTCGCCGTGTTAGCAGCGGGCACATGTGGGGAGGCCCGGCAGCCTGGTGGGCAGCTGGTGCTGGCGTCTGCCCCGGGCGTCCACTCCAGGGGCGTGGTCAAGTGCTACCTCCTGAGCAGGGCACAGGCTCCTGCCAGAGGGTTTCCGCCCTGGGGCCCATGAACCAGCCGCCAAGAAGTGTTGGGAGTGGAGAGTGTCATGGGCATGCTGAGCACCACTGCCCTCTCTGGGCACAGGCGGCACAATAGGGGGCCCTGGGCGGTATCAGCTCTGCGGCGGCCGGGAGAGACCAGAGTGACGGGAACAGGCCTGTGGCCAGGGCAGGGTGGTCACCATGGCCTGACAGTGATGGAGGGGACCGTGCCTTAGAGGTAGGGTCTCAGGAGGCTGGCCTGAGCACTGGGGTGGGCGTGGTGCCCCCATGGGGTCCGAGTGCCCATGGACACCCTGGAGGAGGTGGGACTGCACAGGAGGGCTGTGGGGCATGCTGGTGGGCTCCTTACTGACTGCAATGGAAGACGTGCTGGAGAAGCAGCCCACAGCACAGACGGGGGGCTTCCAGGAGGGACCCCTTGCCCCCAGCACCTGGACCAAGGGGGACAGGGAGCCTGGCTCAAAGCTCACGCTTCCTCCTGCAGAGTTCCAGCCTGAAGGGTGGCCTCTAGGGTTCGGTGTGTGGGAGGCACATCAGCTTGGGCTGGACAGCGGCTGCTCAGAAGGGTCCAGAACAGCCCAGGGAAGGGAGGCCGTGGGAGCTTGAAGGCAGAGTTTGTGGGCTGCCCAGTGTAGACACACCTCTTGTCCCAGCCCTGGTCAAGGCCGCCCCTCCTGACTCAATTTTTATCCTCCAGCGATTTGCAGAAACCCATCAGAACCCGGTTCTTTGCCAATTGGAAGTGTGTTGAGGAGAGTGGAAGGGCGCCGGTGCAACCTCTTAGCACAGCCAGCAGGGGACAGAGGACCCATGCTCTGGGCACCGGCCTCGCACTACATGTCAGGTGTAGCTGGCGGGGGCTTGGGGCTTAGGAAGAGCAGCTTGTGTGCAGCAGGTGCTCACCAAATGAGTGCCCTGATGCCAAGTGTCCTCGCCAGGGAGCAGGGAGCCCGCTCCCTGGCCTTCCCTCCACATGTCCCCCAGCCTCTGCCCTCTGCTGTGGGGTCTGGTCTCCCGAATGTCCCCAGGCGCACCCTGTGGCTATGCCTGCCTCCCTCGACTTCTTGTCTCAGGAGGGGCACCACCACCCAGCCTGCCCTCAGCCCTCCAGAGAGCTCCACTGCCTCCACTCTGTGACGTTCTGCCAGGTGGCACAGTGTCATCAGGATGGCTAAGGCCACTCACTAACCAGTCTCCCGCTTGCACACCCCTCAGCTACAGTCTGATCCGACACCTGAACCCCCAGGCCCTCCCGCAGCCCTTGCCACCTCCACCAGGATCGGGGCCTGGACACTTGACTCCCTCCAGAAGTCACGCAAGCTGTCATTCCTGTGCCCTGGAACCTCAGCAGTTCCGGTTAGTGGCCACATGTGCCTGAAAACAAGTGTGTTTTCTCTTGGCCAAGTGTGTGTCTACATTCGTCCTCCGGATCAGGCTTAATGACTTGCTGGGGGTTTCTGTAGTTATTCTTTGGTCGGCTTGACTTGTGGGTTTCTGAGAGGTGAGACAGTCTCCTCCTTCTGGAGCAGTTTTAGATTCACAGCAAAAGTGAGCGGAAGGTGCAGAGACTCCCCTGTATCCCTCACCCCCTGTGCACAGCCCCCCACTGTCTGCCTCTGCACCAGATGGTGCATTTATTACAATAGATGGACCTACGTTGACACATTGTCACCCAGAGTCCACAGGTGACATTAGGGTCCCTCTCGCTGTTGGACGTTCTGTGGGTTTGGACACGTGTGATGTCATGTACCCACCATTACAGTGTCACACACAGTAGTTCACTGCCCTGAAAGTGCCCTGTGCTCCCCCGTCCATCCCCCCCCCCCCAGAACCCACTGGTCTTCACTGTCTCCTTGGTTTTGTCTTTTCCAGAAGGTCGTGTGTAGCTGGAGTCACACGGGTGCAGCCTTTTCAGATTGGCTTCTCTCGCTTAGTCATGTGCATTTAAGGTTCCTCCGTGTCTTTTCATGTCCTGGCGGCTCATTTCTTGTTAGTGCTGAGTAATATTCCACTGTCTGGATGGATGGACGGTTTGTTTATCCATCACCCACTGGAGGACATCCTGGTGGCTTCCAACTTCTGGCGATTGTGCATAAAGCTGCTGTAAACGTCCGTGTGCAAGTTTCGTGTGGACAAGCTTCCAGCTCCTTTGGGTAAATACCAAGGAGCGTGATTGCTGGATCCTAGGAGTATGTTTAGCTCTGTAAGAAGCTGCCAAACTGTCCTCCAAAGCGGCTGCACCGTTTGCTCTCCCCACAGTGACTGAGGGATCCCGTGGCTCCACGTCCCCGCTGGCGTGTGGTGTCGGTGCTCTGGGTCGTGGCCGTCCTGACGGGTGCAGGGCTGTCTCGTTGCCTTAATTTGCGTTTCCCTGATGGCGAGATGGGGAGCATCTTCTGTGCTTATTTGCCATCTGTGTATCTTCTTGGGCGAGGTGTGCTCAGGTCTTTGGCCCGGTTTTTAAATCAGGTTTTTCATCTTATTATCGAGTATTAAGAGTGCTTTGTATGTTTTGGAAAACAGTCCTGAATCAGATGTGGCTTTTGCAAATATCTCTCCCACCTGTGGCTTGTCTTCTCATTCTCTTGATATTTGTCTTTCGTAGAACAAGTTTTTAATTTTAATTAAGTTCAGCGCATCCGTTTTCTCTCTCACAGATCGCACCTTTGGTGGTGTGTGTAAAAAGGCATCGCCAACCCCAAGGTCGTCTGGGTTTTTCCTGTTTTCCTCTAGGAGTTTTGTGGTTTTGCGTTTTACTCTCAGGTCCGTGGTCCATTGTGAATACATTTCCGTGAAGGGTGTAAGGTCTGGGTGTGGATTCGTCTTGTTGCACGTGGGTGTCCAGTGGTTCCGGCAGCGTTTGCTGAAGAGACAGTCTTTGCTCCTTTGTCCCAGGTGAGTGGCCTGGACCGTGTGCGTCTGTTTCTGGGCTCTCCAGTCTGTCGCTGATCTGTTGCCTGTTCTTTCACCAGCACCGCGGTGTCTCGGTTACTGCAGTTTCAGACTGAGCCTGAAGCCCGGGGCGTCAGTCCTCCGACTGGCTCCTCCTTTCAGTAGTGTCAGCCGTGCTGGGTCTTCTGCCTGCTCTCCGTGTGACGGTCAGAGTCCGTGTGTCCAGGTCCGCACAGTGACGGGCTGGGGTCTGACGGCATTGCCTTGAATCTTCAGATCGGGTTGGGAGCTTTATGTGTTTTAGGGGTAGGGTATCAGGCATATACATGTTCATGGTCAGCTTCTGGGTTAGTGTTTGTGAAACAGGTGGCAACACATTTTAGTGGGTTGTGAATCCAATTAAGAAGACTGTTTTCTTAAACAAAGAGGAGCAGAATACAACAGAACAGAGTGCATCTCTTGCAGTAAAAGTAGCACTTTAGAAAACTTTAGTTTCAGAGCCCAGTCAAAAAAGTTTGAGAAACACTGTTTTCTGGTGGATTCCTTCTTTCATTAAATAGTGTTCTTTCCTGGTCCTTTTTATTTGGTGGGTTGTCTGAAATTAATGTTGCTGTGTCAGCATTTATCGATTTAGTGTTGATCTGTAGATGCCCGGCTTATCTTTTTCCCATATTTCTAACCATATTGTGTCTTGGTGCATCTCTGGTGAGTAGCAAGTAGCAGCTGTATTATCTTTCTTTTTTCAAAGTCCACTCAGTGACTCAGTCTCCCGGTCGTAACTCATGGTGACCCATGTCTCCTGCTAAGTTGTCAGATGGGCTGAGTGTTTGCGAGTTTTCTCTCCTCCCTGTTTTCCTAGTGTGGCTGACTCTGGGCTCTCTGCTGTGGTGTCTTTACAACATGTCCACAGATTCTGACACTCCTCCCACAAAAGCTGGAGTCTCGTTTCCCCCCTTGATGTGGGCTGGCTTGGTGACTCACTTTTAATGACTAGGACGTGGCAGGCGTCCTGCTGTGTGGCTCCCGGCTGGACTGGGAGCAGGTGGCTGCTTCCACCTACACTTCTCGTTCTCCCGTGTCTGTCCCTGTCGGTCTCTGTGTCTGTCTCCCAACAAGCCCGCGCTGCAGCCTGAGCTGCCGTGTTGGAGAGACCAGGCAGACACAGAGCAGATGCTCGAAGCCCCCAGCCCCGGTGGAGAGAGGAGCCTCAGATGGCCAAGCCCCTGAATCTGAGTCTTCCACTCGAGGCTGCGCACAGCTCTGCCCGCTGGTCCCTATTGAAATGACCCACAAGGCTCAGGAGTGTAATAGATGCTTGTTTCATATTTACGTGACCCATCTCGAGTTAAAGTTGTGTAATGGAGCCAGGGCCTCAGTTCACATCTTCCTTGCTGTTTGCTGCCGTCCAGCGCCATCTGCGAGAAGCTGGCCTTCCCTGCTCCTGCGCAGTGTGTGTGGGTCTGCTGGACACTGGGTTGCGCGAGAGGGATCACCCCCGGCCAGCCCGGCACCTGCCGTGCAGTAAACTTTCCAGCATCATGGATTTCCTCTTGAGCCGACAATCCTGCAGGCACAGGGTGTGAGCCAGACTGGCTGGGAGGTGACAGGACTGAGGTGACAGGAGGGAGGTGACAGGAGTGAGTCCCAGAGGCCACGAGGGTGGACTTGAACCTCTGACGTCAGGAGCTGGCCACGTCCCTGTGTTCCAGGGAGGAGACTGCCGCTCTGGCCGAGGCCCCGCCTCCTGTCCTGCTCCACCTGGAACCTGCGCTGAGCTGACCCCGCGGTGGGTGGGGGTCACGGCAGGTGCGCCATGGGTGTGGGGGACAGCTGCCCCCACGTGGTGGGGAGCGCCCATACCCTGCCTTTCCTCCATCCTGAGTGTGGCCCCCTCCCACGGGTCATTCCCTAGAGGTGCCCAAGTCCACGGGGTGGGGGAGGCGAGGAGGGGGGAACGACACCCAGAATGACAGGGCTAGAGGGCTAGCAAGAGACAGTGACACTCAGGGGACAGGGGAGGAAGCCCCCAATCCCCAACAGGTCACCTCAGGAGGGGAGGGGTCTGATCAAATTCAGGGAGGGGCTGGGTGGGCTTGTGACTCTTCCCCAGGTGGTTTGGGGACTTTCCTAAATCATTACCAGGTCATCTCATTTCCACAACACCACACCCCCCAGCCAGCCTCCCCCCAGGGCCTGGTCTGGGGGCTCCAGGGGGTCAGAGCATGGGGAGGGGTGTACAGGTGGAGGCAGGAACCCAAGGTGCAGGCACGGACGCTACTGGGCTGTGGGGTCAGGACTGGGAGAGAGCAGGGCTGCTGCGTGGACCTTCCCGAGGCCTTTCAGGGGCCCCTTTCAGGCCCCCATGACCTCCCCATGACCTCCCCATGACCTCCCCATGGGGAAGGACCATCCCAAGTGGTCCTGTGGCTGTGCCCCTCCCCCCGCTAAACTGGGACCCTCCCACCCTAGACTCAGTCAGTCCTCCAGGCCAGGGTGTGACCATGTGACTGGGTGGGAGGGCCCCTGGGTGGGTCCCTGGGAGGGTGGGTCATTGAGTACAGGACCTGGTAGTAAAGTTCTGCTCAGGTGAGTAGTAAGCAGAGGCTGCTAGGACCAGCTGGGAGGACCAGGCCAAGTCACCCATTTACGCCCAGACAGGAACTTCACAGCCTGCAGAAGTCCTGCTGAAGGAAGGTATTTGGGGCTTTTCCACCCATTCTGGGTGATGGTGGGGGCCGCAGAGGGGAGGGGCCAAGCCTTATCCACTGGAATATGCTGGGTGAGGAAGGCCTGGTCTTGGTGGGGATGGAGGTGGTGGCTGCATGCTTTATTTACTTTTAATTTGATATACTTTCAAACACACAGAAGTTGCAAAAATAGTGCAAAGACCTTCTACATCTTTTTCATCTAGATTTGCCAATCACTTACGTTTGGTCCCTTCTGGTTTGTCATAAACTACTTTGAAACCACCTGAGGGTAGGGTATCCTCCACCCGACACGTAAGTGGACGCTGCCCGGGAGCAGGGACTTGTCAGTTATAGAAGATGGTCATCTGCCAGGAATGCAGTAATGTTCCTGACCCCCAGGCCACCTTCGAGCTGTGCCCGTCCCTCGTCTCACACTCGTGTGATCCCAAGTCCCTGGGAAGCTGCGATGCTTCACAGCTCATGGCCCCTAGTGTCCTCCAGGCTGGCTGCCTCCTCACCCCGTCCTTCTCCGTCCTCATGACCTAGACCGTTCGAGGAGCGGGGGCTCACTGTGCAGGGTCTGTGGTGTTTCCTGGTGATGGGTTGAGGTTTTGCTGTTTTGGCTGGAACCACAGGTGGGGACCGTGCCCTCGGTGAGCCCGCCTGGGCTCAGCACGGCAGCCTGTCCTGCTCGTGAGCCCTGACCCCCTGGCCCAGGGGGCCTGGTCGGCTCTCCGCTGCAGGGTCACGGTCTTCCCTTGTCACAGGAGGTATCCCGGGAGATGCTCTGAGACCCCGTGCACATTCCATCATCATTATAACTGTGCTGGTTGCATTCAGTCTATTCCTGAACAGTTTGGAAAGGACAGCTGTGCTCCTAACCCAGAGGGATGTGGACACAGGGAGCCAGGAATACACTTGATACAGAATTGAAGGTACAAACAGGTAGAGGAAAAAAGTAACTCTCCTCCTGCCCCAGCCACAATTTACTTCTGATTTCTGTAGCTGACTTTTTGCACCTTACGTCTTTTTCAATTCTTCGTTTTTTGCTTTTTTTTTTCCCTTGTCTTTTTTTTTTTTTTTTAACTGAAGGTGCATCCTCTTTAACAAGTTGTCTTGGAAAAAACATTGCAGAATATTTGCAATGATTCCTTCCAAGTTATGGCCTGGAATAGTCCCTGGCACAGGGCAAGGGTGCCAATCAAAGAAGATGGACACCCGGCCCTAGGCCCTGGGCTCAGGCCTGCTGTCCTGGGGTGGGGGGCAGCATAGGCTGCACTTGGCACGCCAGCCTCTGCAGACTCACAGGTGGAAGGGTCTGTGCCCTGTCCCTCTGACGGGCGCTACCCCCTAACCCCCCAGTTGGCCTTTCCTGGTCCGAGAAGTGACAAATATCATCTCTGTAGTTTGCATTTACCCCAGAATGCGTTCTCACTAATTGAGAGCCTTAGCTGTGATAGGAAGTGTAATTGGTGTGTGTGTGTGTGTGTGTGTGTGTGTGTGTGTGTGTGTGTGGCTTTGGACTGTGGCTTTTTCCTCCATAAATAACTTTTATTTGTGTTGGGTGAACTTGTTAGTGCTGTACCGCTGAGACATGCTTAACAACTGGCTGTCCCAGAAGAAATGCAAGGATTCGTGGCGTTTGTCGACTTCATGGTGTAAGCATTTCCATCAGGACAGAGGTCAAGTCTGGCCTGAGCCATGCTGCTGCCTCAAGTCTGGCCTGAGCCATGCTGCTGCCAGGGCTGCCCCCTCCATCCTGAGATTGCCAAAAACAAACGCACACGTCCCCGCATCCCACCGTGGTTTCTGCGGGTACCTCGAGGGCTGATTGGTTCTTTTGTTAAAGCTCTGATCCAGCTGCTGTTTGATTTGCTGTCAGGTGATGGTAGACATCCCCCTGCCCATTTTTGTTTCAAGATGCTAACCAATTGTTCTACAGAATTTTTTGAATAAACCGTCTTTCTCCAGTATCTGAAGCACATCTGTCAGCAGGTATGAAATTCTTGTGTGCGTTTCAGCCTGTTTTTGGACTCCCCTCCTCCTACCTTGACATGCTTGCCCATTTCTTCTGCAGAACCACACTCTGCCAGTCGCTTTACTGTGTTTTAATGTGTGGTGCGACTAGTATCCTCCGTTCCTTTTTCTTTTCAAATTAATTGAGCTGTGACTACATGTACCATTGTATAAGTTGAAGGTGTCTACGTGTGGCTTTGATACGTTTCTAATTGATTGACACCACACTGTTAGCCAGCACGTCTGTCTCGCACACTGAACATTTCTTTTTTGTGGTGGGAACAGTTACAATCTAGTCTTAGTGACTCTAGCGTTTATAACACAGTGTTGTTGGCTGGATCCAGACTTCATGTGCCGGTGGCTAGTCTGTACCTTACGTAACATCCCAACCCCACTGTGTCTGGTACTTTGTCCTCTCTATTTTGAAGAGTTTGGCTGTTTCAGATTCCATATGCAAGCAGTATCATATGGTATTTGGCTTTTTCTCCCTGAGCATAACGCCCTCGAGGTCCATGTTGTCACAAATGGCAGGATTTCCTTCTTTCTCATGGCTGGATAGTGTGTGTGTGTGTGTGTGTGTGTGTGTGTGTGTGTGTGTAACATCTGCTTTATCCTTTCATGTGTGGACAGACAGATACTTTCCATGTCTTGGCTGTTATGGCTAATGCTGCCATGAACACGGGGGCACATACCGCCTGGAGACCCTGATTTCATGTCCTTTGGATAAACACCCAAAACGGGGATTGCTGGATTATTTAGTAGTTCTATTCTTAATTTTTTGAGGCACTTTCACACTTTTCCACAGTGGCTGCACCAGTTTACATTCCCACCAACACTGTATAAGGGTTCCCTTTTCTCCACGTCCTTGCCAACACTTTTTTGTCCTTTTGATGATGGCCATTCTAGCGGGTGTGAGGTGGTATCTCACTGTGGATTTCATTTGCATTTTCCTGATGGTGAGTGGCGTTGAGCATCTCTTCAAATGCCTGTTGGCCATCTGTATGCCCTCTTTGGAGAAATGTCTCTTCAGATTTTTGCCAATTTTAAAAATTAGATTCTTTGGGTTTTGCTATTCAGTTGTATGAGTTCTTTGTATATTTCGGATATTAACCCCTCATTAGACATATGATTTGCGAAATTTTTTTTCATTCTGTAGGTTTGTCTTTTCAATTTACTGACTGTTTCCTTTGCTGTGCAGAAGCTCTTTAGTTTAATGCAGTCCCACTGGCTTATTTTCACTTTTGTCACCTGTGCTGCTGGTGTCACATGCAAGGACTCCTTGCCAAGACCAATGTCAAGGAGCTTCTCCCTGTTTTTTTTCTGGGAGTTTTATGGTTTCAGGCCTTACATTCAGTCTTTGGTCCATTTTGATTTAATTTTTGTGAGTGGTGTGATATAGGGCCCGGTTTCATTCTCTTGCATGTGGTTATCCAGTTTTCCCAGCACCATGTGTTGAAGAGACTGTCCTTTCCTTATTGTGTCCCTGGCACCTGTATCAAAAATTAGTTGACTGTTTAAGTGTGGGCTATGTCTGCACGCTCTATTCTGTCCCCCGGCCTATGTGCCTATTTTTATGCCAGTGCCACACTGTGTTGACTACTGTAGACTTATAATATAGTTTGGAATCAGGAAGTGTGATACCTCCAGCTTTGTTCTTCTTTCTCAGGAGTGCTTTGGCTATTTGGCATCTTTTGTGATTCAAAATAAATGTTAGGATAGTTTTTCCTATGTGTATGAAGAACACCTTCCTAAAACAAATTGAGGAAGAGGTGACATCTTTAAGTAATCTTATGTCTCCTCCAAGAACGTAGCAGTTCGTTCCATTTTGCATGGTGTTCCATTGAGCCTCTCCGGGACTGTCCATTTTCTTGCATGCTTCTTCTTTTTTTTTTTTTAATTAAAGTTTATTGGGGTGACAATGGTTAGTAAATTTACATAGATTTCAGGTGTACAATCCTGTAATACATCATCTATAAATCACATTGTGTGTTCACCACCCAGAGTCAGTTCTCCTTCCATCACCATATATTTGATCCCCTTTACGCTCATCTACCACTCCCATCCCCTCTCACCCTCTGGTAACCACTAAACTATTGTCTGTGTCTATGAGTTTTTGTTTCTCGTTTGTTTGTCTTGTTCTTTTGTTGTTTTTGGTTTATATACCACATATCAGTGAAATCATATGGTTCTCTGCTTTTTCTGTCTGACTTATTTCGCTCAGCATTACAAGCTCAAGATCCATCCATGTTGTCACAAATGGTCCTATTTCATCTTTTCTTACCGCCGAATAGTATTCCATGGTGTATATATACCACAACTTCTTTATCCATTCATCTATCGAAGGGCATTTTGGTTGTTTCCATGTCTTGGCCACCGTAAACAAAGCTGCGATGAACATTGGAGCACACGTGTCTTTATGGATGTTTTCAGATTTTTGGGGTAGATACCCAGGAGAGGGATTGCTGGGTCATACATTAATTCTATTTGTCATTTTTGGAGGACCCTCCACACTGCCTTCCATAGCGGCTGCTCTTGCATGCTTCTTGTTAGGGCTCGTCTGGGGTCCTTTGTTGCTGCTGCTCGTGTTTACCAAGTGTTTACTCCTCTGTTCTGTTCAGTAACTTGCTGTTTGTCTCGAGGCTCCTGGGCTCCTGGCCCGATTATAAATGGCCTGCTCCACCTGCTTCCTGACTTAAACAGGAAGCTTCCATATTGTCCTTCCCAGCAGGATGCTGCCTGTGCCGAGATAGACGCACTTACTGTTTCAGGGACTGTGTTGATGCACCAGTTACCTAGTGCTCTGTGAGGAATGCCCCCCAAAACTTGGTGGCTTAAAAGCATAATACACATTTATTATCTCACCCACTTATTATCTCACAGTGGGGGGTGGCATGGCTGGCGGCTCAGGCTTGGGGTGTCTCGTGATGTAGTAGTCAAGCTGGGGCTGCAGTTGTCTGAAGGAGGGTCCGCTTGCAGGTGACACACACACCTGGCGATATAGGCAAGCGGCTTTGGTTCCTCCTGGCCTGGGCCTCTCCACTGGGCTGAGTGTCCTCACAAGCTGGTGGCTGCCTCCCTACAGAGCAGCGACCCAGGAGAGCAAGGCGGCAGCACGCATGACACGGCCTCAGTCATCACACCCCGTCATTTCCACCAGGTCTGTTGGTTACACAGCTCGGTCCTTTTCAGGGCTCAAGGGGACCATGCCAGGACGTGAATCCGTGAATCGGGGAGGTGGGGACCACTGGGATCAGGTGTGTGACCGTGGGGGTTGGGTGCTTTGTTATCAGGGAGCCGCTGAGCCTTTGCCAGTGACCAGGGTGCATCTGTTTTCTCAAGTGGGGCTGAGGGTGGTGTCTGCACAGGGGGACCCAATGCAATTAAGCTGCAAAACACTCCCCGCTTGCTCGTCCTACAGTGAAGAATTGAGACCTTCCCTCACTCTTTTCTAAGCCCTGGGGCAGCCCAGACACCCTCCCTGCGTTTTAAGGGCTGGATATATTACAGCCTCCCCAGGTAAGAAGACAGACCCCAGGTATGGCCCTCCGCAGGTGAGAGGGCAGGTCCCCTGGGACCCAGGCTGGCTGGTGCATTTTAGGGGGTGGGGCTGTTTTGGTGGGGGCCGCCCCCAGCTCCAGCCCCTCCCCCCTCCCAGCATGCTCTCCCTCCACATCAAGCACCCTCCTGCACGGACCCCGAGTCCGCTGAGGACTGCGCGGGTGGCAGAGCAGCCCTGCGGGTCGGTCCACACTCCCCGGAGGAAAGGGGTGCTGCGGCCACCCCATCCCGCCACGCTGGTCACACCTTCTCGCCATGCTCTGGTTTCCAGGCAAATTGCCCAGGGTCGCGCGCTCCAGCATCTGGGAGCCTGGGCGCCGGTTCGAATCCCGCGGGCGCTGGTGGTGCGGGACGGGCGGGGACCGCTGTGGTTCGGGGCGGCGCCGGGAGGGGGGCGGGGCGGGGGCAGTGAGGTAATTTCCGTGCTCGGGCGTCAGAGGTTTGAGTCACCCCCGGGGCAGAATCGAAAGTGATCGCGCGGCGGGCGCGGCCGAATGGGGGGTAAGCACGGGGATGCGGGGTCTCGATGTGGGTGGCAGCTGCCAGCGCCCCCTCCCTACAGTCAGGGCCTCAGTGGGACCCGGGCGGGCTCCAGGGAGAGGAGGGGGCTGCGGCTCCCGGCTGCAGGCGGTGCTAGTCGAGTAGGGGGCTGGTGCCCAGGGACCCCCACCAAGGCGCAGCCGCTGGGCCAGCAGCCTGGGGTGCTGACTCAGCGCTGGGCTTCCCCTCGGGTCGCCCTGCAGCCTCACCACCCTGACCCCCGCCCGCCCCTGGGAGGGGGCAACCTCTGGACCCCAAGTTCCCAACCCTTTAGCGTTGTCCTCAGCGGCTGCAGCTGCTCCTGTCTCTGAACACCCATGGGGTTTGGGGACCTCTTCCCGGTCTCGGCCTGGAGGGGACTCCAGTTCTCACTTAGGAGGAATCAGGCTTTCCACTCAGGGTTGACCTCAGATCATTTCCTTTTTACACATCTTTGTGTCGCCCTCGAAGTTTCTCTTGAAAGTTTCCTTTAGAGGAAACTGGCAGTGTTTGCAGAAGCCAGTTCCCCCTTCTGGGCCCAGCTGGCTGGGGAACCCCCAGAGGCACCGCCTGGGCAGGGCCCCTCTGTGCAAGGTTCTGATGCTGTGTTCTCTGGGCATCCCCACTGCTCCCATGGGAGGCAAATAGTCCCTGTCCAAACAGGCGTGGGTGGGGTGCACCGTCCCCAGGAGCCAACTGTCCCTTCACAGACTGGGGGGTGCTGGGGGAGCCCTGAGAGTCCCGGGGCCTCCAGGGCTCCTGTTGCCAGGGCAACCTCACAGCCAGCTGGCTGCGTTTGAGAGGGGCCCAGAGACCCTTCAGAAGGGGAGGGGTCTGGGCTGGGTCAAGGTCAGTGGGGCCTCCTTGGACCTAATCACTCATCCTCTCCTGTCCTGTGAGGAGAAATCTCCTGCTGCTCCACTTCCTCGGCCCCTTGCTGAGAGAGAGGCAGTGTCTGAGCCCCCACCTGGAGGTGGCAGCCCTCCTGGCCTCAGGGCCTGACCTTGCTCTCTCTGCTTCCCGTCCCAGACTTCTCTTCCAGGGTGCACGGCTCCAGAGGACCCGCTGAACCTGTGAGCCTCAAATGCCACCCCGCAGAGTCAGGCCAGCATCGGAGATGGCGTCCCCCAGGTCTGGCCCATCGCCCAGCGGCGCCACAGCCACCCAGGAGCCAATTCTGGCCAAACTGTGCGCCCGGCTGGATCTGTCTCTGGGCTGCTCCCGCTGCGCACAGCGCCTCAACGAGAGCACCTACGTCCTGCGTGCAGTGGAGCACAGCTGCACCCACGAGATCCTGCTGGCTCGCTTCAAGCAATCCGCCAAGAGCAGGGTCTGGCGCAAGGTGGACCCAAGGCCCAGCTTCCCACGGCCCCTCCGCTACCAGGTCTGCCGCTACTACCGCCCAGGCCAGGGCTGCCGCCGGCACCACAACCGGTGCACCTTTGCCCGCAGCCCTGAGGAGGCGCTGGTCTGGACCTTTGAGCGCGAACACAACGTCCGCCGCCTGCGGCTGAAGGCTGCGGTGCAGGGTGGCAGGGCCCAGGGCGGGCTGCATGGCCCTGCAGGTGCCATCCTCACGGAGTTTGGTGGCCACTTCCAGCTGCTCTGCTCCCACTGCTTCCGGCACTGCCCTCCCCGCCTCTGCCCTGTGGACCCCCAGGGCCGGTGCCCCAAGCACGGAGCCTGCCCCTCGCTCCTGACCCATGTGAGCTCCGAGGGCCGTCGCAAGCAGCAGGTCACAGAGGTGCGGCCACGGCCCCCGTACGGCCGGAGGCTGGCCTATTGCATGTTCGTGGAGCGCGGGCGGCCATGCCGGCATGGAGTGTCCCGCTGCCAGTACGCACACAGTGCCGTGGAGATGGCAGTGTGGGAGGCTGAGCAGCTGGGTGGATTCCAGCGGGGGGACCTGCTCACACCCCCAGCCCCCAGGGGAGACAGGCACACAGCCCGCCACGGCCAGACCCCCAGAGTCCAGCTGTACTGCCACGCCTGCCTGGTCACCTGCCACTCCCAGGAGGCCTTTGAGAACCACTGCTCATCTGTGGAGCACGCACAGATGGTGGTCTTGGACCAGGCTGTGTCCTGGGAGCACAGAAGCCCGCCCACAGGGCTCTCCACCTTCGAGCTCTGCCCCAGGTAAGGACAGTGAGGCAGGGCTTGGGGATGGAGAATGAACCCACCTTTAGCTACAAGCAGGGGTTCCCTGTCCTCTCTTTGTGACCACCTGGCACCTCGTGCGTCTTGGGGAAGGTGGGGGGAAGCTGGTCCCAAGCCGCTCTTGTCAACCTTGTCTTGCGGGCACAGGAGTGGACAGGACGGAGCAGGTCCCGCCAGTGCCCTGCTCCCGGCCTGGAATGTGTTCCTGCCCACCCCCCATAGGCCTGTTTTGGGCTGAGGGTGCCTCACCCTGCATGGCCTGCTGGCCTCCCTTACCCCCAGGCCTGACCTCTGTGAGTATGGGGATGTCTGCACCAAGGCACACTCAGAGCAGGAGCTGCAGGAGTGGACACAACGCGTGCAGACGGTAAAGCTGCGGGAGCAGGAGGCCTGGCGGGAGGGGCTGGTGCCCTACAAGGCGCGGCTGCTGGACGAGTACCAGCGCAGCAGCACCGAAGTCCTGGTGGTGAGTGGGGCCTCGTGAGTGGGTGGGGGCAGGGCAGGCAGGGGCCAGGGCCCCTGACGACAGCCTGGCTTCCCTGTGCAGCTGGCTGAGAATGTCGATGGCGTCTCCATCACCTGCAGCCAGCCCCTGATGCATCAGGCGCAGGAGAAGAACACTGAGCACAGCTGGACATTCGTTATTCACTCTGAGGTGAGGGGCAGCATAGCTGCGAGACAGCTGGAGCCACTGCCCTGCACAGCCTCCCCATGTGTGCGTGCGTGTGTGCACGTGTGCATGTGTGTGTGCGTCGTCTTCCCGTACCCTCTGCCTTGCTGTGTCTGGCAGAGCACCCCATGCTGCACGCTCACCTCACTCAGCGTCCGTGGGGCCTACGCAGGCTCTGTGACCCCATCTTGCAGAGGCAACCATTGAGGTTCAGAGAAGCTGAGCGCTCTGGTGGGGTCACAGCCGGGAATTGAAGTGGGGCAGGGCCGTGTGTTAGTCGGGACCCCAATGGGTGGGCTGGCGCCCGGGGTCACTCACCATCCAGTTTCTCCCCAGGAGCCCCTGCAACATGTGGCCCTGCTCAAGCAGGAGCCGGGAGCAGCCTTCTCACTGGTGGTCCCCCGCCTCCCTCCGGGCCAGCTGTACGCGCAGGGGGAACGCTTCTGCGTGCCCGACCACCCCACCGAGTTCCGGGTGGGGGTGTGCGTGCAGAGCGCTTCCTTTGGCACCTTCGAGCAGTGGGTGGTCTTCGACTTTGGCCGCCGGCCGGTGCTGCTGCGGAAGCTGAAGCTGCAGCTGGGCCAGGTGCACTGCCCCGGGCTCTCTGGGACACCGGCGCCCGGCCACCGTGAGGAGCTGGAGCGTTGGCACACTGGCAACCGCCATGTGGTGCCTGGCGTGGAGCGCACGGCGGAGCAGGCAGCCCTGATGGCCAAGTACAAGGTGCCAGCCCTGGCCCTTGAGTTCCGGCGCAGCGGCCCGGCCCCGGGGCCCCTGTCCCACACCAACTACCGGCAGAGGATGCACCAGTTCCTCTACGAGGAGGAGGCTGCCCAGCAAGAGCTGGTGGCCAAGTGAGCAGGGGCCGGCGGGCGGGCAGGGCTGCAGGGCCGGCTGCAGAGCTCCGGCCTGGGTCAGCTGAGCCATGTCCCCCACCAGGTTGAACCTCCGGGGCGCTGTGTCCCTGAAGACGGCCCTGCAGACACCAGCCCTTGGCATGCTCTTCCCGCCGCCAGGAGCCCTGTATGCCGAGGTCCCCATCCCCTCCTCCCTGACACCTGACACAGACCAGGGCTTCCTGCTGAGCCGGGCGGTCAGCACGGCCCTCGTGGCCCCCGTGCCCGCCCCTGACCACACGGTGTTCGAGGTGCAGCTGGAGACCCGGGCCAGCTCCGAGCAGGCACGGTGGCTGTTGCTGCCCGCGCACTGCTGTGAGGCCCTGGGGCTGCAGCCCGAGGCCAGCCCTGTGCTGGAGGTGCAGTTCCAGATTGACCCGCTGACATTCCGCCTCTGGCACCAGGCAGTGGATGCGCTGCCCCATGAGCGACTGGTGGTGCCCGACCTGTCTGCCTGTGCCCTGCCCCGCCCCCGGCCCAGCCCGCCAGCGCTGCAGGGCAACCGCAAGCAGAAGCTGGCCGTGGAGTTCATCGCGGGCGGCAGCCCTGGGGGCAGGCAGCCCGTGGCGCCGCTGCTCATCTACGGCCCCTTCGGGACAGGCAAGACCTACACACTGGCCATGGCCTCCCTGGAGGTCATCCGACAGCCCCACACCAAGGTGCTCATCTGCACGCACACCAACAGGTGAGCCCGCAGCCGCTGCTGCCTGGGCCCAGCTGAGCTGCTGTGGTGGTGTCACCCCAAAAGAAGAAAGGGGACCTGGGGTCTGGGGCTCTGGCTGCTTCCTAGGTTCCCTACAGGGCCGGGAGGCTGGTGCTAGAGCAGATGTCTCAGGGCTGCCTGGCCGGTGGTGGAGTGAGCCCAAGCTGGGCACACTGGGCCCATGGTGCGTCCCTGGGTGAGTCCCAGTCACTGATCCTTGGGACTCTCCCTGACAGCCAGTGAGTCTGGACTGAAAGGGCCAGGGGACGTGTGTGCTTAGGCCTGGTGCAGAGTGCCGTGTGGGAGGGGGGCTGTGCGTGTCCCCGCCGGGCTCTGGGCGGGGTGGAGTGGGGGGGTGCATGTGGCCTGAATCCCTAGCACTTCCCGGGCCAGGATTTGCCCTTGTTCTTAAGAGAACGCAGATCTACGCTCTGGGGGCTTGGACATGGGTCTGTAGCCTCCTTTGAACTCCCAGCATTGGCAGGGCTGGGCACACAGTATGCGCTTTCGCACAAGCCGCCAAGGCCCCATGTGCCCTCTCCCCCTCAGCGCGGCCGACATCTACATCCAGGAGCACTTCCACAGCTACGTGAGCAGCGGCCACCCGGAGGCCAGGCCGCTGCGGGTGATGTACACCGACCGCCCACCAAGCCAGACAGACGCAGCCACGCTGCGCTACTGCTGCCTGACCGAGGACCTCCGGGCCTTCCGCCCACCCACGCGCGCGGAGCTGGAGCAGCACCGCATTGTGGTAACCACCACGTCACAGGCCCGTGAGCTTGGGGTGCCCGCCGGCTTCTTCTCACACATTCTCATCGACGAGGCCGCCCAGATGCTGGAGTGCGAGGCCCTCACCCCGCTGCGCTATGCCCCGCTGGGCACTCGGGTGGTGCTGGCCGGCGACCACATGCAGGTCACGCCCCGGCTGTTCAGCGTGGCCCCGGGCCGGACGGCCGGGCACACGCTGCTGCACCGCCTGTTCCAACACTACCAGCAGCAGGCACACAAGGTGGCCCAGTGCAGCCGCATCATCTTTCATGAGAACTACCGCTCCACCGAGGTCATTGTCGCCTTCGTGTCACGCCACTTCTATGTGGCCAGGGGCACCCCCATCCACGCCAGTGGCAAGGTCCCGCGACACCCCCGGCGCTACCCGCTCATGTTCTGTCACGTGGCCGGCAGCCCCGAGCGCGACATGTCGATGACATCGTGGCTCAACGCGGCCGAGGTCATCCAGGTCATCGAGCAGGTGCAGGAGATCTACAACACCTGGCCCCACTGCTGGGGCGGCCGGGAGCAGAGGCACATCTGCGTCGTGTCCCATGGTGCCCAGGTAAGCCTGCCGCCCAGACAGCTCCTCCCCAGCCCCCAGTCTGGGGTCTGGGGGCCTATGCCCCCGGCTGGGCCTCCTCGCCTCGGTTTCCCCGTCTGTAAGAGGGGCCCAGGGTGATGTGCACGTGAGCTGTGTGCTGGCACCAAGGGTGGCTGTCGTGGGGCCCTCACCGCGCACCGACCGCTCACGGGCCCAACCGGGTCCTGTGTCTCCAGGTGAGCGCGCTGAGGCAGGAGCTGAGGAGGAGAAACCTGGGCCAGGTGTCTGTGGGCAGCTTTGAGATCCTGCCAGGTGGGTGATGGGTGGTGGGTAGGGCGGGGCTAGCCCCGGGCACACGCGCAGCCTGACCACACCCCCTTGCAGGACGGGAGTTCCGGGTGGTGCTGCTCAGCGCAGTGCACAGCTGGCACAGCCTGCGGAGCCCAGGGGCACCCGGCCTGGAGTTCTTCACAGATGCCCGGGTGCTCAACACAGTCATGACCCGCGCCCAGTCCCAGGTGGTAGCCGTAGGTGACGCCATGGCCCTCTGCTCCTTTGGGGACTGCAGCAAGCTCTGGAAGAGCTTCATTCGTGAGTGTGTGCAGCATCGCAGTGTCTGCCCCGAGAGCCTGTCACTGGAGCAGATCGAGCAGGGTGTGGTTCAGAGGCAGCGCTGGGCCCGCTGCCTGCAGCCTGCGGCCCCACCAGCAGAGAAAGCTGTGGCAGTGGTGGCCGGGGACATTGGCCCAGAGGAGGGGAAGGCAGGGGACGCAGCCACAGAGCACGCAGCGGTGGCGCAGGTGGAGCCAGAGGCCGTGGCCAAGGGGAGTGCAGTCCCGCCCCAGACCTCGGAGGCAGGAGACGAGGCCACACAGAAAGCAGAGGTCATGGGGTACCCAGCAGTCGGGGACGTGGCATCAGCAGGCAACTCGGCGGCCACAGAGAATGACGACCCCGGGGACCCCGAGGACGCTGAGTCTGACTTCTGGCCCTCTGACTGGGAGCTGAACACCGATGACCCCATCCTGCAGGAGCTCCTGGATGAGAGCCAGAACGTGACCGTGACCGTCAGGGAGGATGGGCTGCTGGATACCGTTGCCAGTCCTGCATCCCCACAGCAGGCCCGGCAGTACGTGTCCCTGCCGCGGGCCACACTGCGCCACCTGCTGCGCCTGGAGCCAGAGAGGCACCACCGGTGCACCTTCATGCAGGAGACCTTCGAGCGGGCTACGGCCATCCCGTTGGACGACGCGGGCCCCGGCCCCATCCTGGTCAGGGGCCGCTTGCACTGCGGGATGGCCTTCACCGGGGATGAGGTGGTGGTCCAGGTCCTTGGTGGTGACAGGGGTCCTGCCGGGCGGCCTCAAGGCCGTGTGCTGGGTGTGCTCAAGCGGAGGAGCCAAGAGCTGGCGTTCGTGTGCCGCATGGACGAGTGGGACCCTCGTATCATGACCCCCATTGATGTCTCCGTGACCAAGATCTTCGTGGCTGATCTGAAGGACCCGCAGCGGGTGCCCGTGCACCGTCTCCAGAGGGGCCGCCTTCAGCGGGTGACAGAGGAGCGGCTCCCTGCCCAGGCCTGGCGCCGCCGGCTATTCTGGGTGCGCGTCGTCCTGTGGCGGGAGCGCTTCTACTACCCGTTGGGCATCGTGCTAGAGGTGCTGCCTGAGGCCAGCACCTGGGAGCAGGGCCTACGCATCCTGGACCTCGAGTACGGACTGCGGGAACCCTCGCCGGACCCGGCCGTGGTCTCCAAGGTACTGCAGAAGTACCACGCCGAACTGCTGTCGGGGGGGGGGAGCCGTGGCGTGGCTTCCTGACCGACACCCCCCCCCCCCCCTCTCTCTGGGACGACTTGGCGTCCGGGACCTGGGCCCCCCCCAGGAGGTGGGTGTGCACATTGCCGATGTGGCCAGCCCAGCCGTGCCGAGGGGGGGGCCGCTGGGTGGAGGCCAGCAGGCAGGGCGCCGCGCACTATATGCCTGCTGCCCCCCCGCCGCGCATGCTGCTGCCCGCGGCGGCTGCTGCCATTCTCTTCCTCTCCTGCTGCCCCCGCGCCGCCGCCGCCTCCTCTCCTCCTCCCCCTCTTCGAGAAGGGCAGTGACCAGCTCAAGAGCCTGCGCTTTGCACCCTCCTCCCCTCCCCCCAACCGCCAGCTGGAGGAGGAGGAGGCTGTGCAGGTGATCAGGGAGCCGGGGGGGCCTAGAGCTGCCGGAACACCTGGACTCTGTGGATGCGTGCTGTGGTGGCGCCGCCCCCCGTGTGTGTGTGCTGCGCCGCCTGCGCCTGTGCTGCTGCTACTAGCAGCAGCCGGGGGACAGACAGCAAGCTAGGCTTCCGTGCGCCCCCATGGTCAAAGAGTACATGATCCAGTTCAACAGACTGGTGGCCGAGTTCCTGGTGGGCAGCGGCGCCCCCAGACGGACACGCACACGCGGAGGCAGCCCCCCGCCCAGCAGCAGCCAGCTCGAAGCCCTGAGAGAGAAGCGCGCAACTGGCCCCCCCCTCTCACTGCGCGCGCCAGCACCTGCATGGGCGCAACCGCCCTGTCCGCAGCTTCACCTACTGGTCACGCTTTGGAGGCATGTCCAGCATGCAGCCCACGCAGAGATGCCGTCCGGGGTTGGTGGACCTCATCACCGGACGACATGCACCCCTCACTGGCTCCCGTGGGCCTGGACTTCCGCAAAGCCCTGGGCCGCTCCACCTTCAGCCGCTCCAGCCAGGGCGATCAGCAGCCGGCCAACCACTACTCACTGCAGGTGGACTGGTACACCTGGGCCAGCTCGCCCCTCCGCAGGTACCTGGACCTGGTGCTGCAGCGGCAAATCCTGCTGGCTCTGGGCCAGGGGGGCCCCTCCTATTCTGCTAGGGACATTGACGGGCTATGCCATGACTTCAACCGCCAGAACTTGCGTGCCCAGAGCTACCAACGCCAGGCCCGCAGCCTGCACGTGGCCACGCGGCTCAAGGCCCAGCCACGTAACAAACTGGGCTTCACAGTGGACGTGGAGGAGGGCGCCCGCTGCTTCAAGCTCTTGTTCCCGGCCAACCGTGAGACCCTGCCCGACCCCTGCCCGGTGTACTTCCGCTTCCTGCAGCTGGCTGAGCACCCCCACAGCCTGGCAAGCCGACCCGGCCTGCAGCTGGTGTGGCGGCGCCGCATTTACTCAGTGCAACTGAATGGGCCGTGCCCCCCACTGCCCGGTGCCCTGCTTGACCCGCACACTCTGCCCATGGATGCTGCCCTATGGCAGCAGCTGCTGGAGCTGGTGGAGGAGCAGCGGTGGCCGGAGGCGGCGGCCCTTGTGCGGGGGTGGGGCACGGTGGAGCCGCCCGGGCGGGAGGTGGGGCGGGTGGTGCGCAGCCGCTGTGGCCACTTCATGGAGGTGACCCGGGAGCTGGGCAGTGGGGACGTGCTGCAGGTGCAGCTCAGTGCCACCCTGCAGCGGGGTATCCTCGCACCAACCCTGCAGCTGTGGACTGTGGTGCCTGGTGTCAGCCTCTGCCTGGAGCACGTGGAGCGGCCAGGCGACTGCTTCTCAGGCCACACGCCCCAGGCGGGGCAGGACCGCTGTGGCAGCGTGGAAGACTACTCCCGCGTGTGGGCACCGTTCTGCTCCTTGGAGGCGGCCACCAACACGGTGGCCGAGAACGACTCCATCACGCTGCAGCACGTGACTGTGACCTGGGATGCAGAGCGCACGACCCCTGGGCAGCTACAGGGCACCTTCCGCCTGGAGGCCGCCTTTCTCCGCGAGCACTGCATTGACATCAGCTGGGCACACTGCTACCTCTGCATCCGGCTCGAGGGGCTGCCAGCCCTCGCCGCCACTGCAGCCCACGGGCCCAGCAGCCTCGGGCCTGTCTTTAGCATTGACCCCGACACGTACACCTGGGTGGCCCACGGGCTGACGGAGGACTGGGACTCAAATCCAAAGGAGGGCCGGCAAGAGGCCCCCAAACAAGTGCATTTCTTCATTCAACACATGGCCATGGAGAAGGTTCCGGAAGAGGTGCTGAGGCCTGGCGCCCAATTCACCATTGAAGTGCTGCCCAAGCAGCTTCCCGACCTGTGAGTGGCTTCCATGGGGTGGACAGGGAGTGTGAGAAGTCCGGGCTTCCTCTTCTGGGAGGGGGTGGCTCACGGGGCAGCAGCCCCTCCCCGGGAGGGTCCTGTTGGTGTTGCAATGTCCATCTTCACCCCACCTGCCCCCAGCCGCAAGGAAGAAGCCGTGCGTGAGCTGGAGAATTCGTCCCCGCTGGTAATCAGCATTGCCCTGGGCCGCGCGCTCCCCCTGCCCCGCCACCCTCCACGCCACCCAGCTGGCCAGCAGCCCCTCTGCAGAGGTAGGTGGCACCCTCCGGCATCTCGGGCCCCTGCCTTCCACCTGGCTCTGCCCTGCACCAGAGCTCAGGGAGGCCTGGCCTCTCCCTCAGGCGCCCCCCACAGGTTCCTGGAGCGGCAGACCTTTGACATCCCTGGAGGCCGCCACAAGCTGAACCCCAGCCAGACCGGGGCCGTCAGAGAGGCTCTGAGGAAGCAGTTCACCGTCATCCAGGGCCCACCAGGTAGGGCCACATTGGGGGTGGGGGCGTGCAGGCAGGCCGGTGGGAGCTCTGTCCACCCCGTTCTCTGCCCACAGGCACGGGGAAGACGGTGGTGGGCTTCCACATAGTATTCTGGTTTCACAAGTTGAATGAGGAGCAGGGGCTGGCCCGCGGCCCCCCCAGCAGGGAGAAGACGCTGGGGGGACCCTGCATCTTGTACTGTGGCCCCTCCAACAAGTCGGTGGACGTCCTGGCAGGTGCACTGGGTCGGCCATGTGGGGGCTCTGCCTGGGGGTGCTGGGCCCAGCAGACAGTGTCTCACGCTCCGACTGCCCCCAGGACTGCTCCTGAGCAAGAGAGCGGAGCTGAAGCCCCTTCGCGTGTACAGCGAGCAAGCTGAGGCCACCGAGTTCCCGGTGCCGGGCGTAGGCAGCAGGGGACTGTTCAAGAAGAGCCCTGGGGAGGGGAGGCCCAACCAGAGCCTCAGGTGCGGCCTCTCAGCTGTGCGTCCATGTGTCTGTGTTTGGGAGGAGGTGAGAGGACTGAGCCTGGGCAGGGGGCAACACGGCTTCACAGAGGTCTCCCCCCACCAGGAGCATCAGCCTGCACCACCGGATCCGGCAGGCCTCCAACCCCTACGCCACAGAAATTAAGGCTTTTGACGCCCGGCTGCAGAAAGGGGAGGTCTTCTCGAAGGAGGACCTCAACTCGTGAGTGGCCGGGGCCATGGAGCTGTGTCCTGGCATGGGGGGGGGGCCCTGGGTGACCAGATGGCATCCCCTACAGGTATAAGAAGATCCTGGGGAAGGCCCGGAAGTTCGAGCTAGACCAGCACAGTGTCATCTTGTGCACATGCTCGTGTGCGGCCTCAGCCACGCTCAAGAACCTGGATGTCCGGCAAATCCTCGTGGACGAGGCGGGCATGGCCACGGAGCCTGAGACCCTCATCCCCTTGGTGAACTTCTCTCAGGCTGAGAAGGTCGCTGGGTGTGGCCTCACCCCTGGGGTGCAGGGAGCGCACAGAGGGCAGCGGCGTGGAGGGGTGGTGACGGCCGTGGGCCTGGGGCTGTCAGGACCGAGTCTGTCTGTCCCTCCAGGTGGTTCTCCTTGGGGATCACAAGCAGCTGCGACCTGTGGTTAAGAACGAGCACCTGCAGAGCCTGGGGCTGGACCGCTCTCTCTTCGAGAGGTACCACAGGGATGCCTACATGCTGGACACACAGTACCGCATGGTGAGCCGTCCCAGCCCAGCACCGCTCCTGAGCCGGGCATGCCAGAGCTGTGGCGGCCTGCTCCCCAGCCTCCTACGTCCAGCCTGGCCTCCTGGGGCCACAGCAGGGACAGGTGGCCTGTCCCTGGCTTATGTCCTTCCTTGCAGCACGAGGGCATCTGTGCCTTCCCCTCCATGGAGTTCTACCAGAAGAAGCTGAAGACCTGGCAGGGCCTGAGGCGGCCGCCCAGCGTCCTAGGCCATGCCGCAAAGGAGAGCTGCTGTGTCATCTTTGGTCACGTGCATGGCCACGAGCAGAGCCTGCTGGTGTCCACAGATGAAGGGCATGAGAACTCCAAGGCCAACCAGGAGGAGGTGAAAGAGGTGGTGAGTGTCAGGCGGACCCTTCTGGTGCCCCTTGGTCAAGGAGGGCATCCTGGAGGAGGTGGCGGAGGAGTTGAAGGAACAGGGGAGGCCCTGGAACCCAGGGTGGGAGCGGCATCAGAGCCGTCGTTGCCAGCCCCCTCTCGGCTCCTCAGGTCCGCATCGCCAAACAGCTGACCCTGGACAGGACGGTGGACCCCAAGGACATTGCCATTCTCACGCCCTACAATGCACAGGCCTCCGAGATCAACAGGAAACTTGCACAGGAGGGTGTCACCGGAGTGACAGTGTGCTCCATCACCAAGAGCCAGGGTGAGACTGGCTCTGGGGCAGGGCTCTGGGTGGCGAGTCAGGAGGGTGGGCGCCAGCGGCAGGGTGAGCGGCCCCATCCTGGGCCTCACCGTGCCTGCCCCCCAGGGAGCGAGTGGCGCTACGTGCTGCTGAGCACCGTCCGCTCGTGCCCGGAGAACGGCTTGGACCAGCGGCCGACTAAGGGCTGGCTGAAGAGGTTCCTGGGCTTCATCGTGGACCCCAACCAAATGAACGTGGCCATCACCCGGGCCCAGGAGGGGCTCTGCCTCATCGGTGAGGGCTGCTCCCTCGCCTCGGGGGTGGGGGGAGGCTGCTGGCGGCGGGCCGGGGGCGGCCACTGAGTCCTCTCTCACAGGGGACCACCTGCTCCTGCGCTGCTGCCCGCTGTGGCGCCGGCTCGTGGACTTCTGCGAGGCCCAGGGAAACCTCGTACCTGCCAGCCAGGTGCAGGTCCGGAGGAGGCCAGCTGTGTCGTTGTGAAAGCTCCTCACTTGTCCACTGCCCTCAAGCTGCCCGACAGCTAGGAGAAGTCCCACACGGTTCCGTGCTGGCTGCCTCGGCAAGTCCCCCTCTGCAGAATCCCATGTGCCTTCAGTGGTCACTGCCAGCCACCGTCCAGCCACCTCCTGGCCACCCTTGCCTGCCGAATGGGCGGGGGTTGTGGCAGCTGGCCATGGTGCTGCACAATAACCAGCTTCTGGAGTCAGCTTGTGCCCGGCGGGGAGCAGGCCAGGTGCCACCCTGCCGCCGTGTACATGAACATGAACTTAGGAGGGAGGGGAGAGGGTCCGTGGATGCCGCCCCTCCCTGCTGACCTGCTTTTGCTGCCACATTGGTAACAGAGCATGTCGGGGTGGGGGTGGAGACCCCGGGACCAACGGGACACCTTCTGGTGTCGCTGGGAAGGGTTGGAGTCAGGAAGGAAACCCCACTGGGGCTGCACTTTGTCCTTTGGATGCCATCCCGATGACTGTGGGTGACAGCCATGAAACAACTTTCTTTTCTATTTTTAAATAAACCAAAAGTCACTGTCTTTTTTACTGCAACAGGGTCCTCAGCCCAGACTCAAGGCAGAGGCTTTCCTGGAAGTGAGGGCCTTTTCTTTGCCATCACTGCCCTGTGTCCCTCAGGTGCCACCCAGGCTGGCAGGGGAAAGGCAGATGGGAACCAGGGCCACAGAGCCTTGCCAGGACCCGCCCCTCCTGGCCGTGCAGTGTGTGCAGTACTCCCACGGGCATGCGGGGGCGCTGGGATCGCGGCCGCTCCAAGACAGGCTGTCTTGTGCTTCTGACCTGGGCCCCGCATCCCCCAGGCCTGCAGGGCTGGGACCCTTCACCTGCCCCTCAGGGTACATCTGCCCTGTTTCCATATCTGCCCATCCCACCCTGAGGTATCTCTGACCCCGCGTTTTAGTGCAATTCACTGTCCCCACAGGCTGGGGGATGCTGCAAACATTGTTTACACCAGGGTGGGGGGGGGGCTTGCCCCAACCTGTGGCAGGGACGTTCTGTGTCTGTCTGATTCTAATGCTTTCTACAAATTTCTACATTCCAATTTTGTATCTGTTGCAGTCTTCTATGATTCAACATTAATTTTATTATAAAGACTGCTTTCAATGCTTTCTCTGTGTGTTCTTGAGGTCTGGGGGGGGGGGGCACAGAGGGTGGCCCTTCCTCTTGCTTTGTGTTGCAAAGTGGTTGTTGAGGCTGACAAGCCTGTTGTAGCAGATGCTGGATGGGGAACATGCCGAGGGGACCAGGGCTCCACATCTGAGGACGCAGCCGGTAGGCTGACGGTCAACTGCCAGGACAAAGAAAGCTGGGTGGGAGGCTGGCTTGGTGACAATGGGCCACAGCTGGTGAACTGTGTCCAGGTGCTGCAGGCGTGCCCAACCCACTGAACTCTGACCCTAGGAGGCTGGCCCCAAGTCTAAGTCCAAAGTCCCCAAGGCTGTCAGCAGATCCGTGCCATCCGGGTCTGAAATGATTCCCCAGGACTCTTTGGGACAGCACACCCCCCTGCAGGCCGGCTGACCTGGGCTATTCAACATCTGCTGGTTTGTGGCTGAGCCCCCAATGCCTCCAAAGCCACCAGCTGGACAGAGGAAGGCATAGCTGGGCCCTGGCCTCTCTTAAGTGGCAGCAGGGGTCTCAGATAGGTCAGGAGGTCACAGAGAACAGAGAGACATTATAGGGAAAAAGGGGTCCCCAGGGCCACGTGTCCTGTGTGTTCACTATTGGTCTGGAGTGAGCCGGATGGCCCTACCTGGAAGAGCAGGTGTATTCTAGGGCAGCCACAGAAGCATTCAGAAACTTGACCATTATCTCGTGAAAAGGCTTGAATAGAGGAGAAGCAGGCGCCTGAGGCAGAGTCGGTACCATATCAACCTGGAGTCAGGGAGGGCTTCCTGCAGGAAGGGGTGTTAAAGCCCGGAAGGCACATGGGGTGGCAGGGAGCAGAGCTGGACTGAAGGAGGGCAGCTGAGCACAGGTGGCCGCTGGAGAAGCAGGTGAGTCTCAGGACAGTGAGGCAGGTGAGCTGGGGTGGGGCGGGTACAGCCCAATGCTCGGCCTAGGCCAAATCAGGAAGCGAGCCTCAAAGCTGCTCCTAGAAGGGGACCTGTGTGGCCCCACGGTGGCCTGTGGTCAGCTGCCATTCTGGGTGAGGGTGTGAAGCTGGGCCGCAGACCGGAGGCACCAAGATGAGGAAGCCCCTGCTGGTGTGCCTGGATGCACCTCTCTGGCGAACTCCCACTCCAGCCTGACCTCTGGGTTGGACCTGTATGACCCAGCACAAACCCCAATCCCTGGCCCCTGGCCTGCTCCAGGGGTCAGCTGTTCTGGAAGGTCCAGCTTGGGTCCCCCCTGGAAAAGGGACTAGGGGTTGACGGGGGCCTGGGTCTTGTGGGCGGGCTGCACCAAATCAGAAAGCAGTCATGTGGCTGCTTCCACCTTTAGAACTTTTGTTTCTATAATTGTGTGTTTATATTGCTCTTTATTAATGGATAAATATTAGAAAATCATCTCTGGGAAGCTGTGGTCAGGGGTGGCCCGGCTTGCCCAGCAGACTGGGGGCCGGCCCTTCGGGGGTCCCTGGCCTGGTGTGCAGGGTGAGGCTGTCCTGCCAGGGCTCATACACCAGCGTGTAGCTCTCGGCTCTCTTGACCGTGAACTTGTAGACGCGGTCGGGCAGCAGGTGATGGATCTCGAAGGTGCAGGTGGCCACAGGGACGATGCCACGCTGCAGGCACTCCTGCTGTGTCCGTGGGTCCAGCAGCTTGAATCGCAGCTCAAACTGCTCTGGGGCAGCCGGCTGGATGGTGACAAACCAGCGCAGGGTGGCCCAGTCTTGGTGGGCCACCGACTCCTTGCGGTCGAACATGACGGGCATTTTGGTGCTCAGCAGGAGCCGGATGTGGGGGAGCTTGGTGGCACCGATGTCAGACACCAGGCGGTGTTTGATGTGCAGGCGCCCAGGCACCATCATTGCCAGGAAGTTGTCCATCACGGCGGACAGGTCCGTCAGCCGCTGCTCCACGACCGCCCAACCCGCCAGGAAGGGCCGTGGGTCAGGCGACTCGAGCAGGGCGTCCAGCGCGGCACGGCCGCGGTCTAGCTGCTCCAGCAGGTCTCCGAGCAGCAGCAGCTGAATCCTGGCCTGAGCGGCGCCCACTTTCTTCATGCGCTGGAACTTGCAGGGGTCGACCAGCTGGAAGATGGTGTGGGGCAGCAGCGGTGGGTTCTGGTCGCCCAGGGCCAGGTGCTTCGGCAGGATCTCAACATGGTAGGAGCACCTTCGGAGCAGCTCCACTCGGGCGTGGTGGCGCCTGAGCAGCTGGGGGCTCAGCTCGGAGGTCAGGAACTCCCGCAGCGCCGTGCGGCGCTCCATGTAGGTCCTCCAGGCCTGCGGCTCCAGCAGCTGCCCATCCTCGGCCTCCTCAGCCTCCTCCTGGTCCAGGAAGCGCTGGGGACTGTCCGGCCGCCTCTTGTCCAGGCCCAGGCCTGTCACCTTGAAATCCATCGTCTGGGAGGGTGGGGTGGAGGGTGGAGTGTCAGCTGGGACCAGCAGGCTGTCCTCTGCTGCCCCTTGCGGCTCCCCCGGGGCAGTGTCTGTGTGTGCCCCCTACACCGGACCCTCTGTCCCTCTGGGGGGAGGAGCTTATAAGGACACCTCTTTCCAGAACAGGCTGCCTGCAGGGCCAACAGGGTGGTCTGCGAGTCTGGGTGACAGTAGGCATGGAGGGGCAAACACTACTGACGGCTGTTGTAAGGATACAGGGCAGGGCTGAGGCCCTGAGTCCTGAGGCCACAGTGACTTGGGCACACAGGCAGCTGCCGAGCAGCTGTGTGGCCTGGCAAAGGCCTCGGTGCCTCATCTGAAGTGGGGTCATGATGCTGCTCAGGCTCCTGAGAGCAGTGTGATCTGTCTGAGCAGCACCAGACACCCCCTCGTCCCCGGGGACACCACTGCCCTGCAGACCCTCCAGGCCTCACTGCAGGTACAGAGCAGAGCCAGGCTCACCCAAAGGCAGTCCCGTGATGACCAGGAGCGGCATGGGCGGCAGGCTGGCCCCAGGCCTCAGCTCTCAGGATCCTCACGATGCCAGCTCCTAGTTACCCAGCCCCTGCTACGTCCTGGGGCCTCATGTGCCCTCGGGAGCTCACTGACTCCACAGGAAAGGCCATGAGGTTGTAAGATCCTGTCACTCCATCTCACAGATGGGGCACGAGGCTAAAACGCTTTGAGTTTGTTCTCAGTCCAGGCATTGAGCCCTGCCGTTGACCCCAGAGCCTGACCCTCCTTCTGGGCCATGCCTCCCTGCCCCCCAGGTTCCCAGCTCTGGGTGTCAGTGGGAGGGGCCAGTGCACCTCAGGGCCCCTCACAGCTGGATGCAGCTGTGGTCCCAGGCGCAGCTGGGGCAAGCTGCCAGTCCACAAGTACTGGCCCTGCAAGCTGGGCTCCTTGAACAAGAAGCCAGCATCCCTGGCTTCCCTCCCAAGTCTTCGTCATCCCCAGGGACCAGCGGCTTCACTTGGGAGAGCTCAGGTTGTCCCAGCAAGCCAAGGCTTGGATGAATTACAGACACAGCCTGTAGGTCGGGTGACGTGCCCAAGAAGGCACCACCAAGTGGCAGAGTAAGGTCCAGGCGTCTGCCTCCCTCCCTAAAGACCAGCCTTTGACCTTCCTGGGGAAGGGTAGCCAGACCAGGCCCTGGGCACAGCAGAAGGGTATCTGGGGTGGGGAGTCAGGCGAGACCAGGACCCCAGGACTCGCGGGCTAAGTCCAGCTCTGGCCTCTGGAATGAACTCTCGCTCCTGGATCTGGCTACGGTCAGAATGTTTCCAGTCGTTAACAAGTCTCCCAGGTGGAAAACGGGAAGACACCGCCCTGCGCCCTGGCCCGCCCCCCCAGAGGCCCCGCCTTCCTGACGCCCCTACACACCCCTCGCCCCCCCCACCTGCCGCGCCCACCTCCCCAAGACCGACTCCCACCAGTCCGCCTCCCCACCTCCCTCAGCCTCCCCAGGCTCGTACCCCACCTTGCAGCGCACCCACTTGCCCTGTCTCCTGAGCGGGCAGAGCCTGCGGCTTGACTGTGAGCAGAGCTGGGGAGCCCAGCTGCGCACTGCGCTATCCAGCGGGTTGCCATAGGGACCGTGGGCCTTTGTGACGCCGCACTGGGTCGGGAAAGGGGGTGGGGTGGAGGGTGGGGGTGGGGGATTGGGGCGATAGGAGGTGGGAGGAAGCCCAGGGCGTCGGGTGTGGGGTTCGGGGGAGACCCGCCCCGTCGGGTCCCAAGACTTGAGGGGCTGCGAGAAGACGGCCCCGGGTCGGTCTTTCTGGTCCAGGAACCTCCACGGAAGGAACCGCCGGTCTCAACCGAGTCTCAGCTTGGAAGGCACTGTCTGTCCATAGACTCTGCTCTCTTTTCTGGGGACTCGGGACATCGCGACCAGAGGCCCGACCTGGGAGCCACCGTGGTGGTCTGAAAGCCAGGTTCACAGTAGGGTTCCACCGACAGGAGCAAACTGAGGCCGGCCACCCCTCTGTGCTGGGGACCCAGCCCGGAGCCCTTGTGCCAGGCTTTCAGGTGGGGGCCGATGCCCAGAACCCCTGGGTGGAGCTGCCAGAGACTGTGACCATGTGAACTGACAGCAGGGTCAGGAGCCCTGCCTCTGCCAGAGCAGGCTTCCTCTCCCTCGGCCTGCCCAAGCCACTGCCCCTGACCCGGCTCTGGACAAATGGGGTATCCACAGCTCCGGGGAACCCCTTAGAGGTGTTCTCAGCCTCTGGAGCCCCACTTGTCACCTCCAGCTGGGCTCTGGACCTCTGGGACCTTGCGGCCAGCCAGGGTCTGTGTGGGGACAGAGCCCCAGAAAGCAGTTTCCAGGCTCTCGGCCTCACATAGAAAGTTGCTGGCTCAGGTAGTAAACGGCCATCAACTGTGATTGGATGGCCATCAGCTGTGGCTAGTTGGCCGTCAGCTGTAACCAGTGAGCCATTGGCCACTAATATAACTGCTGTGGCTACTCTAGCAAAAAAATGGGGGCTAGCAAGAAGATGGTGGCTGGGCTGGCAAGCGCGGATTGCAGTTAGGATGGTGGGCTGTGGACAGAGTGGATCCAGCCTCCAGTGAGACTGTAGTGCCACCAGCGAGAATATAGTGGTATGACTCCCCTACCTATGGCTCCGTGGGTGTTCCTTTTTGGCCTCACCACATCCTGGGTTCTTATGTGGGGAGCAGGAGCAGAGATCCCGCAGGCCGCCCCGCACGACAGTCTGCCACCGGCTGTGGTCAGCCTGACACCCCAGGCACTCCTGGCCCACCTGCGGAGGACTGAGGTGGCAGGGCTGACCCTGGTCATCCCATCTCCTCCCCCTCAGAGGTCAGTGGTGGCCTCGCCAGGATGGGCGTCTGTCCCTGAGTTCTCACAGACTTCTGTGGCCAGAGCTGCCCCCAGTGCACCCCCACCCACCAGGGGACCCCTTCCTGGGAGGAAGCTTCCCCTGGCCAGGCACCCATCAGGTCGGACCTAGGGAGGGAGCCAGTGGTGTTGTGTCTGCCGTCCTCACCCCGCCCTGGGCCCTAACTTAGCAAACAGAGCCGCTGCTGCTGTTAGGGCTCTGAGGGGCAGGGCTGGTTTGTTTGGAAGGGGGGCGCTGTCTGAAGGTTGAGTGGGGGAGTCTGGCACTTGGAAAGGGGGAAAAAATGCAAAGCAGAGGGAGGAAGATGACTCCAGCCCCACCACCCACAGCAACTCTCACTTCCTCTCTGCACCAGGCATGTCCCTAACCTCTGCCATCTCTTTGGCCCCACGCCCTTTTTCTCTCTTGTTCATCCGCTAATTTTTTGAAATTAAAGTTTGAATTTTGAGGTAATCGTAGATGGCACGCAGTTGTGAGACATCACATAGGGACCCCATGAACCCATTGCCCATTTCTTCAGAACTGCCAAGCAGGATCCCACCAGGGTAGTGACACTGACAGTCCACAGGCAGGACAGCCCTGTCCCCACAGGGCCCCCACTTGGCCTTTTATAGCCGCGCCTACTTTCTCACCAACCCCGTGGCTCCTCTGCCCCTGGCCATCGCTAGTCTGGTCCATCTCTGTAATTGTGTCCTTGGGAGAGCGTCAGTGGCATCGTGCAGCGTGGAGCCCCCGGGACCAGCCTCTCTGCTCAGCATAGTTCCCGAGGGCCGGCCATGTGCATTCTTAGTGGGCCTTCCTCCCAGGCATGGGCCAGCTGATTTTGTCTCACCCATTGTCTGCAGCCACTGGGCTCTGCTGCCCTTGGCAGACCCGGCACCCTGGGGGTGGTGAGCCTGGTGGTCGTGAGGTCATAGCCCTGGGGGCAGGGGTTGCACCTGGACCCCAGAGACCCGATCGTGTGCCCTCCACAGAACACACATGAAGCCATGGTGTGGTGACACTGCCAACTGCAGCCTGAATGCCTGGGATGGCCGCTCCTCACCCTGCAGACCTGGTCTGAGTCCTCACTATGGCACCGCTATGAGCTCAGTGCTCTCACAGATGGGGAAATCGAGGCACAGAGAGCTCAGCACCTTGGCATGCAGCTAGTGAGTCTGACAGCAGGATTCGAACCTGGTCATCTGACCACATCCAGAGTTGTCCGGGGGCCCGCCCCTCACATAGCTAGCTCCCAGCTCTGGGTTTGGTTAGGGCCCATGGAGGAGGTGAGGGTAAGGGGGCCCCACCAGAAGACCGAGGAGGACCCTCCCTGCCTGTTCTGACCATCAGAGCAATGTCCTCAGTCCCAGAGGCCGGACCCCTTGGCTCTGAGGGACAGGGTATCTCCAGGAGGAAAGCGTCCAGTGCTCTGAATGCTGACCTCGAGTGTCGCCAGCATAAGTGGGGCCCTCCCTTTGGCTGGTGGGTCAGAGGCTGCCTAGGAGGAGAAGTCGGGTACCTCTGGGATTTAAGGAAAACCCATCTGTAAAAACTCAAATTGCTCATACGGGGAGGTGGGGGTGGGTGGGTGGAGGCAGGTGATGGGCGGGCACTGCAGGCCCTGCCAGGTCTCCCCTAATTCTGTGTTTGTAAATATTTGTTCTTGACCCCCCACCCCCATCCTCTGCAACAGGATGAGTCTCAGTTGCATGGAGACTCGGTCCCCTCGGTCTCCCTGTCCCCTTCAGCCCATGGTGGGTGGGTGTCACTGCCACATCACAGTCTGCAAATTGTACAAGCTGCTCCCCCAATGGTGGCAGGGAGCCCCCAGGGTGCATTCCAGACACCAGGGTCTGCTGCTTCTCGGGGGCAGGTGGATAGACACTTGTCTCACTTTTGTTGGGCCCGTTCACAGAACGTGACAACGTTTGGGCGTTGATTGAGTGTGGGGTGTGGAAGGAGGGTCTGCAACCGTCAGAAGAGGGACATGGGCTCAATAATGATGCCGGGAGCTGAAGGGGCTGGTCTAGGGGGAGAAGGAGCAAGCTACCTGGGGCTGGGAACCACCCACAGACCCAGACACCCGCCCTGGAACCCCTCCTGGAACCGGAACCAGAACCAGGCTGCCTGGGTTTGCTCTCCCACCCTGCCCAGCGGCACAGGCCGACCTGGGCAGTGGGCAGCTTGCTTCACTGTGCAGGGGGCCTGGTGCTGTCTGGGGAGAGGAGCAAACGGTGGGTACAGGCCCTCTGTGGACTCACCCGCCACCCCTCCATCACCCAGTTCACATCTCTGAGGGCGGTCAGAGGTCAGAGCCTCCTCCCCAGGGTGACCCTGAACTTACACCCCTCTTCACTCACCGCTCTGTGCTTACTGAGCCCCACCCCATAAGAAACTCCAGCTGCCCTGCATGGGGGTTTTTATGATGTTCAAGATCTGGCCCATGTTGAAAGAACCAAGTAATTGCCCACACAAGTCCAGTGCACGGCTAGGCAGCTAACAGCTGGTGCTGCGCAGGGGCTGCCCCTTCATGGAGCCCCCTTCTCTGAGGGCAGGACTCAGGTCACGGGCTGGCATGGGGTGCACTTGTGCATGACCCTTCTCCCCTTGTCACACTGGCCGCCTGGCAGGGCAGCCACCCCCTACTTCCTGGGCCTGAGGAAGGGGTGCACGTGGGGGAGGGAGGGGGCTGTCCCACGTTCCCAGCCGCCCAAGACCCCGCCCCCAGGCTGCCCCAGGGCCACTCCTGCCCCAGCCCCAAGTGGCTCTGAGCAGCCCAGCACAAGTCCTGCCCACAAGACACCCTAGAGGTCAAGGAAAGCAGCGGCTGACGTGTGGCCGGGGGCTGGAGGGCCACCCTGCGTCCCAACCCGGTCTGAACAGCCCGGAAGGGGGCAGGTGGCCCTCTGGAGTGACCTGTCACCCACACCCCTTGCCAACAGTGATGGACTCAGGGAAGCTCTGACACTTGCCGTCCCACCGGCCCTTCCAGTTTCTCCCTCGTCAGAAGTCCCCTCCCCTGCAGGGCCCAGGGCGCAGTGTGGTGACCGGGCTCCGGACGCCCCGGGAGCATGGAGCCCTTCCTCAGGAAGCGGCTGGCCTTCTTGTCCTTTTTCTGGGACAAGATCTGGCCCGCAGGCACGCCGGATGACAGCATCTCTGGCTTCCCAGACTCTGACACCAACACTGAACTGGAGCCCCCTGCTGCCGAGCCCTGCACCCCCCCGGCGGTGCCTGGGCAGCTCTTCAGGGCGCTCTACGACTTCACTGCACGGTGCACGGATGAGCTGAGCGTCAGCCGCGGGGACAGGCTCTATGCCCTCAAGGAGGAGGGCGACTACATCTTTGCCCGCAGACTTTCCGGCCAGCCCAGCATGGGGCTCGTGCCCATCGCGTACGTGGCCAGGGCCACCTCTGACACGCTCTCAGACCAACCGTGAGTACCACCTGCTCTGGGAGTCAGGAAGCAGCACAGGATTCAGCCTGGGCACCGCCGCTCAGCCATCGGCTCACGCACGTGCAGCATGAGCACACAGTGGGCTGCACGTATCATACTGACTGTGTGCCCTGGTCAGCTCCAGCGGCAGGTCAGCTGGATGGCGTGTGTACATGCCCTGTCAGGCAGGCAGGCAGCCAACATGGCAGCCATGCTGGGGCTCTGGCCAGGCCCTCCTGCTCTCACACAGGGACTCAGCCCTGGCATTGAGCACTCCTGGGGGCTCTGAGTCCACAATGATGGCTGAGCGGTCACTGCTTGGAGGGCAGGGGGCTAGGGCCTGGTGTACAGTTCCGAGAGATGGATATGGTGCCTGTCCTCCTGGAGCTCCCCGTGAGTGCACAAATGCTCAGAGAGGCCGCCACATGTCCCCTTGTGCTGTGAGGGGGTGAGAGGGTGATAAACTGGGTCAGAGAGGTATGTTTACCTGCCTCTCTCACCCATCCACATTCACCCAGGCCCCCTCCCCTGCACTGGACCAGGTATGGCACAGACATGACCCTGGCCTTTGGGATTGCTCCCAAAGAGGCTTGATTGGAGAGTGGACACAGGTGGGGGAAGAACCCTAACCCGTTCCCCCTGGAGTGCCTGAGTCCCCTAGGGCTTGGGCAGTCCACAGGCTGGAAGTGGCTAGTACACACACCTGGCTGTTTGCACGCCAGTCGGTGATCACAGGGAGTAGCCAGCCGGTGCTACTCCAGGAGGGCTCCTCAAAGGAGGTGACCTCTCGGCTCAAGCTCCAAGTCCATAAGACAGGGTAGACCCCTTGCACAGCTGTGTATTGGCTCTGAGCACGGCTCTGCATATGGCCGCGGACACGGTCCATGGTCCTCAAGCTCAACCAAATCCTGGTTGTGACCTCTGCCTGTCTCCCCTGAATGCAGTGGGTCAGCCTGGCTGTGGTGGCCATTGCAACCCCACATGGGGCATTGGCGAGGGGACCACTGGGGGCAGACGCCTTCTCCCAGCCCCACATGCATGGAGGTGGAGTGCTGGGTGAGGACAGGCCAGAAGCTGCTTGGTGAACGGCCAGCAAAGGCAGGCTCCTCCGGCTGCCCAGCCGCCCTGCCCTGCTGCCAGGCCCTGGTCCTGCACCCAGCTGGACCAGGCCTGAGCTCTGGACGTGTCCTCTGCAGACCAGCACTGAGTCTCAGCTTCACTCAGCAACATGGGCCTCCTGGGGACTGCTTGGGGCTCCCAGTCTCCTGGGGGATGTGCAGAAGACTGAGTCACAAGAAGGTGTCTTCTGAGGACACTCCAGGCCCCCACCCTGTGCCTGGGACCAGGAGGCCATACCGAGGGGGAAGGGGCCCACAGTCACTCCAGGTGTAGAGGGACCAGAAGCATCTTCGGGGAGGCTGGCAGGGCTGGGGGGGTGGGAGGAGCTGCTAGGAGGAAGAGCTAATGACTGTTTGCCTGGGCTGCAGATGAAAGGGTTCGCCTGTCACAGGGTCATTAGCCCCAGACACCTGGCTGTCTGTCCTAGGCCAGACCGGATGGGTGGCTGAGGCTCCTCAACCCCCACAGTGAGGCCTCATTGCTAACAAGCTGCTGAGGGTCCTACAATCTTCTCTCACCCACTGACCCACGCCCCAGGGAGGGACCCCAAGAACATCCCTGCAGCCCAGGGCATGCACAGGGCCTCAGCTGCACCCCAGGCCCTGGGGCTCCAGGGGTGGGCTGGGGGGTGGGGAAGCTTCTGCTTCTCCTCATTCCCCCGCAGCCCTGCTGTCCGGCAAGGGTCTATTGCAGCCCCACCACACCTGAGAGGCTCTCCTGGCCCGCTGGCCAGAGAGGTGCGGCCCGGAAAACGGGGCCTGGCTGCAAGAGGCCCTGCTCCCCAGCCAACGTGTCCCTGAGCCTGCAGGGACCCATGTTAAGGCCCAGATGTTCTTGAGCCTTGTCTGCCGGCTCCGGCTGCTGATTTTACTTCCCGATGTTTCTCAGACCTGTGCCTCTCCACCACCACCTCCAGCACCCCACCACATCCTGTCCCCACCACATCCTGTCTCGGGCTTCTCTCTCCCTGTAGCCCCAGCCCAGCCCAGGGGCTCTGGCCGTGTTGGTTCTTAGCCCCTCCCCACAGCTTCACAGGGTGGGCAGTCTCCTTTTCCGAGGACAGGTCTCGCTCCGCCCCCTTCCTGCCAGGCCCTGCCCTCGCCCCAGGCTCCAGCAGCACCCGCCTGCCTGCCACAGCACAGCTTTGCCCAACTGGTCCCCTCTTTTGGGGCACCCCATCTTGTGTTGACTCACTCAGAGTCATGCTTTGGGTCCCCCAGCTGCTCTGAGAACCCGTGCTCTCCCCTCAGGGTGAATGAGGGATGTGTTCACATCTGTGGTTCCCCCTTAAAGGCAGGCCTCCTGTCACTGGGTCCCCAGAACCCCACGCAGCAGGAGGCTCCAGGGTGGGAAGCTGACTTAGGTGTGAGGTTCTCCCATCTGGACCTTGGGGAACAGACACAGGTCATGGGGTAGGGCCAGGAGCCACAGGTGGCCTGACTCAGGCGGACTGCTGGCCCAGATGGGGTATCAGATGGGGGAGCCCCAAGCAGGCCCCACCCCACCCCATGCTCAGGTGTGAGGGTTCCTGGCCTCTTGGAATCTTATGCAGACCGAGGAGTGGGTGCCACGGAGCCCCTGCCAACCTGGCGCTCGAAGTGGCCTCAGTGTGCTTGGCACGTGCAGAGAGCCAGGTAGTCTGTGCTGTGCAAGCCCCTCAGAGGTGGACATGCGATGCTTCGAGCCTCTGCAGCTCTCTCCCAGCTTCTCCTGATCGCCTGCCCAGCCTGGCTCAGCACCTCCTCCAGGCCCTTCCCGGCTGCTCCAGAATTCAGGCCTGCTTCTCCCATCCCCACTTGTCCACCTCTCAAGGCATGTGGGCCATGCCCAGCCAGGTGGCACCCATGGTCCTCCAGGCCACTCCTACAGTCGAACCCGCACATCTGAGCATCATCAGGACCCCCTCGTTCCCAGTGGACCCCCACCCCTTATAGGGACTCGCAGTCTGGAGTTTGACAGGTTCAGCCTGTGGCCAGGGCTGGCCATCACTTTATGAGCAGAACTAACGGAGAGCCGGTAGCTGAGGTGAGTGGACAGTCTTAGCCGACACAGGTTGCTGCTGCTGGTGTGTCAGCTCCATGGCGGCCCAAGCAGTCCCCCTGTCCAGTGCCCAACGACTCCGGAGGCTGAGCACTGGGGTCAGGGCCGGTATAGAGCCCAGGTTGGGACCTCATATTGGGCACCACGGGCACTCCTCCCTGAGAGATGGGGGTACACTCAGCCTGCACAGAGTGGGGTGTGGGCACAGGGGTCACTCGGGCTGGACCTGCCTGGTGACCACCATGCCCGCCCTTTGCAGCTGGTACTTCGGTGGCATTAGCCGAGCCCAGGCCCAGCAGCTTCTCCTGTCCCCGGCCAACGCCCCAGGGGCCTTCCTCGTGCGGCCCAGTGAGAGCAGCCTGGGGGACTACTCGCTCTCAGGTACTCGGGCGGCCCCTCCGCCCCTGTCCCCCTGAGGCATGCTGGCCAGCCCCGTCAGGCTAGAACACTCTTGACCTTGGGGGGGTTGCTCCCTGGACACTGCCGGTCCCTTACCCATGCCCAGCCCCACCTCGGGCCTAACCACTCCCATTGGTGTTTGCTCACCTCTTGGGTTTGCTCACTGCTTCATTCACTCATTCATTCATTCATTCATTCATTCATTCACTTACATATTCACTCACTCACCCATCCACCCATCCATCCATCCCCCCATTCGCCCACTCAGTTACCCATTCACTCATGCACTCATGCATTCATGTGCTCACACACTCGTCCATCCATTCACTCACTTGCATATTCATCACGTCAGCACTATTCATTCCCTCATTCGCGATCCTCCTGCCTTCATTGCTCACAGACTCAGTCATTCACCGAGTACCCACTGTGTGCCCACTCTGGCCTGCAGCTGCCCACACTCCCTCCTGCAATGCGCTGCTCCAGCCGTGTCAGGGCCTGCCGGTCCGAGGAGGGTCGTGGCGGTTCCCGGTGCCCGGTTCCCGGGTTGGGTGGTGGAGGGTCTGGTCACAGCCTCCCTCTCTGCCCCTCCCAGTCCGGGCCCAGGCCAAAGTCCGCCACTACCGCATCTCCATGGCAGCCGACGGCGGCTTCTACTTGCAGAAGGGCCGTCTCTTTCCCAACCTGGGGGAGCTGCTCACCTACTACAAGGCCAACTGGAAGCTGATCCGAAACCCACTGCTGCAGCCCTGTGTGCACCAGGTGGGCCGCCCCCCCCCACACTGCCTGCCTGGCTGCCCATTGCTGGGCCGGGCCCACCTAGGGGTTGCAGGGACCTGAAAGGCCTGGGGGCCCACCCCTGCCGCATCCTCCATGCTCTGCTTGGGGCCCCGCCCCAGGTCGGGTCTGCTTTCACACGTGTCATGTCTCTGCTTCTGGGGAGTCCTGGGTGGGGGTGCTGCCCAGCTCTCCAGGGCAGGCATATGGGGAAGGCCCAGGGTGGAAGCTGGGGGAGACGGTCCACACATGCACTGGAGCCCCACCTAGCTCTCCGCCACCGTCCCAGACCAGCGGTCCTGCAGAGGGACAAGGGCAGGGGCCGGGCAGCGACCCAGTTCCTCCGGTCTCATAATGACAGCCCACGGGGGCCAGTAATGAGTATTTGTGGGCTGGTGTCCACCACTAGCAAAGCCCACTTAGGTCTAGAAGCAATTGGGGCCAGGCCCGGGGAGGTGGTCAGCACCTGACTCCCCTCGCTCCAGCCAGGACCAGTGTTGAACATGTGCTGGGATGGAGGCGCAGAGGCCTGGTCCCCCGAGAAACTGCCCACTCTGCCCGGGAACACGGGCAGAGGCACTGAGCGCCCCCCACCCCCACAGCAGCCCCCCGAGTGGGACAAGTGGGAGCGGCCACGCTCCGAGTTCACCCTGCGGAGGAAGCTGGGCGAAGGCTACTTCGGGGAGGTGTGGGAAGGCCTCTGGCTCGGCTCTGTGCCCGTGGCCGTCAAGGTCATCAAATCAGGTGTGTGAGGCCCTGCTCTCCCGGACCCTGGGTGGGGTGTGGGGGTGTGTGTGGACGAATCCTGAGCAGAATCCTCTCCCGCAGCCGACATGAAGCTCACGGACCTGGCCAAGGAGATCCAGACACTCAAGAGCCTACGGCACGAGCGCCTCATCCGGCTGCATGCTGTGTGCTCCGCCGGGGAGCCGGTGTACATTGTCACGGAGCTCATGTGCAAAGGCAGCCTGCAAGCCTTCCTGGGCAGTGAGTGCTGCCCTGCGGCCACCTGCCCCCTTCTTGGCATGGCCCAGAGGGTGGTAGTGGGCTCTGGCCAACAGCGGATTTGGACCTCTGGTCTGGGCCAGGCTTGGGCTTTGTGGAGGGATACTCAAAGCATGCGGTACCAGGCGGGGGGGGGGGGTGCAAGTAGGGGCCCAGCCTCTGTGTGTGCTTGTGCTCAGTGTGGGCCCAGCCCAACCCGGGAGACCCTGCCCCGCTTGTCCTCCTCTGTCCTTGGCCTCTGTTGGGGGCCCAGGCCAGTGGCCCAGGAGCAGCTTGCCCCAAGCCTTCTCTGGGGGTGTGCAGTGCTCACCGCGACCTTGGTGGGCAGTGCTGTTCTCACCCGGTCAGAGATGAGGAAACAGGCACAGAGGGAAGTGACAGGGATGACGCTGGTCCCTGACTGTCGGCCTGCCCCCCAGGCCCCGAGGGCAGGGCCCTGAGCCCACCTGCCCTGCTGGACTTCGCCTGCCAGGTGGCTGAGGGCATGAGCTACCTGGAGGAGAGGCACATCGTGCACCGGGACCTGGCCGCCAGGAACGTGCTCGTGGGTGACGACCTGGCCTGCAAGGTGGCCGACTTTGGCCTGGCCCGGCTGCTCAAGGTCAGTGTGGGCTTGGGCCGCTGACCCTGCACAGGGAGAGGGAGCAGCTGGGAGGGGAGGGCACCATTCCGCCTGCCCACCACCCGTGTCCTCTCACCAGGACAACGTCTACTCCCCGAGCAGTGGCTCCAAGATCCCCGTCAAGTGGACGGCACCCGAGGCAGCCAACTACCGCATCTACTCCCAGAAGTCGGATGTCTGGTCCTTCGGCGTGCTGCTGTACGAAGTGTTCACCTACGGCCAGTGTCCCTATGAAGGTGGGCAGCCCGAGGGAGGAGGCAAGGCCTCCACAGGGACGGTGGCGTCTGAGGGAGGAAGCTGCGAGCCAGCCCCAGGGAGGAGGCACACTCTGCCCTGGGGGTTGCTCACCCTGCAAGGAGCACCAGGCCACAAAGTTGCTGCTTGGCAGGGTCTGGCTGGGGGTGAGGGGGTCTCCACGGTGACCCCTAGGCAGAAGCGAGGCAGCCCCCGCCAGCCGCTCTCATCAGCGCCCTCCCCAGGAATGAGCAACCATGAGACGCTGCAGCAGATTGCGAAGGGATACCGGCTGCCACGCCCGGCCGCCTGCCCAGCCGAGGTCTATGTGCTCATGTTGGCGTGCTGGAAGGGCAGCCCCGAGGAGCGGCCGGCCTTCACCATGCTTCAGGAGAAGCTGGGCACCATCCACAGGTGTCTCCATGCCACCCTCACATGACCTGGGGCACTGGATGCCAGGGCTAAGCCACTCCTCCCCGTGGGGTCTCCCCCCAGATAATGTTTGCCGTCAACACGTGCAAGGGTGCGGGACTGTCCAGAACAGCCATCAGCCTGCAGAGCTCCTGACCACGGGTCTTACATGCTGACATGCATGTGTGTGCGCTCGAGGCAGAAACATGCAGACACCCACGTGGAGACAGAGGGGCTGATGTCTTTTGCCTGGAATGGCAGTGTCCCTGGTGGGTGGGGGTCAGCAGAGAAGGCTGGGTGGGGCCTGTGTTTGCTCCGGCCTCAGAAAGACTGGACAGAGAAGCCCTGGGCCTGGGCCAAGTTCCCTCCTTCCTGGGACTGCCGGCTGCCCTGGACCCCCTCAACTCCCTTCCAAGGTCAAGAGTGAGAGGCGTGCCTTCCCAATTTTCTCCAAAGTCCCACCGGGGCCATGTTGGTGCTGGGGCTGCCAGGCCCTGGCCCCACGCGGCACATGCTGAGGGCAGCCACAGCCTCCCAGGGGCACACCACTTCCTATGTGCAGCCCTGTGCATGCAGGGAGGCAGCAGTCAATAAATATGATGGACAGACTCAGGCATGTGCACAGGGGTGTGTCACACACGGGCCTCAGCCCCCATCCCCAACCCAAATCAGAGCAGGGGCTGCCGCTGATGGTGGGCCACCATTTGGTTCATCGTGGCAGAGCCGGGATGGGGCAGACCACGCAAGGTAAGGACGGTATCTAGGGGGCTGCTTTTGGGGGTGGGTGACCCTCATGGTTGGTTTTCCGGGGATGGGGCAAAGGTCAGAGAAGCAGCAGCGTCTCTGCCTCCGTGGTGCAGGTCTGGGTGCTATCAAGCAGGGGTGGAGGGTGGATGCCATGGGGCGTGGGCAACTGGGAGACAAACAGCTCCCTGGGGAAAGGAAGCAGCCTGTTCAGAGTGTGCCTACTCCCACCCAGGCTGGTTTCAAGTCACAGCTGACGTCACTGGATGAGAAGCTGGGCGGGCTGTGCACCGTTAGTTGTTCACTTGCCCGGCTGCCGTCACCAGGTCACCCTGGGTGAACAAATGGAGGGGCAGGGGACTGTGCAGGTGGGGTCTGCCTTCGGGGTGCTCGACCCTCACCCTCCTGGGAGCCCCATGCTGGCAGCTGCGCCCCAGAAGGCTTGTGGGGACAAAAAAGCTGGAGGCATGCGTGGCCACCCTCAGCTCAGTCACCATGGAGGGAACATGCACAGTTCACGGCTAGCTTTCATCACTGACCACAGGCCCTGCCTGTGGAGCGAGGAGCTGGGACCCTTGAGTGCAGGGCCAATCAGAGAACAGAGGCTGTGCGGGGCTGGAGCAGCGGGGTGGACAGGCTTCCCGATGGGGGTCATTGCCCGTGGGAGCAACACAGAGGGAGGAGGTAGGAACCGGCTACTTCAGGGCCCAGATCCGTCTGGCTGTGGGTCAGGCCAAGTGTGGAGAAGGTGGGAGCTCCTCAGACCCTTGGACGCCAGGCTGGTGGGGGTGGGAGGGTTTGGTGTGAGCTTTTTGGGACCCCAGGGAATAAATAGCCCCTGACCCACTCCATCCTGTCCCGGGAGAGCCCAGGGACCAGCTTGAACGTGTGGGCCCCAGAGGGTTAGGGCTCAAGATGAGCTCCTTCTGTTCTCCGGACCGAGGGGCTCTGGCCACTCCTAAGGGCTCACCCTGTTTGCTTGGAGCTGTGATTACTGTGGGGAGGGCTGGGCAGGCAGCCAGACTCAGAGGGAAGGAATGTGCTGGGCGTGGGGACCGGCCAGAAGGCAGGTGTGCGTGGGGGTCATCCTGGGTGTCTCCCCAGCCACACGCTGGGCAGGTTTGTGCACAGAGGCTCTGGGAGGGGCCAAGATGCTCAGTCTCGAAACTCTCTTGCTTCCTGGTGTGACGCAGGCGGCACCCCGGGCGCCTCTGTGCCCAGTGAGGTCCCCTGGCCATGGGCTCAGCGCAAGCCGTTACCCCCTGCCCCCATCTGCTGTTCTTTCCCCCGTCAGCACAGCATGTCTGTCGCCTGGTTGTAGCACAGGCCCCTGCTCCTCCTCTCAGTGAAGGGGGAGCTCCGACAAGTAGGGTTCAGCAGCCATGGTGCTCACAGTCCTGCATCAGGGCACAGAGGCCCTGGCACCTCTCTCAGGCCCCGGGCTGGCAGGCTGCCCCCGGTCCATGGTCGTCACCCCAGGCCCTTCCTGTCTCTTGATAGACCAGTGGTCAGGCCTCCACGGCCATTGCAGCTCCCCGTCGTGGTCAGCGGTGTGTGAGGTGGGCTCCGTGGGGAGAAGGACGTGCAGAGAGTGGGGAAGGAAGAGAGGAAGTGCCCACCTGGGCTTCCAGCAGTGACTCTGCTGGCAACCTGCTGCCCATCGGTCCTGGCTCAGGCCCTAGAGGTCTGGGAAGGGGGTGATGTCCATGGGCCTCGCTCCCTTCCATTGCCCTCTAGCCCACCTAAGGCGGACCCCAGGAGGGCCCTGTGTGACTGGTCCTTGTGCCCTCTCTCCCCTGGGGCTCAGGTCCAGCCACGTGGTCACTTGGCAGGTGGGCAAGAGCAGTGCCCAGACTGACCCGGCCCTGGTGGGTAGGAGGACAGGTGGGAGCTGCCAGGCTCTCAGGGTGGTGCCCAGGGTGCCAGGGGAGGCCGCCTCATCACAGGGAAGTGGGCCGGCTCCCCGGCTGGGCAGGTGTGGCCTGTCAGGGCTGGCCCCACCTGCCCCTGCTCACAGCCAGCCCAGTGATAGGCAGGGAGGCCAGGTGGCCTGGTCCTGCCACTGCAGCTGCCATGGTGTCCCAGGGCCAGGCTTACCTGGGCCCCACATACGTGGGCCTCTGGGACTTTGCGGCCCGGACAGACGAGGAGCTTAGCTTCCAGGCAGGGGACCTCTTCCACGTGGCCCGGAAGGAGGAGGAGTGGTGGTGGGCCACGCGGCTGGATGCAGCGGGCAGGGCCCTGGGCCAGGGTTATGTGCCCCACAACTACCTGGCGGAGAAGGAGACGGTGCAGTCTGAGCCGTGAGTGTCTCTGCGCCCCCTCCAAGGTGCCCCCACTCCCTGCAGCCCCTCAAATGCTCAGGGCAGGACTGCTGCACCACCCGCTGGGCTTTGGGGAGGGGCAGGGGTGCAGCACTGGTCAAGGCTGGTGGGGGCTCATGGCTCCATCTACCTGTGGCCCCAGTCAGGGCTGGTCCCCAGTCAGGGACCGTCCTGATCCCGGGAGTGCTGACTGGGCTTTTACTGGGTGACACCTGGGGATGGTGGGCTGTGGAGGTGTGCGGCCCCTCCCCCACAGTCACCTCGTGGTGCCAGGACCCAGAGGGTGCAGAAGGGGCCGCAGTGGGCTTCTGGGCAGCTGGTCAACAGTGACAGGGCCCTCATAGGCGTTCGAGGTGGAATTGGGCCTGTGGGAGCCGAGCTGCACTCGCCTTCCGGACAACCGAAACCAGATGTGTGACCTAGTTAGAGGAGGGAGGAAGGTCATTGCAACATGTCGTCTGGGGTGTGGCTGTGGTGTCTGCTCCCTGCACCCTCGCGGCTGCCCTGTGACTAGCAAGGTGGCTGCAGGAGGCAGTGGCCGCCCCGAGGGACTGCCCAGAATGCTCAAAGCACAAGGGCAGCCTGCTGTGGGCGCACTATGGGCAAAGGAGGGGTTCTGGGGTCGGCAACAGTATCAGGGTGGCTCTGGGCAGCGTGGAGGCCATGAGATGAAGGGTCAGGTGAGTGGCTGGGATTCAGGGTGGGGTCAGAGTGGGGTCAGCGTGGGCTCTGGACACCCCTCCAGGTGGTTCTTCGGATGCATTTCCCGCTCAGAAGCCTTGTACCGACTGCAGGCCGACGGCAACGAGCAGGGGGCCTTCCTGGTGAGGGTCAGCGAGAAGCAGGGTGTGGACTACGTGCTCTCTGGTATAGTCTCCAGGGTCTGTGGGCTTGCCCTGCGTGGCTTTGGGTCTCCCGGCCCCTAAACCCTTCCATCCTGCATGTGGAGAGCTGGGTCCCTCTGGCTTGTCCCCTCCATCGGGCTGCCACGTCCAGGACATCACGGCCCCACCCCAGGGAACTCTGAGGCTTGGCCCACCTGGGTGGCTTGTCCCTGAGGTTGTGGGCCTGCGTTTACTCCTTTCAATGTTGGGAGAGCCACAGGGCAGGATCCCAGGCATGTGCCCACTCACACCCCTGGCCTGTGAGTTCCTCTCTGGGAGGTGGGGGGCCCAGGGTACACATGCCTGTTCACGTGTGCCCTACCCCCCACCCCCACCCCAGTGCGGGACAGGCAGGCCGTACGGCATTACAAGATCTGGCAGAGGGCCGGCCGGCTGCACCTGCATGAGGCCGTGTCCTTCTCCAGTCTGCCCGAGCTCGTGGACCACCACAGGACCCAGAGCCTCTCCCATGGCCTGCGGCTGACCTCGCCCTGCAGGAAGGTAGGGCTGCCCCACCACGCCTGCCTGAGCCCACCTGGCCAGACCTTGCCTCATCCCTGCCCACCCACAGCCCTCTCTTTTCAATGACACGGCCCGTCAGGGCCATACAGGGTGGGTGTGGGTCCTGATGCACTGACCAGCTGGAGGGGACTCGGAGCCTCTGGCTGCCTGGAAGCTGGGGTCGTACAGAGCTGGGCATGGGATCAGGAGGGTGGGGCAGGGGACGGGCCCTCCTTTGCTGGGTCACTCTCAACCCTGGGCTAGCAGAGGTCAGAGGTGCTCCTGCCATGTTCTGAGTCTCTCTGGGACCCTGGAAGCCAGGGGACAAGAGCCATCCATGTGCCCCAGCCAGCAGCTGGACAATTTTGTCTGAATGGCACCAGGGCCACTGTCACTGGCCCAGAGCATGTGGTGAGGGTGGAGAGTGTTTGCAGGACACCGCAAGGGGCATCCCCTGGGAGAGCCCGGCCACATGCCAGACACTGGGGACCCTCCTGTGGGGTCCCTACAAGCCGACCGGACCCCTACAATTGAGGACTGACAAGGGGCTCCCCCTGCTGGGGTCAGAGGGAATTCCTGAGGATGGATGGGCTGGGAGATGACACACACCCCCTGGCCTGTGTTCCGCCAGCACCAGCCAGAGCCCCTGCCCCACTGCACCGACTGGGAAAGGCCCCAGGAGGAGTTCACGCTGTGCAGGAAGCTGGGGTCCGGCTACTTCGGGGAGGTCTTCGAGGGGCTCTGGAGAGACCGGGTCCGAGTGGCCATTAAGGTGCTTGCCCGAGGTGAGCGGCCCCTGGCCAGGGGCTCAGCCTGACCACCCTGCCCCTGGAGCCCCACCAACAGGGACTTCTGGCCTCACTCACTAGGGGTGGGGGCCAAGCCAACCTGGGGCCCTAATGGGCCTTCTGCTACACGTTGCCCCAACTTATGCCACATGTGGCACAAGCGTATGGAGGTGCCATTTTCCTTCAATTGTAAATGTTTTCACCTAAATGTATTTATTGTGAAAGGGGATGTTACATCTAATGTGATGGGAAAGCCACTAAAACCACTAGATCTGACAAGGTTCCTGTATCATCAATCTCCTTGGGAAGCACCAAGGGGTTGGGACCCCACACTTCAGGAATCAGGGGCCCAGTGTCTGGGGAGAGCAGAGGGTGGGCACGTGGACCCCTCATGGAGACACCGGGGAGGGTGCTGGGCTGTAGACCGGGCTGCGTCTGTCCCTGCACCCGGGCTTGGGAGCGGCAATAGGAGCCGTTCTTCCTTTTCTGTCTCCCTGGGGCCTCACCCACCGTGGCCGTCCACCCGCAGACGACCTTCTGCACCAGCACACGTTCCAGGCGGAGGTGCAGGCCATGAAAAAGCTCCGGCATAAGCACATCCTGGCGCTGTATGCCGTGGCGTCCGTGGGGGACCCCGTGTACATCATCACGGAGTTCATGGCCAAGGGGAGTCTACTGGAGCTGCTGCGTGGTGAGCGGGGGGGGGGGGGCACGCGGGCTCCTTTCAGGGCACAAGGGTGGCTCATGCTCCCTGGAGGGGAGGGGAGAGACACACAAAGAAAGAAAAAGAAAGCCCCAATCACGCCGTACCACGCACAGGACGGCCAGGAACTTCTTGGTGCCTCTGTCAGGCATTTCCTGTTTAAGGAACGTTTAAAATACCTTGTGATAAATGTACCATCTGTTCATTGTGGGAATCCAAGAAAATACAGATAAATACACATCAGACAAGGAAAGCCATTCCTGACTCCTCCACCCACGGTTAACTGAGGCTGTTTTATTACCGCACCCGGCGGGCCCACCCACCTGCCAGCTTCACAACCATGGGCCTGGCTTTCTCTGCTTTTCTCTTCCTAAAAGGGCCATCCCTCCTTCTGGTACTTGAACTCAAAACACACACTTGCCCACCCATGCACACTACACCTGTGCAGTCACAAATGTGTGTGCACACACACTCCCACACACGACATGTCTCACGGACTTGGAGGTACCATTTGCAAGAAGCCCCCACGATTTCCTATCACCCAAACCAGACAGTCGCTGCTGATAAGGTGAGGGTGCAGAGGCAGCCCGGCTGCAGAGACATTAAAACGGGAAAAGATGTGCTTCGGAGAAGTGACATCCAGTGTGTGATGTGTGTACTTGGGGATGTCTTTACACCAACATTTGAAGAGCTCTAAATGTAAAACTGTACGCAGAAGCGTGGCCGCTGCCAGCACACGCCCACGTAGCTGTGCTGCATCCATCTGGCCAGTGGCCTGTGGAAGCTTTTTGAGTCCTTACACCTTTGAGTCCCCATCGCATCAGTGTAGGTTCCGAGGGAAATGCACAGCGTGCGTGTGAACCGCCTTTGGGCTGGCACAGAGCTGCCTTCCAGGAGGGCAGCGGCGGGTCCACTGTCCAAATTTCACATCAGGCCACCTGCCCTTTGCCCCAGCCCTCCGGAGCCCAGGAGCCAGTAGAGCGTGTGGCACAGAGGATGTGGACCTGCTGACCCTGGCCTCCCCTTCCTGCCTGTGCAGACTCTGACGAGGAAGCCCTGCCTGTCTCAGAGCTGGTGGACATCGCGTCGCAGGTGGCCGAGGGCATGTGTTACCTGGAGTCACAGAATTACATTCACCGGGACCTGGCCGCCAGAAACATCCTTGTAGGGGAGAACAACATCTGCAAAGTGGGGGACTTTGGGCTAGCTAGGCTCATCAAGGTAGGGCCCTCCGAGGGCAGGGACGGGGCTTCCCATGGGGTTCCCTGCCCCCCTCAGCAGGGACAGGAAGCTGAGGGCTGAGGCTCTGATAGGTGGGATATTGGGCGTGGAGCCAGAGCCTTGCCCTTGGGGGGAGTGGGGGTCTGGAGGCTGCTGGCAGGCCTATCAGAGCTGGAGGAGCAGGTATCAGGCACCACAGGAGGAGAGGGAAGCCACACAGATGTCCAGGGCTGTGGAGGAGCCAGTCTCTGCTGAGTGGGTGGGCCCAGTGCCCAGGGTTCCTGGCTGGCCATAGAGGGGCAGGGACCCACCCTTCATTTGCGTATTCAGTGTCACTGCCCTGGCACCTTGTGGTTCAGCCAGGGGGCGGGGCCAGGAGCGTGTAAGCTCAGGGCAAACTCACGGATCTGAACACCTCCGTGGGCTCCACCATGGTGTCAGTGTCCTGCTCGGGCTCACCCTGACCCACCTCTGGGCCTGCCATGACCCTAACTCCCCAGTTCTTCCCATCCTCCTTTGCACCCACAGCCCAGGGCCTGAGCATCTGCAAGGTGGACGGCATCTCCCTTATGGGGGCCTGTACTTGGCAGTGCCTACTGGCTCCCGCTGCCTGCCCACGCTGCGGGGTAGCTGGCAGACCCCCTCCAGTCCCCATCACCCCCCCGTATCTGATTGCAGGAGGACGTCTACCTTTCCCACAACCGCAACATCCCTTACAAGTGGACGGCTCCAGAGGCACTGTCCCGAGGGCACTATTCTATCAAATCCGATGTCTGGTCCTTTGGGGTTCTCCTCCACGAGATTTTCAGCAGGGGTCAGACGCCCTATGCAGGTACTGGACCCCATTCTGAGTGTGTGTGGGATGCAGATGGGGAGGGCCCGGCCCAAAGCTTCCTGAGAGGCAGCAGGCAATGGGAGGTGACTTCCTGGGGGGGGGGCAGGCAGGTGGGCAGTGACCTCCCAGCCCCCACACCCTTGTCCTGCCCTCGGCAGGCATGTCCAACCACGAGGCCTTCCTGAGGGTGGACTCAGGCTACCGCATGCCCTGCCCTCCGGAGTGCCCGCCCACTGCATACAAGCTCATGCTGACGTGCTGGCACAGGCAGCCTGAGCAGAGGCCCGGCTTCAAGGCTCTGCGGGAGAAGCTCTCCACCTTCACCAGGTACGAGAACCCACTCTGAGCCCGGCCCTCCCTGCTGCTGCCCTGGAGCTGGCAAAAACGTGTGGCAGCTCAGGTGGGACACGAGCTCCTCCACCCAAGGCTGCTGCCCTGGGGCAGGGGACGAAGCCCTCTGCAGCCTCGAGCCTGAGGCTGCCCTTCCAAGATACCAGCTCCTGGAAAGTGCGAGTCTTCCCAGCTGACTTCAACTCTGGAAACTTCCAGGAACAAGGCTGCCCCTTTCCAAAAGGAGTGGACTGGACTCTGGCACTAACTCCCACCAGCTCGGCCAGGACCCAGGCTGGGCCTCCTGGGCGGTGCATAGCGGGGACAGGTCTTTGGCTGCCCTCTCCGTGCCATCTGGCCCCTTCCTGCCCTCTGGACTTGGGGCTGGGCATGGAATGCCCAGGATGCTGCAGACAGGTGCAGATTGGTGGTGGGGCACTGCTGTTTGCTACCTTGGGGCCAGGACACCTGTCCCTCTTCCTGCCTCAGCAATCAGTCGCTGCCATCTGTGGCTCTGGGGGCCTTGTCTGGACACTGTGGCCAAAGACTGGACAGGGCTCAGGCTATCCCTTAGGGGCAACCTGCTCACCAACCATTCGCAGTGGGATCAAGGACCCACCACCATCCAGACTCAGCACTGACCACCAGCTTTGGGACTGCAGGGGACCCGGGTGAGGCTGCCCCCGTCCTGCCTGGACACACCGAGGGTAAGGACAGAGACTGTCACTCTTGGGGGAGGCCACAAGCCTACACTTGCCTTGGAATGGATTCATGTAGCTTTCTACAGCAGAGGGGTTGGGGGAAGGAGAGGGCGGTCCCTCCGGCCCACGGAGCCCCACCCAGTAGCCAGTGAAAGCCACTCCCCTCAGAACCCCCCCCCACACACACACACACACTAAGCTGCCCTCTCTTGGAGCCCTAAGCTGGCCGACAGACCTGGGTCAGTGTCTCTGCGGGATCACTGCAGGTGTGTGGACATGAGATGGCAGGCAGGAGACACAACCACCCTTCCCAGCTCCGGGAGGTGGACTGTGCCCAAAGCTGGCTGCCCATGGTGGGAAGGCCCCTCTGGAACACCCCCCGCACTCCCTACCCCTCAACCTTGGTTCTGGGTGCCTGGGGCCACGGACCTGATCCCCCAGGGTTAGGGTGCCCAGTCCAGAGTGTACCCTACAAGGTACTAGAGGAGGTGGCACCCTTATGGGATGGATGCCCCTGGGAGACGGCACGGCCAGTGCTCGCCCTGCACTAGTCGGAAGCACAGCCTCAGTCCTGCCCCACTTCCCTCCCCAGTGCCAAGGGGTCGTCATCAAGGTCCTTCAAGGGGTCCTGGGTCCCCCAGCTGACGGCTCCCAAACCCACAGCCAGGAGCCCAGCCTCCCAGTGTCCTAGAGAACTCTGACCTTAGTGGCCTGTCCAAGTCCTGGGCTGCCAGCTCTCCCAGGTGCCCACCCTACTCATCAGAGGAGCTCGCTGGGGGGCTCTGAGCCAGGCCCAGAGGTAGCCCCCCAACAAGGAGACTCAAGCAGGCCCAGGGGCAGTTCCAGGCCCTCACCCCACCAGGAAATGAGGAGACTGAGAGCAGTGTGCACTGGTCCCACTGGCCTCCCTCAGGACACAAGGTTCACATGCACCACCTGGCTGCTTGTTTATTTGCCACTTGGTGCAAGGCACACGGTTACGGGATGGCAGCAGGCTCACGTGTGGCTCGGAGTAAAGAGCAAGGCTCTCAAGTTCCTTTTTGGTGTTTTGCTGTTTTGATAGAAAAGAACCCAACTGCTTCTGCTTGCTGTGGCCTGCCTAGCCTTTGGGGGTTGGGGGGTGGGGGGCTCAAAAGAGCCTAGCGCCTCTGGAAGTCTGGTGGCTGGTGGTGGCCACTCAGGATGGGGGCCCAGCGTTGGCTTTGCTAGGCTGGCCACCAGGCTGCTTCCTTGTGGCTTCCCGAGCCAGGTCACAGGCGATCATGCTGCTGGAGCCCTGGAGAGATGGTGAGCTAGGAATGGGGGGAAGGTGTGGTCAAAGGCTGCTCCCAAGCGCTCCCTCCGCCCACACTGGCCCCTAGGAAGGAGGACTCACTGCTCTGGGGACTCCAGCACTGTGGCCATGAATGGGACAGTGGACTTCCCGAAAAAGAAGCTCGCCCACCAGTGACCCGGGTCAGCCTTGGGGAGACCTGAGAGAAGCGAAATGGGGTCATGGTGCTGCTGCCCATTCCTGGGGTGACCCCTCCAGATGTTCCCTGAGCTCACCTGGGGGGTGGGGGATGGCTTCCCCAGGACACTCAGCACTTCCACAGGAGCTGTTACTGGAAGTGGAACCCAGGCGGCCTGGAAAGGAGACAGCTCGTGCTCAGTCCAGTCCCCACCCAGACAGGGGTGCTCAAGGGGCCGGAGCCTGCACAAGCTGGGTGGGGGGTCCTGGTCAGCACTGTCGGGGTGGGCAAGGGGCTTACTTACGCCGGTAATAGTCGTGGGTGGCCACGAGCGAGCCGCTGGAGGGGATGGCTGCCATGCTCTTGCCTGTGGGCTGGTGGAAACCTGCGCACACGGGGGTCGGGAGCCCCTTTGGTAACCGGCCGCCCTTCGGGAAGGGCGCTCCCGGGAGGACCGGCGAGGCTGGGTTTATTTACCGATCCCAGCGCGGCTCCGGAACTCACAGACCGCCTCCGGCTCTCCGGGAGCGGGCGGCTCCAACCAGCCCGAACCGGCCGCGCAGGCGGAACAAAGGCGCTTTGTGCGCGGGGCCGCCACCTGGGGCTCCAGGAACGGGCCAGGCGCCCGCCCGGGCCTGCGGCCAGCGAGCCTGAGGCCCCGAGCCCGTCCCCCCGGTGCCCGTTCCTTCTGCCCAACGCAGTTCTCGGTCGCACACTCCACCCCCTTCCCTCAGCCCCATGCACCCCGCACCGCTCGGCCCGTGCCCGCCCGTCCTTGCGTTCTCTGTCCGCCGATCGGTCCGTCCCACCAGCGGTCGCGCGCGGGGCCGCCCCCGCCGCCCACCTAGTGGGCCGCTCGACCACACCCCCGTGCCGCCGGGGCCCTCACCTCGGCAGGGACCCCTCGCGGGCCTCGGCGCAAGATCACGGGTGGCGGGGACGGGGGCGCTAGGCCACGGAGCCCATTTGCAGAAGAGACCGCGTGACACCGCTCCACGACCAAGAGGCGCGGGACGCGCACGCGCGGACTTGCCGGCTTATATCCCGGCTCCGCTCTCGCGTCACGGGGAGCGGGGCGCGCCGGCCCCTCCCACCAGGCCCTGCGAGGCCACGCCCCACCGGCCTGGCTGGTCTGGCAAGCGGTCGCTGAAGGCCAGGCAGGCCCGCAGCGTCTGTCGGAGAAGGGCATCCTGAGAATGAAGTGGTTAATTGACCACCTGCCCCCGTCCTAGAGGAGGGCCTGTCCCGTCTTCCTGGGCCCTGGCCATTTTCTCGGACACAAGCCCCAGCCTTTCTTGACCTGTCCAACCCTGTGAAGTGGAAGCGGCAGGGGCACTGGACAGTAGCCCTGCACTTTCGGTTGGTTTCTGTTGTGCAAGCCCTCGGCTGAGCCCTGCAGGCCCATCCTCCGCACTGCCCTCTCTGGCCTCCACTCTGTACTCACGATCACCCAGGGCAGATGGGGGCATCTGCTCATTGGCGCCCAGCCCTTTAGCCAGAGGTGGGCCCCCGGCGGCATCCCCTCCCCCCAGCTGTGGGCGCTGGGTGGTATCCAGAAGATGCTATGTGCTTTGAGTCCTCAAGCCCGGCGTCTGCTCAACTCAGCCCTGGCTGTCCCTGGATGTGGCCCTTCATCTGTCTGGGTTGGGGTAGAGGCTGCTGACCTGGCTATGACCTGGCCTAGGCAGCAGTGTGGCCTGGGGGACCCCAGGAGGAGGTGCAGTTACCTGTCCCCAATAATTCTCATCCTCCTCCGCCTCCTCCATCTTTTCCTGGGGTCCCCACAGAAGGCCCCTGCTGGTCCACTGGAGGAGGACAGTTCCGGGGGGGATGGATCTTTCAGGGGCTTTCCAGATAACGGTGCCTCACACAGGGGGGTCACTTGCACACACGAGTGAGACACATGACCATGCAGGAGAGGTTTTGAGGCATGGCAGCCCCAAACCCTACTTCACAGCTGACTATCGTCTCTTCTCATTCTGGTTGAGAGCCACAGTCACGTCCTGGCAGGCTTCTGCCCACGCCAGGGGGCTAATTCTGGATCATAAACTAGGTGTGAATTTAGTGCAAATCAAATTTCATTCTTAAGGGACATCCTCCACCTCCCCACCCACTCACCAAGCCCTGAACCCCCTTGTGGGTCAGAGGCACCACAACCACATCACCAAGGGCTGTGCCAGGCCAGCCAGCAGCTCTGCTCAGGGCCGTGGGGAGCTGCCCACTCTGTGGAAGCAGCGTCTCCCCGCTGGCCTCTGCTCTGGTGCCAGTCCCCGACCACGTGCTATCCTGGGATGGGTGGCAGAGCAGCGCCCTGCCTCACCTGCTGGGTTCCTACGCACCTGTCCCCCTCGCCCTCCCTATGGCACTGGAGCATCTCACTCCATCCCTGAGCAAGGGGCAGCCCCCGGTGGCCTTGACGTGTGATGGGATTTGGGATTTGATGTTTTGTGCTTCACAAAGATGCAGGGAGAGGTGGGGATTTGAGCCCAGCAGCACCTGCTTTAGGGTAAGGGTCCAGAGAGTCAGGCAGGGAGGCTGGGGAGGGTCTCCAAGCAAAACATGTGTGGGTGAGGGTCTCTGGCCCTGACTCGACCCTTGCAGCCCTGAGGCTGCAGGGAGCCCTGGTCCATTGGGCTGTGGGTATGGGGAGACTGAAGACAGGTCCTGCTTCCTGGCAGGGAGCAGAGGGCAAGATGTCCCAGCAACTGCCAGGGAGTGGGCGCTCATGTGGCAGGCCCAGCCGTCACTCTGTGGGCACCTTATAGCCAGGGCAGTCCTGCCCCTGAGATCTTGGCAGTGCCTCCTTCCTTGAGGGTGACAAACAGTGCCAGGCCCCTGGGATGGCCCTGAGGCAGCTGCATCCAGCATCTATTTCCCGTGGGACCCAGGCCCATGCCTCCCTGGGCTCCCTGGACTGGGCTCAGACATGGGAAGCTCAGCGTGGGGGGTTGGGGAGGAAAGAAAAGGGGATGGGCAGTTGGGGTCTTGACAGCCATCCTCTGGAACAAGAAACCACAGAGCCCCCACCCACAGGAAGAGCTGCTTTCCCCTTCCCCCCACCCGCTGTGACAAAACTCCACACCCATTCATGATGACAACTCAGCAAAGGAGGAATAGAGCAGAATGTCTTCCATCGATGAGAACATGAAGCAAGTACGGCCAACATTGCACATGATGGAAAAGACTGAATTCTCTCCCAGGATTGCCCCAGGATTCTGTCCTGCCTTGCTTCAATTGTCCAACATGTCTCATGAGTCCTAGCCACTGCAATAAGGCAAGAAACAGAAATGGAACTGTCCATATTCACAGGCAACCTGATGATCTGGCATTAGAGAATCCACAAAAAAGCCAGTTGAATGAATGAGATTAACAAGATACAAGGTAACCACACAAAAACCAATCCTATTTCCACATACTAGCAATTCACAGCTAGAAGCAGAAATTTAAAAAAAAAAAAATCTTTTATAATAGCAACCCTCTGACCATGAAACACTTAGGTATAAAGCCTAACAAAACATGTGCCAAAATGAAATGCTAATAGAAAAGATCAGAGAAGATCTAAGGAAGTGGAGACCTGGTATAGAAAAGACACGAATTCCCTCCAAAATGATGTCTAAATGCAATTCCAACAAAAATCTCAGCAAGAGTTTTTTGTTTGTTTGTTTGTTTTTAAAGATTTTATTGGGGAAGGAGAACAGGACTTTATTGGGGAACAGTGTGTATTTCCAGGACTTTTTCCAAGTCAAGTTGTTGTCCTTTCAATCTTAGTTGTGGAGGGCGCAGCTCAGCTCCGGGTACAGTTGCCATTGTTAGTTGCAGGGGGCGCAGCCCACCATCCCTTGGGGGAGTTGAGGAATCGAACCCGCAACCTTGTGGTTGAGAGTCCACTGGCTTATGTGGGAATCGAACCGGCAGCCTTCAGCATTAGGAGCACGGAGCTCCAACCACCTGAGTCACTGGGCTGGCCCCTAGCAAGAGTTTTTAAGATACAGACAGACAGATCCTAAAATTAATATGGAAAGACAGATGAACTACGATAACTAAAACATTTTTGGAAAATAAAAATAGAGAGAGTTGCAATACCCGAATCTTACTGAGGTCGTTCCCATAATGTAAAACTAACCAAAGTGTGCAATTCAGTGATGGAGGCAGAGTCTCCCTCCGTGCCTGTCCTGTCCTTTCCCCCACCAAGGTCCAGTCTCCTCCGTCTTGCCGGTGTAGGGAGGGCCTTTCCTGGGGCAAAGGAGGCTCTGGGTCTCGGCCACCCACAGAAGAAGGGGAGAACGATGCCGCTGTGGCCTCCTGCGTCTGCTCACTCCCAAGACGCCTGCCTGCCGTGAGGTCTCCTGCTCTCGGGCAGGGGGACCCCAACTGCTGTTCAGAGAGTTGGGAACATGGGTCTGAGTTGCCAGTGAACTCAATTCCTCCCGTTGAACCCGGGGTGGGAGGCTGGCCGAGCACTGTCGCCTCTGCCTCAGCTCTCACTGGCAGAGGACGGCAGCTCTGCTTTTGGTCAGCCCCAAGGAGGACCTGGATCCAGCTGGGGAAGGAAGGGCCCGGAGGGGACTGTGCAGGGAGGGGGCAGGGGCCTGCAGACCCTCCCCGGTCCTCCCCTTTCTCAGTGCCCCACTGCAGGGGCTGCCTCCTGCCCTAGGCTCTCTGGTTGGCTGGCCACCAGAGCCCACCAGACCCCTCCACCGTTGGTGCCGGAGGGGAAGTGCTGCGGGCAGTCTGCTTCGTGGAAGCAGGTGGCGCTGGACCTGTGTGGGGCAGAGGTTAAGCTCCGGCGCTTGCAGACTGCCCTCCCAAACAGGTGCCACCCGTGCTCCTCGGCAGCGAGGGCCTTGGGGGGAGGAGCCTGCCCTGCTGCCTGCGCCTTCACTATGGCAACGATTCCCTGCTGCTGCAGAAGGTGCCAAGGGGCCCCAGACAGCTTCTGTGGCCCAAGGGCCCATGGCAGGAGAAGTGGGGGCAGGCCAGGCTGCCCTTCACCCGCTCTGACGGGCTGTGTGCCCCTCTCTGGGCTTCCCGGGCAGACTCAGGTCAGCCTCATACCTTCCCAGACACTCTGGATTTGGTAGGGTGGAGTGTTTGGGTGCCTGGATTACTTAGAGTGTCACCCCAACTCCCTGTTTCACGTAGCCCAGGGACTAAGCACAGGGCTGGCTGGCTGGTGGGGCCCTTGGCTGGCCTGGGGGCCTAGCCGGTGTGCATGTGGCATGTGGCCTGCCCCAGCCCCAGCCCCTGCCTCCTTCCACCCCTCCCCCATTTAGGAGACATGACCTTGCTTTTTCGGAAGAAAGCTCCATAGCTAAGAGCTCCTCTGTGCCATGGAGGCCACTGAATTTGTACCTGGTAGTCAGCTCCGTCCTCTGGGTGCTGGGCCCAGAGAGCTCGGGGAAACTTGTGCTCAGGGTCCTGCTGCCCAGGTATACTGAGGCAGGATGTGCCAGACCACGCATGCATGACAGGTGTGCACCCATGCCCTGGGGTCAGAGGGCAGCCCACGGCCCAAGGCCGGGGGTGGAGGTCCTTCTGAGAGGCTGGAGGGCTCACTCTGCCCTGACCCTGCCCTGCCTTGGGCCCTCTGACAGTATCTGGGTTGTCAGCTCCACCTGCTGGCCTGGCCCCACAGGAAGGCACATCGCAGGTGGCTAGTTATGCATTCACAGGTTATTATTAACCAGCGGTGACATCACCCACAGCCAATGGGAAGCGGGTTTATTTCCAGGGCTGACAGCTTGAGAACAGTTAATTTTAGCTGGATCTTCTTTCCTCAGGCTCCAAACCCCAGCCAGCTAAAGAGGGGCCTGCCTGTGTCTCCCCACACTGCTGGTTGGCTGGGCCTGGGGGCCAAAGGGCGGGCTGTGGCAGCGAGGCTGGTACCCCTTCCTCGTGCCTCTCTCACCAGAAGGTGAGCTGTGAGGCTGCACAGCCTGGTTGGCTAAAGCTCCTCCCCTGCTTTGCCCCCCCTTTTGGCTGCTATGGGGTCACTGTGGCCAGTGGCTCAGATGTGAGAAAAGGGGGGGTGCGGGGAGGGGCAAGCCTGACCTGGGGGAGGGTGGGGTGCACAGGTGGGAACCCGGCCGGCTTCTGTCCGGAGGTAACACTCGCTTAGGCCTTCCAAGCCGACTGCAAGCTCTGACCTCCTTGCTCCGTGACCTTGGGCACTGTGCTTTGCCCCTCTGTGCCCAGCTGGCTCTTGGTCCATGGGTCCTGGGGCAGCCCTGCCTGGCACTTGGTGAACTGGCAAGGCTTGGCAACTGTGGCCGTTTAGTAGGTTGTGTGGTATTTAGTGCTGCTTAGTATTTAGAGGCTGTTCAGTGCTGCTCCGTGGTTAGAGGCTGTCCAGTGCAAGTTAGTATTTGGTGGTTAGTTGGTGCTGTTCAGTGGTCACTCAGTACTCCTCAGTAGTTAGTAGTCACTAAGTACTACTGGGCAGTTAGAGGCAGTTTAGTAGCTCTTTGGTGCTGTGTAGCTGTTTTGCACTGTAGGTGTGTCACTATTTAACATATACCTTGTTTAGTCTCACAGTCCATGTGGCTGGAGTTTGTCCGGATGGCTGGGTCGCCTGGGTTGCCTGGGTCCCCAGGGCCTTGTGGGGCAGCCCAGCTGGGTGGATGGGCACATCCTGGGGATACGGAGGCTTTTTGGAGAAAACCCCTGAGACCCCTCCCAAGGTCATTGGGCGGGCCCTTCAGGAGGACTGTGCATTGCAGTGGCACTGACCACTGCTCTGTGCAGCAAATGCCTCCAGCGCAGGTCGGCCCCAGCATGGGCACCCAGGGCGATCTGGTTGTCAGCTGACAGCTGTGGGGGAGCCAGGAGTGGACAGGTGGGGCTCAGACCTCTGTGTGAGGGTGTCTGACAGACACCCTCTGAGGCCGCAGGCAGCCTAGGGTCCTGGGTGCTAGTAGTCTCTCAGGGGACGTTGGGTGGGTGTCCCCAGGGACCCTTGCCTACTGCCCCCTTGGTCTCACCCATCCCAACCTCAGCAAATCCCAGCACCTTCCAAATCCTGAGTAACCTTCAGGCAGGAGGGATGCATTAAATATAGAGACCAGCTGGACAGGGGTGGGGTGGGCCTCGCTTTCTCACCAGCCATTTATTTTTAACTCCTGGCTCCTGTTTGATGGTATCAGCAGCCCTGGAAACTGCCCGGTCATCTGCTTGCCCCTCCCCACCTGGTCTGTGGGTCTGTGGGTGGGGCAGACCCTCCCTGAGCAACACTTCCCATGGGCCTGACAGACCTGCTTGGCCCCAACTGCTGCCCTGGCACCCCCTTTACTTCCTGACCTGTGGGGGGGGTCCCATGATGGGGGGCCCCACTGCATCGCCCCAGTGGAAGGTGCTGGGCGGTGGGCCTCTGCTCTCATTCACACAACACACATTTCTTGAGAACGGGTGTTACAAAGACAAATAAGATGCACGTGTCCTCCAGATCCGGGCAGGAGGGGGACAGCTATGGGTGTTGTGATAATGAGTAAACTTGAATTCACAGGATGGAGGCACCCGGAGGCCCATAACCTTGGTGTCCACATAACACGGGGCTGCCATTCCCCTTCTTAAAACCCATTTTGGCTACGACCCTGGTCTGCCCAGCACCCTCAGGGACCTCCCAGCTCCTGTGGAACAGGGCTGTCTGTGGCCTGCACTCTGACCCCACCAGGACCCAGAACGAGAGGCCGAGAAGCTGAGTGGCCACAGCCTAAGTCTCTGTTTGGGCGCTGAATGTTGCCTTGGGGAGCTCTGCTTTTCTGGGAGCCCCACCCACACACCCACCCAGCCCTGGAAGCTCTCTGGGGCCAGGCTTTGAGGGTCCCTGCACTGAGAAGGACGCAGGGTGGAAAATGGTCCTCTCCAGAGGCCTCAAAGGGAGGATGGTCTGAGTGGATGTGCTGACAGAACCTCAGGCCATTTGACCAAGCTGAGGGGACCCTGGAGAACACCGTTCCCCAGCCACACCATAGGCCAGGTGGGAAGAAGCTTGGCTTTCAGGCCTGCCAGGGGGAGCCCATGTGGCAGACACATGGGAGCAGGTCCCCTTAGGAGGGCCTGCGTATCCTGTGTGCTGCGCCGCATCCTGGGGACACCTCAGAACAGGCACCAACCACACGCGGGGCCAGATTGACCCTGGGAGATGCAGGCAGACCAGCGCCAAGACCCTCAACCTCAGGCTGTCCCCCAGCCCCAGGCCCAACGTGCTCCTCTGCCCAGCCCAGCATCCCGCCTCCCCCACCCCACCTGCCCCGGTCCCTGCGGGTCCCATCCCTGGGGACCTCCTTTTATGTTTGAAGTGTCTTTCTGTCTTGTTCTCGCTCCACCTCTCTCTCCGGGTGTGCCTGAGCCTGGCGTCTGTGACACTTTATCTGTCCTCTGTTTCTAGCCACCTCTCGCCTGCCGCTTCTTCACATCTCTGCCCCTCCCTCCTCTCGGTCCCCCTCTCCCTGCCCCCAGCTCTCCGCCCCCCGCCCGCCTCCGCCTATTTTCTCTCGGCCTGCGCTCCCTCCCTCCTTCCCTCCCGGGCGCGTCTCATCTCTGCGCCTTTGTAGCTCGCGTCTTCTCCGCATCCTCCTTTCGCGTTCCCGTCGCGCCCGCGCGCGTCCGCGGGTCCGTGGTCCCCGTATCCCTGCGCCCCGCGCAGCCTGGCCCCGCCCGCCGGTACCGCATTGCCGTACTGCAGGGGCGCAGTGCATCGCGCCCGCTCCGTCAATAGGCGGACCCCTCCTGGAGAGATAAAACCGCCGGCGCCGGCGCCGCCAGTCCCTCTGGCTGAGACCTCGGCTCTGGGTAAGGACGCGCGGTCTCCGGGTCCCCGCGCCCGCCCCCAGCCCTCCTCAGAGGGACCCCTCCCCAGGGACCGGTCCTGGGGGCAGAGAGGGGCCGGCCCTGCTCCTGGCGAGGCTGCGCTGCTCGCCGCGGGGATTGGCCGCCCACCCCACGCTCCCGGACCCGGCACCCGGGGTCGGTACCCAGGAGCGGGGGGAGGGGGCAGGGGGGGGCCTCCGCGGTAGCGCTTGTTTACGCGGAGGCGGCGGCAGGGGCCAGTTTCTTGGGCGGTGGCGATCGCCCTGCTGCTGTGACCTTGGGACCACCCCGGGCCCTGCTGGTTTTGGGCAGAGTCGTCAGTGCTGGGGGCTGGTTGGGGTCCAGCCGCTGTGGGAGCCCTGGCAACTGGAGTGGGGGAAGGGGGGTCGGAGAGACCTGGGGGCCTCCTCAGTTGGCCCCCTCCCCAGGCCCCAACAATGTCCACCTGGTGTCCCCACCCTAGTGTGAGCCGTTTGTGCGCTTTTCCTCCTCCAGCGCCTGCCCCCATTTGGGCTGCCTGGGATTCTCCACTGACCTCCAGGATGGGGCAGGGGGTTGTGACCCTGGGCCTTGACCAGAGGGAAGGGGGACGTGGTGCCCCCCTGTCCCCACCAGGCTGAAGGCATCTCTGTTCAGCACCTGCTGAGCTGGCCTGCTGGGGCCAGATTCTCCCTCCTCTGGACAGAGCAGGGACGCCCACCTCCCTGCCCTATTGTCTGCCCCCTGCCCAGATTGGGGAGGGCCCAGGCTATTCTGGGCACTGCATCGTCCTGTTGGAGCTCTGGCCCAGCCTGTGTCCCTTGGTGCCAGCCTGCAGGCAGGGATGAGAGGAAGATGGCACCCTCCTTGCTAGAGGGGGGGAGTGGGAGGTATTGACCATCGCTGCACCGTGCAGACCTGGGTGGGGGTGGCATGGGGTAGGGTACAGCATCCCTGCCCACGACTCCTGGTGGGGGAGCAAGCAGCGGGGACAGGGCACTGGAGAGCCTGTCAGGGTGACTCATCACCCAGCTCCTGACTGGTCATGGGGCTCGTCCAGTCTGGTGTTTCTCAGTCTCTCCAGATGAGGGTTAAACTCTTTCATGTGGGGGCTCCTTGAGCATGACACCCAGATATCTACAGCAGATTGGACTGTTTGGGCTTTGGGCTTGCCACCTGGCTCAGCTGAGTCAGGCACAGGCTGGGAGGGGGCTCGTCCTTCCCCACCAAACCTGGGGACTTGGCTCGGTCTTGGGGGCCCGGTCTGTGGGCAGAGATGTGACGTTGACCTGTGCAGGGCTATGTCTTGTGAGGTTCCCCTCTGAGACCATCGCCTGTCCCCCAGCCCCAACCCACAGAATCACTGCTCAGCAGACCCCAGCCCAAGCCAGAGCAACCCAGGTTGTGCAGCTGCCCCCACACCCCGGGAAGAATGGGCAAGGAGAAGACACACATCAACATTGTGGTCATTGGCCACGTGGACTCAGGCAAGTCCACCACGACAGGCCACCTCATCTATAAATGCGGGGGCATCGACAAGAGGACCATCGAGAAGTTTGAGAAGGAGGCTGCCGAGGTGAGCCCTGCCCCTGCCAGGAGGAGGGGGCTCCCAGCTCTGTCTCCACCCTGGGGACAGTTCCCACAGGGAGGCTGGGCTCACCTTCCCTGACCCTGGGCACGGGGCTCAGTGTATCTCAAGACTGGCATGAGCCCTAAAGGACCCTGTGTGGGGGACATGCATCTCAGAGGGTCCAGATGGGAGTGGCATGGGGGAGCAGGGGCATCCTCTCTCTGAGAATGTGTTTGGTGGGGCAAGTGGGATGGCCAGCTGGATTTGGCCCAGGGTAAGGGAGTGGCCTGGATGCTGCATTTCTGCCCTGTACTGGTCCACAGAAGGCTCTGGAACTCTCTGTCAACTGGTATCGAGGGCCCTGGCCCCTGGCTTGTGTGGCCCCCGGGGTTGGGCTCCTGTGTCCCCAGGGCTGAGGTCTGGGGCTGGAGATGGCACTGCCCTCACTTGTCCCAGGGCTGAGCCAGGACTCAGGGCAGCTATTAATAGCTGCTTGATGGGCACCCAGCCCATCGGCTCCATTTTCTCGTGCCGGGCCGGACGGTTGCCTGTCTAGAGTGGCGCCCTTTGAGGAGGCTTGGTTGCCTGGGGAGGATGAGAGGGGTCCCATGGGCTGACCTCCTCTTTCTGGAAGCTACTCCTCTCAAGTGGCTGAGACCCTGGGTGGGAAATGGCCATGGAGTGGGGTGTCTGCTCTCTGCACCCCTTACCCCAAGCCCTGAGCTCTGGGAGAAGCCCTGTCTGGGCAGCTGTGAAGTCTCTCACCTGGATGACAGAGTGGGTGGGGCTGGGCCCAGCAGACCGGGGCTGAACCTGTTTGGGGGGGGGGGGCGGTGCTCTGAGCTACTTGCCTCCAAGCCGGGGCCCAAAAGCTGTGTCACTCCTTCCCTGTGGGTCTGGCGTTTGGGGGAGCCTGAGGGTGTTTGCAGGGCATGTGGTTCACATCTACCTGGGTCCTGTATGTGTGGTCCTGGCTGGGCAGCTTCCCTGGAGGGTACAGGCAGAGGTCTGTTAACGGCCCTGGCAGGGAACTTTGCTCAGCTGGGCAGTGACCACAGCTGCTGCCCTAACTGCAGCCTGGCCCCAGGCATGGGGGTCTCTCTGCAAACACCTGTTTGCAGAGAGCAGCCCGGCCTTGCTTCCCTTGCTCAGGTGGGGTGAGGAGGGGAAGGAGGAGCATCAGAGCTGTTCGAAAGTCTGGCTGGCTGTAGAAAGAGCTGGAAAGCTAGGCCTTTCCTTGCAACCTCATCTGATTTTTTTCTTTTTTAATTCCCCTTAGAAAAGATCACAGACGGGTTTTTTGGTTTGACAGCTTGAAACACAGTGGTGTTGTCTGCCTCTGGCTGAAGCAGGGATCTGCGGTGTGTGTGTGTGGGGGGTGGTCCGCGGGTTCAGATAAAGGGGGAGCCCTCAGCCAGGGGAGTGGTTCAAACCGCCTGGCGGAGTCTCTTCAAACGCGGGTCCCAGGCCCTTGCGCCACCTACTGGTGGATGCTTGAGTTGCACTCGTTTAGGTGGCTGGAGGCTGGACCTGGGGAGACAGAATGGCTGGGCCTGGGCAGGGCAGGTTGAGGTCTGCGTGTCCCTCAGAGGTCCTTGCGTCTGACTCCCTTATTCCAGAGATGGGTGCAGAGTTCCAGGGTCCAAGCGGGGGTGAGAGGGGCTGGGGCCTATCTTCTGCCTCTACCCGGGCCTCCGTGCTGTGACATGCTGCTCCCATGGCCCAGGGGACCCGCTGGCCATGCTGGCGGAGTCCTGGGTCCCGCCCTGAACTGCGCCCCCACCCCTTCAGATGGGGAAGGGCTCCTTCAAGTATGCCTGGGTGCTGGACAAGCTGAAGGCAGAGCGCGAGCGTGGGATCACCATCGACATCTCCCTGTGGAAGTTCGAGACCAGCAAGTACTACATCACCATCATCGATGCCCCAGGCCACCGCGACTTCATCAAGAACATGATCACGGGCACATCCCAGGTGGGCAGGGCTGCAGAGGCCACCCAGGCCCTGGAGGTGGGGCAAGGGTACCCCGTCAGGGGACACTGGGGACCCTGGAGTCATTGAGGGGTAGTTGGGTCTCCTCTGCCTCCTCACCAGGGCAGGAAACCCTCACCTTTGCCACTACTTGCCCCACCTAGTACAGAGTCCCCCAAAGAACTGATTAAGTGCCCCAGCATCTCAGCCAGAAGGGAACCTGTAAGGAGAGCCACTGCCAGGGCCACCTGTGCGGGTAGACAAACACAGAGGCCAGGATGATGTCACTGAGATGTGGGCAAAAATACAGACAGACTCAGACAATCTCTGACATTGCCCGGGCATTCGCAGAGGCAGACAGATAGACAGATGGATGAGCCCCCGCTACTGCCCCTAAGGCCGAAATCCCCAGGTCCCATCACCAGGCAACTGCCCAAGCCCCTAGCTACTGGGAGGGGCCTGGGCATGAGGCGGGCTCTGGGGCTCACTGTGCCTGGCCTGCTGGGCAGGCGGACTGCGCAGTGCTGATCGTGGCAGCGGGAGTGGGCGAGTTTGAGGCAGGCATCTCCAAGAACGGGCAGACTCGGGAGCATGCGCTGCTGGCCTACACGCTGGGCGTGAAGCAGCTCATTGTGGGGGTCAACAAGATGGACTCCACGGAGCCCGCCTACAGCGAGAAGCGCTACGACGAGATTGTCAAGGAGGTCAGCGCGTATATCAAGAAGATCGGCTACAACCCCGCCACCGTGCCTTTCGTGCCCATCTCGGGCTGGCACGGCGACAACATGCTGGAGCCCTCACCCAACGTGAGTGCCCGGTGGGGCAGGTGGTGGGGTGCTCAGACCTCTCCCCCAGGGCCTAGAGCACGGGGTCGAAGGTCAGGCCACGTAGGATGGGGTGCAGGCTGGGAGGGCTGGTGCCCTGGCCCATCTTGGCCCTCCTGGTCCCCCTTACCGTGTGTGTGTATGGGTGCCAGCCCACGGTGGGTGTGTGAGCCTGGTGAGGTGCCCCAGCCTCTTTGGGGTCCAGGGCTTTGGCCCTCAGCTCAACCTCCCTGCAGGGCTGGCAGAGGTCTCTTTGGCCCTTTCTCTGGCCAGGGACACTCTCCCCAGGTTGACAGTGCAAGGCCAGTGGCTGCCGGGGCCTGGGTCTATGCACCCCATCTCCAGGAGCCCGGCCATGGCAGGGTTAGTTTTCATTTCCCCCAGGAGCCTCTTGGGGCCTGGAGCTGGTAGGGCTCTGGGAAGGGCTGAGGGCTGGCTCTCTGCTGGTCAGTTGGGCAGTTTGTGGCTCAGGCAGCCAGTGTCCCAGGGACTCTGACTTGGCAGGAGGTAATGAGTGGAGCCTGGTTGTTTTGAATTTGTGGAACCCGAAAGCAAGTGCCTAGGCACTGTCAAGCCAGAGGACAACCTGGCCCAGAAGGGCGGCCACTCACTCTAGCCAGCACTGCAGCCACCCACACTGTTGGAGGTGGGTGTGGAGGGAGAGCCAGGGAGATAGCCCTGGAGCCCCATTGTCAGAGGGTGCAGCTGGAGGGACCCCGTCTTGCTCTGCTGCACGTTTGCACTGTGGATTGTACGTTCCCTCATGGGATCTCACATAGTGATGGGTGAGCTGATTGCACCCTCTGTTCTCCTGGAGAGGCAGACAGGACCCCCACCCCCACATTTCCCATGCCTGACCTGCTAGATAATGGGGCCCCCTCACCACCGTTGACCTGGGCTGTCTGGAGGATGTAGTACCTGGGAATGGACGTGGGGCACAGTGCTGCTGGCCTTTCTCCTCCCGATCTGTGGCAGCTGGGCCAGGGGGACTCTGTGCCAGGAGGGCGCTGGGTCTGCTGTCAGGAGACGCCCTGGGCAGTGACGTGTCTGCCTTGCTTGGGGATGGTCAGCATCTCTGGGGCTGAGGCTGGAATCTATGCCTCTAGCTTGGCCGTGGGCCAGACTTGGCCTTTTGTGCCCTGGTGCTTGACTGGGTCTGGGATCTGAGGGCCAGGGTCCTGGGGGCTACAGGGGGGAGGGGCTGGTTCCGAACCTCAGGTCGTCATCCATCTGAGCCCGGTCTGAGCAGTCTGGGATGAGGTGGATGCTCTGCTTCTTCTTGCCCCCGTCTCTGTGATGGTGGGAGTGTGAACTGAGGGTGGGGTGGGCTCAGGCGGTCTCTACGACGGGTGCCTCCTTCCTCCTGCTCAGATGCCGTGGTTCAAGGGCTGGAAAGTGGAGCGTAAGGAAGGGAATGCCAGTGGTGTGTCCCTGCTGGAGGCCCTGGACACGATCCTACCCCCGACACGCCCCACGGACAAGCCTCTGCGCCTGCCACTGCAGGATGTGTACAAGATTGGCGGTGAGTGGGGGTGCAGGGCTCCATTTGCTCCACTGCAGGCACCCAGTCCACCTTGGCCAGCTCTGCCCTTCAGACCCCTCTCTTGAGCCCAGGGTCCCCAGCTAGGAGCTCCAGGTTATTTCTGCCTCTCCCCCCACGCTGCACGCTGTCTGGGGGACCATCCATCCACCTACCGTCCATCCATCCATCCATCCATCCATTTATCCATCCATTTATCCATCCATTCATCCATCCATCCAGCGTCCATCCATCCAGCCAGCATCCATCTATCCATCCATCCATCTATCTAGTATCCATCCATCCAGCATCCATCCATTTATCCATCATCCATCCATCCATCCATCCATCCATCCACCCACCCACCCACTATCCATTGATCTGTCCAGTGTTTGTCAGGTCTTCCTCCCTTCAGGTAAATGGTCAGCCCTACACCAGGAGCTGGTGGCACAGGGGTGACTCATACTCTCTTTCCCCCTGGAGGTCCCACTCTTGTGGGAGACACGATCCACTCCAGGAATGAGAAATGCTGTTCATGAGGTGATATAGAAACCATAAACAAATGTAGCTAGAGATGTGGGGGCCCATGTGCAGGGTGGGAGTGTCATGCGTGGAGAACAGCCAGCAGCCTCAGTCTCCATCATAATATAAGCCACATAAGCGTCTATCACAGCCAGAGAAATGGGGTAGAGTCTCCCACGCCCTGGGGTAGATGAGACGCCCACTGGGCAGCCACACAAGTGTGAGCAGACCTGTGATAAGCATGGGGCACCCACGCCCCTTCAGGGATAGTCCCCGGGACCAGCAGCATTGAAGCCCAGCCAGGCAATCCCAGGTGGGCTGTCCTCAACCCTCTATGGTGCTGGCACCTCACAAGGAGGGGCCTCAGAGAGCGGAGGGACCCACAGTGCCTCCTTCAGGGAAAGGCTCTCAGTTCCAGGTGGCTCTCTCCTTGCTTGTCTCCCCCTCCTGGGGACTCTCTCTGGTTCAGTCCCTTCCTTTTCTGATGGGGTCCGGGAGCGTCCACTTCTGTGCGAACCTCTCAGTGTCTGCCCTGCCTGGGGTCTCCCAGTCCCCTTGCTCCCTGCATGTGGCCATGCCCCCCACCGGCCCGGGAGGACCAGGGCCCCCCTCAGCCCCACCTGCCCCTCACAGCCTCTCCTCTTGGCCCAGGCATTGGCACCGTGCCTGTGGGCCGAGTGGAGACGGGCATCCTCCGGCCGGGCATGGTGGTGACCTTTGCACCCGTGAACATCACCACGGAGGTGAAGTCGGTGGAGATGCACCACGAAGCACTGAGTGAGGCCCTGCCCGGCGACAACGTCGGCTTCAATGTGAAGAATGTGTCTGTCAAGGACATCCGCCGTGGCAATGTGTGTGGGGACAGCAAGTCCGACCCTCCTCAAGAGGCCGCCCAGTTCACCTCCCAGGTGGGCGGCTGTGCAGTGGCCACTGGGGCCTTTTCCTGCAAGGGTGGTAGCAGGCTGTCCTCAGTGAAGTCAGGGGCTGCCTGGAGCCGGCCGAGCACTTGACACCCCCTTAGTCTGGCATGGGGAGAACTCAGACCCCGCTTTACCAATGAGGCTACTGAGGCGGGAAGAGGTTGAATCAGGGCTGAGGGCACAGAATGAGTAGACTTGGGTGGCCCAGGCTTGCCCCTCAGGGCCTCACTGAGGTCCCACTCGTCCTGAAAATACTTTTATTAATTTAGTGCGAGACATCTCTCTAATACTTTATTCTCTGCATTGTCACTGAACCTTTTTCGATCACCTCTTCACATGAGAACGATTTTAAAAATGGGCTTTATTGAGATACGTTGTTTCCCCCAAAATAAGACCTACCCTGAAAATAAGCCCCGGTTAAGATCTCAGCCAGACGGATGCATTTAGTACATTATGACGATGTTCCAGAAGATGACATGACTGTATTTGAATACATGTAGATTGTTATACATGAAAAAATAATACAGCCCCTGAAAATGCGCCCTAATGTGTCTTCTGGAGCAAAAATTATTGTAAGACCCAGTCTTGTTTTCGGGGAGACACGGTATAATTGAAATATAAAAACTGAAGTCCAATTTTATCATCCTACTGCCTTAGTTCTGGCCAGGGTGGACAGTACAAGCTGCCCACTGGCTGTTTCAAACAGTGCACCTGTCAGTTGTTTATCTCTCAGGGTTTGCCCAATGCTTAGTGAGCACCTCGGGGGCCAGGATGGCAGGGGTGGGTCCCCCGTGATCAGCAGTCCGGGCCTCAGGAAGCCGGGAGGTGGGCCGGAGCCTCCCCAGCTTTGGGGTCCTCCCCCGGTGCCCACCCCAGGTTGCCTGACGGCCTCATGCGTCTCTGCCCACAGGTCATCATTCTGAACCACCCTGGGCAGATCAGCGCTGGCTACTCGCCTGTCATCGACTGCCACACGGCCCACATTGCCTGCAAGTTTGCCGAGCTGAAGGAGAAGATTGACCGGCGGTCCGGCAAGAAGCTGGAGGACAACCCCAAGTCCCTGAAGTCGGGCGATGCAGCCATCGTGGAGATGGTCCCGGGGAAGCCCATGTGTGTGGAGAGCTTCTCCCAGTACCCGCCGCTCGGTGAGTGCATGTGAGGGAGGGCAGCTCTGGCAGCCGTCTAGGCGGAGGGGCCACTGCAGAGGGGCGGGGCCTTTGCTTTTCTGCTGCCCTTAGAGCTCAGCAAGAGACCCACGGCCTCGTGTTGCCGAGCGCAGGTGGCCCTGCCGGGCAGGCCTGGGATGGTGTCCTCCTCTGCAGATGAAGGCCGTAAATGACGCACCCAAGGCCCACAGCTAGTCTAGTGGTGGAATTGGGCTGACCGCCCGCCTCCAGCTGGCCTGCCCGACAGGTCTCCGCAGGATAACCCACAGCCCTACCTGGGCGAGCTGCCTCAGGCAGGGTGGCCGGCCATAGTCCAAAGAGCTAAAGGGCGTACAGCGCCAAGGCGTGTGCTAAGGACGGTTCACGGGCTGTAACATCTTGGTCGAATCCTGTAAGCCAGTCATTTGTAAGGAGCCGTGAGCCACACCGCTTCCGTGCCTCACACCTGGAAACAGGCGCGAGAGCTTGGTGCTCAGCGTGAGGTTCCTCCGCCCCGGCTGCGGAGGATGCTGCGCGTGCGCGTTGCATCCCGGCGCCCGGCGGTGGGCGGAGCCTGGGAGCCCCCACCAGCCCCTCACGCCCCCTCCCCGCAGGCCGCTTCGCTGTGCGCGACATGCGGCAGACGGTGGCTGTGGGCGTCATCAAGAACGTGGAGAAGAAGAGCGGCGGCGCTGGCAAAGTCACCAAGTCGGCGCAGAAGGCGCAGAAGGCGGGCAAGTGAAGCGCGGGCGCCCGCGGCGCGACCCTCCCAGTCGGCGCCGCGCCCAGCCCCCCGCCCTGCCCCCGGCCCCAGCCCCGCCCCGGTGCCCCGCACCCCTGCCAGGCGCATGTCTGCACCTCCGCTTGTCAGAGGCTCTCCGTCAGCGACTGGATGCTCGCCATCAAGGTCCAGTGGAAGTTCTTTAAGAGGAAAAGCGCCCCCACCGCCCCAGCTTCCGCGTCCAGCCTTCACCACGCTCAGTGCCCGTTTTACCAATAAACTGAGCAATCCCACAGCGGTGTGCGCCTGCTTCCGGGTGGGGTGAGGGCTGCCTACCCTGCGGGAGTGCTCTCCTTAGGACCCCTTCTCCAGCTCCCCTGCGCTCTCCCCAAGCTCCTTCCTGCCTGGCTGTCCCACCGGCATTCATCACCCCTGTGGGTGACCAGGCCAGGTGTCCTCCCGACCTACCCAGGGTGGGTGGTGGGCTGGGCTGCAGTGAGTGGCCCGGCCCAGGAGGCCAGACCCCAAGTCCAGCTGGTCTGGCTTGTCATAAGGGGGCTTGGGAGTTGCCCCAGTGGGACATCCGGGACAAAGAACCGGTCACTTCATATCTGCAGAAGGGGAGCTGAATGTTTTGGGGGTCTCTGAACCCAATGAGTGCTGAGAGATCCTCCCCCATGAATGCTTGCCTCTCACACACACACTGTTCCTCACCTGGGTTCCCAGGCTGCCATGCTCCTGGAACCCCCGTCTTACCCCATCCCGAGCGGTCACTTGTGGCTGGAGGCAGCATCACATTCATCCTGCTGCTCAGCTTGGCCCTCTGCACACCCAGGGACTTCATCTCCAGACAAGCCCTGATCTCTGTCAGCAAAGAGGTGCATGCAGCACTCCCTGCCCAGCCATTCCTGCTCCAGGAAGCAGGATGTGTGGGCACTGCAGGAGCTAGGGTGGGCTCAGCGGACCCCCGACTGCTCCCGGTGCAGACTGGCCTGCTGCAGGCCCATGCGTGTGGGTCTTCTGGAGCTGCTGTGACAAATGACCTTGGGCTGTCACCTTAAAACAACAGGACTCTCCCAGTCCAAAATCAGTATCCCTGGGACAAAATCGAGGTGTTGGTAGGGCCTCGCTTCCTCAGAGGCTGTAGAGGAGGGGCCGTTCCTTGCCTCTTGCAGCTTCTGACAGCTGCCAATGTCCCTTGGCTTGTGGCTGCATCACTCCCATCTCCACCTCTGTGGTCACACGGTTTCTGTGTCATGCCTCCCTCTTATAAGGACATGAGATTGCACTGAAGGCCTACCTGGATAATCCAGGATCATTTCATCTCCAGATCTTTAATTTAGTCACTTCCGCAAAACCCTTTCTTGCCACATGCGTCACACATACCACAGGTCCCAGGGACTGGGCCCTGAGATCTTACTATGCTGGGTGATGCAGCCAAGGGTGGGCGGTGCTGCCAGCTGGGAGAGACGGGCACATGAGGGTCAGTGGTACCTGCGGAGGGTCTGTGCTGACCTGCAGAGGCCTCCACGGAGGGTGGCAAATCGAGACACAGGACACTCAGGCGAATTTGGATTTCAGATAAACAGGATAATTTTTAATACAAATCTGTCTCGTACAACACTGTCACTAACAAATGTGAATACACTTGTTTACCTGATGTTCAAACTGGGCTGTATACGTTGGCGACGCTGCCCAGGGGATCCGGGCACCTCCTGCCACTGTCCTTAGCCCTGTCCCTTCCTGAACCTCATCGGCCACATTTGCGGGTGGGGGGACCTGGCGTGACCCTGCAGGGCCTGTCTGCCCAGGGCGTTGTCCTTACCCACTTGGCCCAGTTAGAATTGGGGTCAAACCCAAGAAACTTGCCTGCCTGAGACAGGGTAGAACTGAAAACCTGGCTCCAGACTGCGGTCTAAGGAGGCCCCCTGAGTGGTCCCTGAGGGGCTCCTCACCCTGTCATCGCCATCGCTGTTGGGAACTCTGGGAACCCTGGTTACCCAGAAGCCACTGGTGGGGGGGGGCGATGTCAGACACCTGCCCTCCTGTGCTGGAGGCCACACTGCCAGCCCTCCAGGTAGGTGTGTTTCTGAAATGGGGGCACAGTCCTTTTAGGCTTGTGGACTCCTGTGAGGGCTTGAGGACAGAGCTGGGAGCATGTCCCCATTTCTACCAGTGTGGTGGAGGGTGGGGCTTCTGAAGAGAGTCTCCTGGCCTTGGACATCCCTTTGGAGTGGGTGATGGAGGCAGGCCCAGGAAGCTCAAGTGCCCAGGTCTGACTCCTGGCAGGGCTCTGGACATCTCTTTGTCTTTGGTGCTGGGCTCAGGGTGGGGTCCATGGCGGGGGAAGAGGACAGGGACTGGAGGAGGCAGATGGGAGCTCAGCCAGGTGGGGACATGCAGTAACTCCAATTGTCCACAAGGTGGCAGCACACGCAAGCTCCTCTCCCAGGATTTTCCCACTGACTTCCGGGTAGGGGGCTCCGCAGCGTCCAGCACACTGCCAGCAGGGAGGTGGGCAGGGGTCCCATCTGAGGCTGTCCCTGGAGCAGCCCACACTCTGTGAAGGGCTTCTGGGGACGGTAGGCCTTGGCCACACCTCAGGCCTGGGAGACAAACTGGGGTGAGATGTGCCCGCCTGCCAGGAGGCCAGGCTGGGTGGGGCACGGGCAGAGACCCCTGTATTACACTCTGGGCAGGTGGGTCTCAAGCCTTCTCAGTGTCAAATGTCACTGAGGCTGCATCTGTGGATACTTAGTGTACTGGAAATGATAACAGGAATATTTAAAACAAGAATGCATAGGTATTCTAAAGGATCTTGTTTTATGTACTATATGTATCAGAGTATATTGCAATATAAATAGAAACGTCTATGTATATATGTATAAATTTAATATAAAAAGAAATGTCTACATATGAATAATGCAAGCAACTATCAAGTGTCGTACCAACAAAAACACCAAATAAACTTTGAAAACTAAAAGTACAAACAAAACAAAACAAAAAACAAAAATGCAGAAACACACAGCATGGCTCCTGGGAAACTCTCCTGCACAAGACAGAACACGAGTGTTGTTGTGAACACGGTTTTCACCTTGAGAGCCTTCTGGAAGGTTCTTGGGAGCCGGACGCCTGGATGATCCTCTGAGAACTGCTGATCTCAGCGGCAGTGCCGGCGGCAAGGGTGCAGGTTTGAGTCCCAGCTCCACCAGCTAAGCCGAGGACAGAGCAGGTGGCACCTGAATGTGGAAGGTGAGATGACCGCTGTGGTCAGGTGCCCCGGGTGCGGCCCTTGGAGTCGGGGTCTGGAGAGGGGGCTGAGGTGGCCAGCGGCTGGTGCAAGTTCAGGGGTAGGAGGAGCTGGTGGGTGGGCGGGGAGCAGGGGAGGGGGCGTGGTGTCAGCTTGGGGAGCCGGGTGGGCAGCTGGCCAGGGTGTGGGCTGTTGACGGTGTGTCCTGGGTGGGGGGTGGTACAGCCTCAGGACCCAGGCCCAAGTGGGGCCCATGGACGCTCACTCCTGGCTTGCTGCCGAGGCTGCCTAGGACTCGGAGGCCTAGAGAGGTACCCGTGTGACACCGCAGGGCTGATGGTGAGCCGGGGCTCTGTGAAGCAGGCCCAGAAGCCTCCACTGGCTGGTGAATAATTGAAAGCAGGTGTCGTGCTGGGCGTCCGGCGGGGTCTCTGCTCCCGCTCCCCATACAAGAACGCAGGATATGGTGAGGCCAAAAAGGAACACCCACGGAGCCATAGGTAGGGGAGTCATACTAATATATTCTCTCTCGCGGCACTATACTCTCACTGGAGGCTGGATCCACACTGTCCGCAACCAGCCATCCTAACTGCAATCTGCGCTTGCCAGCCCAGCCGCCATCTTCTTGCTAGCCCCCATTCTTCTCTCTTCTAGCGTAGCCACAGCAGTTATATTGTGGCCAATGGCTCACTGGTTACAGCTGACGGCCAACTAGCCACAGCTGATGGCCATGCAATCACAGTTGATGGCCATTTACTACCTGAGCCAGCACCTGTCTATGTGAGGCCGAGAGCCTGGAAACTACTTTCTGGGGCTCTGCCCCCACAGCAGGATCCACTGGGACCCCACTGGCAGCTTCAATCTGCTCTTTGGGGGCCTCTGAAAAATTCATGAGTTTTTGAGGCTGCGGGTCCCGCTGACCTGGCCAAGTCTGACCTGTCTCCTGCCCTTGCGTTCCTGAGGCGCCCGACGCTCCCCCCGGCTGCAGGATGGCCCTAGCAGTGGCTTCAGACCCCAGCATTTCTCACCGGTGAGTGAACGTCTTTGTGGGTACCTGTGGGTATGTCTCCTCCTGGGGCCTTGGAGTGGTACCGTGGTGTGCTGGACTGCTTACGTGCCTCTGGTGCGTGAACCCAGCGTCTGCTGTGTGTTGCTGTGTGGGTGTGGCCTGGGCGTGGACCTGTGCAGATCTGTGTGGGGCTGTGTGCAGTGTGGGGAACGTGGTGGCCTTGGGCGGTGGGGCAGTGAGTGTGTGCATGTCTGTGTGCCCATACATGCCAGAGAGAGCACGTGTGTGTGATGTGTGTGTGAGCACGTGTCTTGGCTCTTCCTCCACTGACGGCTGGCAGCCTGGAATCTGGGCTGAGCCCCGAGGAGGCACCATGGGTGGCAGGACCCAGGCAGCATTGGGCAACTCTCCCTGTCCTGCAGCCCTGGGGGGCAAGCCGGTCAGGCGACTGGACTGGCAGGGTTATGAGCTACAGGAGACTCTTGGCTCCGCTGGGTTGGGCCAAGGAGGAAGGAAGAACGGTGTCTGGAGAAGCTGTGGGAGCCTGCTGCTCCTGGGGTCTCACTGTGGGGTTTGGCTGGGGAGGAGACCCAGGAGAGCCATGGGCGGCTGGGACACCCATCAAAGCTGCATGAGGCAAGGACAGCCCAGCTGTGATCACTGCCTCGCCATGCCAGGGTCTGGGCCTGGACTGTGGGCTGTGGGGCCCACAGCGGGGGTGGGGGCTGTCCTGTGCACTGCAGGAGGCCCGCTCCTACCCACTAGGTGCCTGTAGCACCTGCCTCTGTCATGGCAACCAAAAATGTCTCCAGACGTTCCCAGATGCACCCTGGGGTCCAAAGCCACCTCTTTGGGTGAGAGCGAAATGGCCTAAATGGCTCTCATTCCATGGGTGGGACATTGGGACAGGATACCGTCAGTATGTCTGAGTTGGGGGCACTGAAAGATCATTCCTTCTAGCTGCACCCCATGGGAGGGTCTATAAGAAAGCAAGCAGGGACCTGGGGTCGCCCTGGCACCTCCCTGCCATTTCCTGGACACTGCTCTGTACTGGATGCCCCAGGATCTTTCACTGCTCTGCAGGGTCCTCTTGGCTTAGGTCCAGCAGTCTGGGTGCCCTCGGGCCATGCCCTGCAGTCAGCACCTTGTGTCCTCAGCAATGCCCTGGGTGGGCCCTATTTGCTGGTAGAGTGGTTCATCGGGCCACCCCGGCAGAGCCCTTTGTGCTGGCCCAGGGCTCCAGCTCTATCTGGGCTGATGTGTCCCTGGTTTGCTGGTTCCTGTTCCCCTCCCCACCACTCCCCTGCTTAACACGTGGTGACCTTGTCCTGGGTGAGGGGGTGGGTGGGAGTGGGGACTCGGACAGCCGCCAGGCTCTGCCCCAGACTGGGCTTCTCTGTGCAAAGCCTGCTGGACATCTGGCCAGCAAACAAGGCACTCAAGTGAGCCTGGGCCGGCCATGGGCGGGCAGCCAGGGCCCAGATGCCGACAGCCTGTGTGTGGGCAGGCCGGCTGACCGTTCTGCTGGCGGGGAGCCTGTCTCCACGGCCCAGAGCTGCAGACGCCCATGTCGTCCCACAGCCTACGCCAGCATCCCTGAGCCACACAAGCCCCAGGCCCACCATGGCGGGCTCATCCCAGCTGGAGGCTCCCAGCAATGCCCAGCCCTAGGGCACAGAGACTGTCCATGGCATGGATGAGCAGCTTCTGTGGCTGGGCCAGGCATGAGCGTGTGCACGGCCCTCCTCACTGAGCTCCCTGTCTAGTGGGGAGGTGGGCAGGAGGCAAGCAAATAAATAACAGCTTCAGACTGTGACCAGTAAGCAGAGCTGAGGAAGGGCGGGTCCCACTTCAGGGAGGACCCCCAAGCAGGTCCTCCCTGAGTAGATGCACAGGGACCTCTGGGGCCAAGGGAGGGGACAGCATCCCTGCGGAGGGAACAGTACACACAAAGGCTCTTTCGCCTGCTTGTGGCTCTCCTGTGTGCCCACCGGGGCAGAGGGGGCAAGGGGGGTGGAAGGGGGGACAGAGTAGGTGGGGTGTCTGAGAGCTGCAGGGCTAGATCACACAGGTGATGACCCAGTGGTGAGGAAAGAGTCTGAATATCATCCAAGTGCCTGGGAGTGCTGGCAGGTAGAGATCGGGCACCAACGTCACGCTCCACGTGTGAGCTGGGGGGCCTGTCTGCTCCTCACGTTTTATCTGCTATGGAAGGGGGATGATTTCCACAGATTCTTCATTTGCCCAGAGGTGTGGGAAGGGGAATGTGGGATGCCTCACGCGACAGCCTGTGGGCTGGAAATGACAAAACACAGAACCTCCCAAATACCACCCTTGCTCCTGGAAGCTGGCCAGCGGACTGAGGGGATCGTGGGAACACTCAGCAGGCGGTTCCCTGGAGAACGCAGATTCTACAGACTGACTTCCCTGCTCCCATGTGTCCAGGCCACCTTCACTGCCCAGCCCATCTCGGCCATCACAGGTGGTGTCGTGGTGTTACTGGCGGCTGAGGAGTAGGTGTCAGCTTCCTCACATGATTCGCTGGGTTGCCAGGAGCTGGGGAATTTGTTGAGAGCTCTGATCCTTTAAAAAAAGTATAAATTAAATTTTTATTGAGTTTAGTGTAAGATGTTTTTAAAAAATCAATGCTTCCGTATCTTAAATCTTTTCCTTAGGGGTGGCCAGTTAGCTCAGCGAGGTTAGAGCGCAGTGCTGGTAGCACCAAGGTTGCCGGTTCGATCCCCACATGGGCCCTTGTGAGCTGTGCCTTCCTTAAAAAAAAAAAAAAAAAAAAAGACTAAATCTTTTCCTCACTTTCCTGCTCCCCATGAGCTGGATAACAGCGCTTCCTCCTAATGACGAGAATTCCTGGGGGAGGGCTGGGACTTTCTGTCTGCTGGCACTTCCTGTCGCTCAATGATATGATTAAAACAACCAAGCTCCGACCCAGGCGAAGTGGTTAAGAGCCTGTCCCTTCTTCTTGTTTCTCGGCCTTGGGGAGCTTTCCCTCTGGGCCTCTGCCAGGGCCATCTGTTTTGTGCAGGCCTGTGATTGGGGCAGGAGCTCGCTCCTTTTCTCCTGGGAGGAGATGGGGGTGGTGGTGAAATGGGAAACTCTGCTTGGCAGTGTCTGCCCCCAGTGTCCACATGGTCACTGGCCCATGGAACTCCAGCGTGGCTGAATACCTGGATGTCAACACGTCCTATGTGACCACAGAGCATCAGACCTGTGGGGTGTTGGAGATGGGCCACCTCCACCTCCACCCCAGGAACAGCCTCACTGCTGCTGACACCCTCGGTCAGGTCAGCTGGCCGGTGGAAGCCTCTTTCTTCCCCACCCGCTTCCCCTGCCTTCTCTTCTGGTCCCACCGTCCAATGGTAATGCTGTGAGAGTAGTCACGACCCCCAGGGTCACGAAGAGATTTGCAGGAAATGCTGAGCCTGCTTTCTGACTGCACCACTGCGGGAAAGGTTACCGTGTGTGTCCCCCCGAGGGAACAATGTAGATGTGCTTTGATTTGTCCTCTGCTGCCAGCAGCCGTGACATCCACTGACCACTCCTCATGGGCTCTATCTATTCCAGGCTCTGGGAGACATGACAGTGGCAAGATGCGCCCAGAGGCAGGGGAGCAGGCCTTGCATGGCGACCTCCCCGGGGACGGGCGGGGGTTCCAGTGGCCACCATCAAGTTTGTCAGCTCACTAGTCTGTGCTGGGTGGCTCAGTGTAGCCAGTGATATGGGGGACGGAAGGAGGAGGCCACTAGGACGGGGTGAAGGAAGTGTGCTGGGCTCACAAGGTTTTGGGACAGTGTTCAGCGGGGAGGTGCTGAAAGGACAGCTCCCGGCTTGGCCGCCGCAGTGCTGGACGCGGGCCTCCGGCCCCAAAGTCTCAGTGAAAGCCGCCTCCTCAAAGTGGACATGGGCTTCTGAAGTGTGCATCTGAATTTTTCCACTCCTCTTCTCTGGAGCCTCAGTGCTGTCTTGGCAAAGATGGCTTGAGCCTGAAAGCTTTTCCCATCTATTTTTAAATAAATGGGATTCCTATCATTTGCATGATATTCACCCCAACTGAGTGTTTGCATGACTTGCTTTGCCTGAGTTGCATGGGGGGACAGGGTAGGGGCAACCGGTGACCAGACTGCTGGCCATGCACAGCCCATGGAGTGCACGACACAGAATTGAAAACAAGTGATCAATGAACCAGCTCATTGAAAGGATATTCTAAACAGAAGAAGCAGAGATGTTCAAACCTGGATGCAGGACACGCCTTCCAGAACCTACAAAGCGCCATTTGTAGACAAGAGAACAGAGTGCCTAGGACATGATGTCCACCTGCATCTGAGCAGTTTCCCCTGCCAGCCTGGAGTTCCCACTGGAGGGGCCTCCCCGCCCCCGGGGGCATTGTGTCTTCATGGGAACACTTCTCTCTTGCATCAAAAACCCCCAGGAAGGGGCTCCCTTGGAGGAACAGGCCCAGCTCAGGGGACCTCATAGTCTGGGCTTCCCCTTCACCAGTGGAGGTGGCCCCTCCCTCCCAGAGTTTGCACATTTGTGTTGTACTTTGTCGAGTCCTCTGAAGACTGTCCAGTCCTCCTTTGTCACTCTTCAGAGGCGGACTAGCAGAGTCAGCCAGACACCACCCCCTCGTGGATCCAGCTGTGTGGGGAACGCAGGTTGTTCCTTCTTTTGCAACCCAGGCCCTCCCCCTCCCCTTGAACTGACCTTCTTGGAGCCTCTTTCTCAGCCTGGGCTCAGCAGGGGTTCACGCACTTGAAAAATGTCAGCCATTGGGGTCAAACCCACCTAGTGCTGGTGTTCATAGCTAATGACTGGGCATGGAGGCAGGGAGGTGGGGGTCAGGAGTGCAGCCCCTGGGATGTGCCTGTGTGCACAGGTGTGTGTGGCACAAGCTGCAGTCCATCCCCGACATTCTAAATGACTCACAAATTAGCACTGTGCCTACATCGACCATTATGTTTTCTGCCTAATTGAAAAAACAAAGGCCACACGGCCGGGCCACTCACGTTGGAAACCGAAGGGCAGGGATAACGCTGCTTTATGAGCTGAGTCACTGGTGAGGACAGCGCCAGCTACTAAATGGGGTCTTCCCTTGGGGGGACCCCACATGTGGGGTGAATGTGGGAAGAGGCTGAATGTGGTCAGATGAGGGAGCCAGGTGCGGAGGGAGGCTCCAGTGGGGGATGGTGGGACGCTGACAGCATCCGTGAGCAGGGAGCCCTCAGGGGCTGGAGAGTAAGTGCCTTTGGTCTCCTGGCAGCAGGTTCCACAGGGACTCCCCAGGACACCGCTGGCTCCCTGACTGGGCAAGGCCACCTGTACCTATTCCCCACCGAGGGGACAGTCCGCCATGTGTGTCCAGAGCCTGCCCTCCTTTATCCTGGGCTGTGGTACCAGTGTCCCCACTGGCCTCAGGCCTGGGTCTTGCCCTGGGGCCCACCCTCCAACCTCCTGCCCCTGCTGCAGGCCCCTTTTGGGGTCTGCAGACAAAGCCCAGGCCTGCAGGTTGAGTCCGGCCCCACCTCGCTGCCCGCCTTGCCCCACTTCCTGCGGGGAACCTCTCCCCTGCCTCTTCTTCCCGGACTCCCCCTGCCCAGTCCAGGCTGCCTCTTAGGAAGTCTCCCCAGGCGCCTCCTGCACACCGAAGGGACGGGGTGGGGCTCATGTGGGGCCCACCTAGAGGCCAAGAGCACTAGATTTCCTGTGGGCGGGGCCATCTAACCAACAGCCTGGCAGGAGCCGTAAGTCCCCAGCCCTGCTCCGAGGTGTCCAGTCTCAGGGCGCTGGGGCCGCTCAGGCGCGTGCTTGCCTGGTCCTGCCCACCTCACAGGTGACCAAGAGTCCGGCGTTGCTCGTCAGGGCATAGTGGTGGGGGAAGCGGGAAAGGGTGCGCTGGGTGGCAGGGACTCCTGGCTCAGCGGGTGCTCAGCTCCTCTCATTTCCCGCCCCTGCACTGCCCTCCTGCCGCCCGCGCGGCGTCGCAGGGGTTAACGGGGGGCGGGGCGAGGCGGCGGGCGGAGCGAGGTAGCCGCAGCGTCTCCGCGCGCGGCCCGGGCGGCTGGAGCGCGGAGCCACCGCCGCCGCCGCCTTGGCCATGCGGCTCCCGGGCCGGGGGCCTAGGCTCGGGCCCGCGCCGCCCCCCGCGCGCCGCTCCCGCTGAGCCCGTGTCCCCGCCCGCCCGCCGGGCGCCGCCAGCACCATGGTGCAGAAATCGCGCAACGGCGGCGTGTACCCCGGCCCGAGCGGGGAGAAGAAGCTCAAGGTGGGCTTCGTGGGGCTGGACCCCGGCGCGCCCGACTCCACCCGGGATGGCGCGCTGCTCATCGCTGGCTCCGAGGCCCCCAAGCGCGGCAGCATCCTCAGCAAGCCGCGCGCGGGTGGCGCGGGCGCCGGGAAGCCCCCGAAACGCAACGCCTTCTACCGCAAGCTGCAGAATTTCCTGTACAACGTGCTGGAGCGGCCGCGCGGCTGGGCCTTCGTCTACCACGCCTACGTGTGAGTGCCCGCCAGCCGCGGCCACCGCGGTCCGTGTGTCCGAGCGCCCGCGTCCCTCACATCGTGCTCTGGGGTCCGAGCCGGGACGGCGTCCTGGGTAAAGCGAGGGGCGGAGATCGGAGAGCTTTGTGGAGAGCTCCCGCAGGAAGGAGTTCTGGGGCCCGGGGTTTCAGGTCATGGTGAGGGCCCTGGCTCTCCTCCCCAGGCTGGGTTGCATCAGCCCCTCCCCCGCAGAACTGGGTGTGCGGCGCCGCGTCCTTCGCTCCTCTGCCCCGAGGCCCCTCCCCATGGCCACTGCACCGAACAAAGGGCCAGCGGGGATGGAGGGCGGCGCTGCCGGTCCTGCCTCTGGATCTGGAGGCCCGGCACTCCCCTGGGCTGGGTTCCCCCAAGGAATGGGGGTGATGGGGGGAAGAGCTGGCCTACCCTCCCCGTCCCTCCAAGCTGCTCACTTCGACTTGAGTGAGTTTCTGGGTTGCGGAAATGGGGGAGGGGTGCTAACATTACTCCCCTCCCTCAGCCCTAGGCTGAGGACAGTTGACCCCCTGCCCCTGGCGCCCGCATCTCCCTGGCCTTGCCTGCATCTGTGACTCCCCCTGCCCCAGGGCAGCCTGACCCCTGTCTGTAGCTCTTAGCTGGAGGAGCAGGTGTGTGCCTGTTATGCCCTGCACATTCCCGGCTCGGGATTCCTTAGCACAGTGGACACCCAGGAGGAGGGGTGCCGCTGTCTTGGGGCCTGCCAGCCCTGGCTCTAGAAGGGGCTGTCTGTCTCCCCAGCCCTCCTGAAGTCCTGGCCCCTGGGGCAGGGCCTGCGGCTCCGGCTGGCTGGCTGACTGGCATTGTGTGCACATGAGTATTCGTGTTGTGTTTGTGCAGGTGTGTGCATGTGCGTCCTGTGCTGTTGTGCACAGCTGCGGAGCCCTCAGGTACTCCCCCTCCCATCCCAGCTAGACTGGGGCCAGGACTCGGCCATTTTGTATGAAAGAGGCGTTTTGGGATGGAAGTGAGGGGCAGAGTCTGGGAAACTCTGCAACTGACCATGTACCCACCTGGGATGGGAGGGGTGTGTGCCTGTGACCCATTCAATGCGTCCATGTACCTGGGCCTCTGTGCCCTGGACAGACCCTCTGTGGGATGGGGTCAAAGGCCCTGGGAGGGACTTGCCAGGCTGCTGTGGGGGAGGGTGTCCTGGGGGTCCAGCCTCAGTGCCCAACCTCTCTGGGCATCCCAAGAGCAGCAGGCCCCACTGCCCCCTCCCCCCAGGTGGCTCTGGCTGCTCATCCTTGAAGAGCCCTGTGTCTCACCAGTGACCCACCCCTGACACCTCCTTCCTGCCTGGCTGGGGGCCAGTCTTTGGTCAGCGAGGTCCTCGCCTGAGGTGACGTCCAGTACGTGGACAGAGCCCACCCCCACAGCCCAGCAGCCGGGACCCAGTCTGACTCATGGTGTAGCTTCTGGAGGGTTTACTGTGCTTGGGGCATGAGAGTCCCTGGTTGGCAGCGTTTCCTGGGGTCCCTCTATGTGGTTCTGGCCCTGGTCCTTAGTGTTCTCTCCCTGTCTCGGTTTGCAATGGTCGGCCCCTCTGTGCCTACTGCCTCCTAAAAGCTGCAGCATCCAGAATCAGAAGCAGAGTGTGTGGGGTCCCTGGGTCAGGCTCTGCTTTCGTGTGTGTATGCGTGTGGGGGGGTGGGGGGTGGGGGGAGTCTCTGTGTTGTCTCCTGGGGTAACCCTGCATGAGGACAGGTGGGGGTTCATGTGTGGGGGCTTCAGGGGCATTGGCCCTCATTGTCAAAGCAGCCCTGCCCTTCGGCCTGCCCAGGCCCCTCCTCATCCTTCCACTGAGGGCACAGGCTTCTCTGAGCTCCCCTTGCCCCCAGCTCACCAGTGGGTGGCTCAGAGTCAGGGGAAGGCAACCCCGTCGCAGGGGTTTTTCCTGGGGAATGGGGTAGGCAGGAGGGGTCTCCAGCAGCTGCTCTCTTAGTCACTTAAGTCCAGTCACAGAATCTCAGCAGACCACAGTTTTCCCATCACCAGTGGGCACAGCTGCTCCTTGCCCCCAGGGCGTGGTGGAGATGAACTCCCAGGGCTGGCCCAGTGGGCTGTCCCTGAGTGGTGACATATCTAACCTGCTATTGATGCTCATGGCCCATCCCCCCTGTCCCCCCTTTGAGTTGTGGAATTCTCCACTGTCCCTACTTCCAGCCCAAACATGGGGCCCCGCCCCTCCCTTACTCAGGAGGCCTTTACTGCCTCCCCATGCTGACCTCTGGCCTGGGGACCGAGTGTCCCGCTGTCCCTGTGCCCCTGTTCCCTCGCCCAGCTCAGACAGACCGGCTTGGCTCATGCTTGTGTATCATTCGGTTGGTGGACTGTTGCTGAGTAGGGCCTGGGGAAGGCAGGGGAGGGCAGGGACAGGCCAGGGCTGGCAGTCTTGCTGCTGCAGACCGTCCTGACTGAGGACCAGTCCCGGGGTCTGGGGTAGCGCCCAGCCTGCGTATGCCACTTCTTTGGCCTTTTGTCCCCAAAGCCTGCTTTCTGGAAGGTGGAAGTGTCCCAGTGGATCCCAGGGGCAGCTGCTGTCAGAGGAGGGGAGGGAGGCGGCTGCCCTGTGGCCCCCAGGCTTGGTGGTCGCCAAGCCAGGTGCCCCCACCCGCCCCTGCCCTCTGCGGAAGGGGTGTTCTCCACAGATGTGCTCTGGGCGTGGAGCCGTGGCCATCTCTTCCTCTGTCCGTGAGCTTTTCCAGAAGCACTTCTAGAGACAGGTGCCTTCCTTGATACAACGAGGTGTTGGCCCGCCTGGGCAGAAACAGTTTGGACCCGCCTCTGCCAGCCCCAAGGTCCCTGGAGGACCCCTTCCTCTGCTTGTGCTGGATGGGGAATGGGCCCTCGGGGGGCAGAGCTGCCCCGAGTGACTGCTCACCCAGATATGGGCGGTGCCCCGGGGCGCACAGGGGTTCAAGGAGGAATTCTGTATGAGCAGGTTGGACGGCCTCCTCAGACATTGCCAGTAGTGGGGGGCTGTGCACGAGGCGCTGAGCTGTATGGGTGGGAAGGGGCACGACCCTTTAGAAGCTCCCCCCATCTTCCACCCTCTCGTCCCTGGGCAGGGTCTGTCCACCCTGAGTGTGGGGAATCTCTGTGAGACAACTTGCTAGGTATAGGGTCTGGAGTTTGCACGAGTTTCCCAAAGTGTGAGTGCCATCAAAAAGGCCCCAAACCACCGTGTCAGGGATGTGTGTCCACTCCAGGAATGCCCACAGGGGAGGGACCTTGGAGAACCCAGGTCCCCATAGTCACGGGGAGCCGGTAGTACCCATCACAGGGTCTGGTCTCCATGTGGCTTGAGGTGGGAGTGGGAAAGAGAACTTACACTTATTGAGCACCCACTGTGTGCTGGTCTCAGGAATTTCTCCCTGCGAGAGGTTCATGTCGCCCCATTTCACTGGTGGAGAAACTGAGGCCAAGAAAGGTTGAGTGAGTTCCAGAGTTGCCACACTCAAGCTGAAAGGGTGAGTGTTTGGGGCACAGGTTGCCTGACCTTGCCAACATCCAGAAGCCACTTGGAGCTGCCGGGATGAAACTGTTTATAACAGGCCGACGGAAACCGCCTATATGGGCAGTGGGAGGGGCTTGACCTGCTCTATTTTCTGAGCTGTTTTCCCTTGGCTGAGCCACCAAGTCCTCTGTCGTCTTTTCAGAGGCCTGTGGCTAGGGGCTGCAGGGTCAGGGGTTACCTCCCTGCTTTCCAGCATCGGGGTGGAGTCTGGGTGCCTTCCCCTGGGTGGCCTTGGGTAAATCAGTGCAGTCACATTTTCGCCCCCCTCACCTGTCTGCCCTTGGAGTGCAGGCCCATGTGGGAGGTGGAGCCTCTCTCCTCAGCCTCGGGCCGCACACCTGCCATTGTCCTCTTTGGTGTGACTGCATTTGGGGGTGAGTGCAGGCTTGGGGGATGTGGCCAGGGTCTCTCTCCGCTGACGGAGCATTCTGTGCTTCCAAGAGGGAAACTGGAGTCTGAATGGCCAACTTCCCTGAGGTCCTGGGAGGAAATGTCTATCAATCGAGGAGCAGGAGAATCTTATGGAAATTTCCCGGAAGGTGAAAATGCCTGGAGTTGTGGTTCCAAGGGAAACCTGGGCTATTGGATGACCTCCAGCCTGTCTGGAGGCCTCGTGCCTCCTTGCAGGATTTCCCACCCTCACCCAAAAATGTGAAGTGAAAGTAATCTACGACAGTAAAATATGACACCGAGCAGTAAATCTCCACACATTCCATGTCTGCAAGGTAATAGGTGGTAGGAAGCTTGGCTCCTGTGTTTCGCAGTTGCAGCAGAGAGAATCTCGGTTTTATTAGAAATCAGTCCAAGTCACATACTAAAACTAGGCTCGGTGGACACTCAGAAGGGGGCACCCACGGCTTGGCCAGCAGGCTCCCAGCCGCCATGTGGGTGCCCCTGCTCTGACCCTGTGCCCACCACGTGGGGGCCCTGCTCCAGGGGCCCGAGGATGCTTAAGCCCACGGATGTTTTTGAAGAAACTGACCACTTCCAGGAGCATAAGCTGAGTCCAGTGGTGGGCAGGGCATTTGAAGGTGCTGTTTCCCCAGCTTGTTTCAGTCAGTAAGTTAATGCCATGCTCCTGCCCATCCACGATGCCCACCCAGCGTGTCCACGTGTGGCCATCACATGACAAGGTGCTCGGAGTCCATGCTGGTGAGAGCGACTAGAACTGGGTGTTCTCAGCGACCCACGGAAGGAACAGGGCCCAGAGGACAGAGAGCTCTTTGGGCATTTCATGGAAGGCGCTGACAGAGGGCCTTGAGTTGGGGGGAGGGGGGCCCCTCAGAGGGGAGGACTGGGCTCAGCATGGCTCTGAGCCCTCCAAATGCCCATTTGAGGTTGGACGGGGGGCTCAGGCCAAGTCCTATTAGAGCCTCAGGATGGTGGGGAGGCCCTGGGCTGGGGGCTGTTGCCCCTTCACCAGGCCAGGCATGTATCCCACATCTTGTTAAACACTACAGACTGGGCTGCATGGGTTACCTCGCAGGCGGGTCATTCTAAATGTTTTCAGGTATAAATGTGGGATCATTCTGAGATGGAAATTGCTGGAACGTGCATTAGTAACAGATATCGACTTGCTACCCTCACTGAGGCCAGGCCCATCTCTTTTAGGTGTATTAAAAGGTCCACTATGCATCATGTGAAGACAGTTCAGAGGGTGTGTTTGGGAGGATGGTGAGGGGTGGGGACCGTGGGTTCTGGGCCAGCCTGGCTGGGATCCTGCATGCACGGACCTCGAGCTTCCTCGTCTGTAACGTGGGTGACGATTCTGTGAATCACTGAGTGCACTGCTAGCTGTGTGTGACGTCCACGCAGCTGTGGCTGTCGTCGTCGCCATGACCGCGGCCCAGCAGAATGAAAGGCCACGTCCTGAATGGGGAGTGGAGGGCCCGGCAGATGAGGGTTGGCATGTGCTGACGGCACCCTCGGCCATCTGTCCCTGAGCCCAGCCTTGGCCACTTCTCAGCCCCGTCGACAGTGGCTGGGCCTGGATGAAGGTGTTACTGAGCTGGGGCGCGCTGCCCCACACGCATAGAAGACAATACTGTGACACTGGCTTTTGAGAAGAGAAAGAGTTTTTATTGGCGAGCTCCGAGGTGAGGAGACAGGAGGCAAGGCTCCAACCCGTCTCCCCATCCAGGGTCGGGGCTGGACTTAAGGGGTTTCAGCACCAGACCTTCCTGGACAGTGGCCCCTTCACTTCTGAAAAGGTTCCTGCTTCCGGTTCAGTCATGGCTGGTGCTTTGGTCCCGTGGGCAGAGCAGTTACAAGTGATACTCGTGAGTGGGGAAAACTTTGGTTCTGGGTCCTGTTAGAAGCAGGAATGGATCAGTTTGAGCTGGTTTTACAAAGGGCTTTGAGGCTGCTGTTTAGACGTGAGGCCGCACGTTGGACACGAGGCCCGGGTCTGACACTTGTGCAGGGAACTGGCTGCTTTCCTAAGGAGACGGTGTGCCCTGCACTGTTGGGAGATGCCGTCCTGTTCCACGGAATGGCCTGCGCGCACACAGCCTGAGCTCCACGCATGTACACAGGGACGGTTTTGGCTTGAAAAACAGCGTTGTTGGCAGGTTGTACCAATGAACCCCTAGACTAAAAAGAACTGTGGGGCTCCCATTCCCTGTGCTCAAAGCTGAAGCCACCTTGGGAGGGCACTGACCCCAGAGCTTGGGAGACGCCTGCCAAGCAGGGCTGGAGCTCAGCTGAGCTTTCTCACAGCAATCTGCTGACGGGCCACGGCAGCCCCTTAAAATGCCACCTCCTGTGTGGTGATGCACGGACAGTGCTGGAGGAGGGCGGGCTTTCCTGTTATGAGGCCCGGTCCAATCCACCCCGCAAAGCTGGGACAGCTTGGCTGGATCTCAGGTAGAAACCAGGGAAGCAGACCTGAGATTGTCCCCAAAGAACGTCGTCTTCCACGCTGGGGGGAGGCTTTTGCAGAAACAGCCGCAGCTCTGGGCAGGGCCCTTCAGCCGCCAGGCCTTCCCCTCACGTCTCCGTGTTGGCCCTGCTTTCTGCAGTGATGCACCCCGCTGACCTGCTCCCAGCTCGCTTCCCTGGCAGCTGGTAACACAGCAGTGAGCAGGCAAAGTGAGTCTGCTGTCCTTACCTCAGAAAGATGGCTGTTTCTGAAGCCTGTTTGCCCCACGTGTGAATTAAGAAAGCCACGGCCACAGAGGCAGAGGGGAGGGACCTAGGGCCGTTCCCCAAATGGACGGGTCTGGAGCTGGTGGGCAGCTGGGGTTTTCGTTGTTTGAGGCTGGGATGGACCATGCTTTTAATTCAGAAGGAAATAGGGCTGAAGATCTCGGGGGTCCCAGTGTCCCCAGATGGGAGAGCTCTGGCTGTACTGGGACCTGCATTCTGGAGGCTCTGCTGAACCCAGGTGGGAGCCATAGGGACAATATTCCAGGAGAATGCGGTGCTTCTAAAATGACTTGCCCTGTAAGTTTGTGTGGCTCTCTCTGCACCCTGTTCTGTGTCATCTCGCTGAGTATGCCGGGATTGGTCAGGAGCCCATGGGTCCACCCCCAGCCCTGCTGTGGAGAGTGGGGGGTGCAGTGACGCTAAGGACTGGGGTGCAGGTCCCAGCGTGGGGGTTTTCCTTCTGCAAAAGCAGTCTGGGCTCTGGTCAGATGTGGGGTTCAGTCATGGGAGTCTGGAAAGGGGGTTTCCTCGCCCCACACTGTGTTCTTTAGGAACTGGTGAGAACCAGCGGTCTCTGGGACGATGGGTGTTGCCATGAGAACGGGGATGGGATGCGATGCCTCTCAGGTGCTTCACACACCTGCTGTCATTTACCCCCAGGTGTGGGGCCCCAGGTAAGGTCAGTGGTGTAGCCACAGTGTGTGCCCAGCAGGTGGTGGGCTGCAGGGGCTGCGGCCTTATTCAGCAGCCCCGTGTGCAGTGAGGAGACCCCTACTTGGGCAAGTGACCTGCCTGCCTGTGAGGAGGCTCTGGCTTCTCCCCAGCCACTGGCTGCCCAGAGCCTCTGTCCCGCTGCCCAGCAGTGGGTTGGCCAAAGGGAGGGGACGCTGGGGCGGGCAGGGCCATGCCTGTTCCAGCAACTCTTTGCAGAAGCTCTGGTTGTTGGGGGTTGTGGTAGCTCCACTTGGGGGAAATGGGAGGGTGGGTGTGTCCCAGGCCGCCAGCCTTGAGTCTCTGTGAGCCTGGCCTGCGGGGAGCATCCTTCTAGATTATTCTGGCTGTCTGCAGAGTGCGGCCCCTCCCTCCCCCAAGTCCTGTTTAAGCCACTCCCCCTACTCGGAGACTGTCTTGATCTAACTAGGGACCTTAGAACTTTTGAGTTTTCTTTAACATTTAGGCCTGGAAATAGTACTCGAAGGGTTTGTAGAAGGAAAAGGCCAATTTCTCCTCGGACCCCAGGTTTGGGCGGGAGGTGGTGAAATGCTTCCGGAAGCACCGAGGCGCTCACCAGAAGGGGGTGTGGATGTGGGAGGAGCCATGGCGAGCCCTGTGCCGATTGGTGTGTGAGGCCTGCGCCCCATCGCTAAGCTGGGCCCCTTGGGTGCACAGGCCGCCACAGGAGCCTGGCTCAGTCCACGGAGATTAGGAGTTTGTTCACCCACAGGGACCTAGCCCGTGAGGGACCCGATGGCTCCCCAGGACAGTCCCTTGCAGCAGGAGGGCAGGGCCTGACCTGATGTGCTTGGGGTTCCTGGCAGGGGCGCTGCCCGTGGTCCTGAACACAAGCCCACGGCTAAATCTCCTGGTGGGCACCAGTCTGGCCCGTGGAGAGTGGGGTCTTGGCCCACCGCTGGCTGCCGCTGGGGAAGGGGCTGGATGGCAGAGCTCTCGTCTGGACCATTTGCTTCCATTTCCAGATTCAGCCCATTGTGCTCCCAGGGTTCTCTGCTTCCCAGTTGGCAACCTCTCCCACACCCGCGTTTAATTAGCCAAGAGCTGGATTAATGTGTGTGCAGGAAATTAAGGGTTTTGACCCAGGCAGTGGGCAGACAGCGCCACACAGTCTGAGCAAGGGAGCGCTGGTGACCTCTTAAACACTTGGTTGTGTTTTATTATCTTTTCTGATTACAAAAACGACACGGGTCCATTGTAGAAAATTGGGAAGATGCTGGAAAACGCAAGGAAGAACATTTGTCTCTTCTGAAGTGTTTTCAAGCATCTGTGCCCATCTATGCATTTCTTAAACAAGATAGGATGCTGACTCTCTAATGATGTATTGTGGGAATTTCCTCACAGAATTAGATGTGCCTCTGTTGGTATGTCCCAGTGCTTCCTGGGCAGCTGACCAGGTGGCTCTGCCCCCGACTGCCCTCACCTTGGGTCTTCACTGGCTCAGTGGCTTGGGGTGGAGACAACGGCTGTGGGTACTGGTCTGGAGGATGGACCCTGAGGAAGCACACGCCTGGGGTCCAGGACCGAGGCTGGCCTGCGGGGCATGTTAAAATGAGGTCCTGCCTATGGGTTAGCCTGCCATCACTGGAGGTGTGCAAGTGAAGGCTGAGAGAACACTCACTAGGGATGTTTTTAGAGGACCAGGGTGCCAGAGCTACGAGCCATGGGAGCATGGGGACTGGGGGGTGTCAACCAGAACTGGTTGGAGGCTCTTTAGGTTGAGTCTGGGGTAGACTGATGTGGTGGGAAGCAGGTCTGGCCATACTGTCAACCTCAGAGGGGCGACTGGGCAGTGCCACTGTCTTGGGTGACCCTCCCCACCCCTGCTCCTGCACAGGGCTTCCACCTGACAAGGCCAAGGGCTCAGCAGAGAGGGGTGTGTGGAACTCACAGGGGCAGGAGTCAGCCATGGTGACCCTCTGCTCAGGCCAGCTCTTTGGACAGAGAAGGAAGGCACTGTGGGACCCCAAAGGTGCTGTGCTGGGAGTGTGTGTGTCAGGAGAGCTCAGGATGGGCAGGCATGGGGGACACACCCCAGGACTGGGCCCCCAGAGTGAGCTGGGACTGGGGGGCCACGGCTCACAAGGGCAGAGCCCAGTGTAAGCCATGGAAGAAGACACTTCTGCGAGGGGAGCCCCCCAAAGTCAGGGACACCCTTAATCCCCCCATGATGGCGCACACTCTGTGTCCAGGCTTCAGGAGAAAAGGTCGGGCTTCAGCAGGCGTCCTTTGCCTGATGACGGGATGCAGCCACTGCCAGCAGGGCTGGTGCCCGCCATGGCGGAGTCTGGAGGGAACAACATGGCAGGCGTGCGGCTCTCCCAGCCAAGTCTGCTTGTCACAGAGGGCGACGCTGCACAGATGGGGAGGGCGCTGCCTGGGGCAGACCTGAGAGCGTGGCTTTGTCTTCTTTCTCTTCTTTCTTTTCCTTTTCCTTTCTTTTTCTTCCTTTTCTTTAATTGTGGTAAGACTCATAGAACACACCATGAATTATTTTAAAGTGAACAAGTCAGTGATATTCAGTGTATTCTCAATGGGGGCAACCACCAGCTCTCTAGTGTCAAGACTTGATCACTCCATGAAAACACCAAGCCCGTTGGTCCCCAGGGCCCCTCTGGCCCCTGGGAATGGGTCGGCTGCTCTGGACATGTCGTGTAATAGCAGTCACACACTGTGTGGCCTTTTGTGTCTGCTGCTCTCACTGAGATTCATCATGTGTCACCGATGTCAGTGTGTCATTCCTGATCAAGGCTGAGAGCATTCCAACATCCCGTCACCTGTCCATTCACCTGTGGGCGACAGAATTGTTTCTCTGTGAGCTGCTGTGCATGGAGCTGCTGTGACGTTCGTGTTGAGTTTCTGTGTGAACACACATTGCCATTTCTCCTTAGTGAGCTGCGTCCACCCCATCGTGGGCTCCCTGGGGTGGGCTGTGTCCCTCCCAGTCTCAGGCCCCCCATGCTCTGCCTTCGGAAGCCCTCAGTCCCACCAGGACACAGGCCTCCTGTCCACGGGCCCCTTCTTGATCTTTTGCTCCCATCCCATCCCATCCAGCGGTGTTTGGAGGCAGCGTGCCATCGAGCCTGTCTGAGTGGGGCTGTGGGCTTTTGCTCTCAAGCTGGATCTGACCTTAGCGAGGGAAGTCTTGGGCACCACTTGTCAGGATGCATGGGCCACCCCTGTGATTGGGTTGTGGCTGTGCACATGGGGGTCTGGGTGAGCAGAGCAGGTGGAGAGCGGTGGAGCCCTGCTTGGAGGGTACCCGCACTAGGAGGGGTCAGCGCCCCCCCTAGGAGAGTGGGCTGGGAAGACTTAGGGGCTGGGCAGCCTTTTGGAGAAGGAAATGTTGAAAATGAAACCTAGGGATAAGGAGAAAGTGGCCCTATGACTGACTTGCTGATCGACGAGACTTCCGGGCAGCAGGAGGAGTGTGTGCAAAGGCCCTGGGGCAGGAAGCTGGCCTGGTGAGGGGCAGGCAGGGGCAGCCGGCACACTTCCTCTGGTCTTAGTGGTGGTGCGGTCGCAGGTGGCTGGAATGAGGCCACAGAGAGATGGGACACAGTTGGACATCCTGGACGGAAGAGCCAAGATGAGGTCCTGGGAGGGAGAGAGACGCCCAGGAAGACCCCCTGCTTGCAGGCTGTGAGCCTGGGTGTGCTGCCACCATCTATGAGAAGGGTGGGGGTGGAGGAGACCCAGGAATGCAGGGGGAGAGTCCAGGGTGTTTGGAGGATGGGGGAGCACCCTCAGTGAGCCTTTGTCCAGCCCTGTGGTCTGTGTGGGGACAGGTGACTAATGGAGAATAACTCACCTCGGTCTCTTGGGATCAGGTGGGAGGCACCTGGGAAAGAGCCTTTTCCCTGTGCTGAGTCAGTGCATTTCCTGCCCATGCTGTGGAGTCCTCTGAGCCCGGCCCTGTGGGGACAGCCACCCATAGCTCCCAGAGCACCTGGGCTTCACCTTGGATACCCACTCTTTCTAGGGGCAGAGGTCTGTGTTGGGCAAATGGCCCGGGGGTCCCCATGAACCTGGGCCTTCTGATGGCTCAGTGGTTAGGGCGCAGCTGGGGGAGGGAGGGAGGGAGGACTCCGAGCTCCACAACCCCGTCCTGGAGAGAGCCCGCGGCTGATGCTCGGGAGAGACACTGGCCATCCTGGGGTCGCTTGCTAGTGGGGGGCATCGTGGGTCCCCTGAGAGCATCCTCCTGCCCTGGTGTTGGGGGGACTGGTGCTAAAAGGCTGTGGATGTGTAGTGGCTATGTAGCCAGCGGGGGGAGAGGCGGCCACAGGCTGGCCAAGGCCGTTGGCGGAGTCTTCAAATGCTGAGCCAGGAGCTGGGCCTTCCGAGGGTCTGGACTTCCTGAGATGTGGCCTGTCAGGTCCCAGGTGTTTATCGTGCGCGTGCTGTGTACAGGGAGGGCAGCGTTCTGAGCGCTCGCCTGTGTCACCTCCTCGCAGCCTTCGGCCCAGGTGGTGCTACCAGAACCTTCCAACCTCCAATTGGCAGGCTCAGATAGGCGCCCGGTTGGATTAGGGGGCTGGGGACCTTATGTGGGTGAGCCTTGGCCTTAGGAGAGGGTTCCGCTCCGCTCTCTCCGACCCTGGCGGGATCTCAGTGATTCTTCACGTCTGGTTCACGCCTGGAGCAGCTGTCAGCAGCAGGGCTTTCTGTCACTCGGGCAGATTGGAAGTGTCAGTGGGTCCTGAAGGCAGAGCAGTTTATTAGGGGGCAAAATTAGATTCCAGGCTGCAGTGCCAACTGCAGTCCTTGTGGTCGAGGGGGGGTAAGGTTCCCTGGGGAGCCCCGCCTCCGGTCTGGGGGCGGGACCTGCTGTGGCCTCATGCTGGCTGCCCACCTGGGGTCCTGGGCACTGATAGGAATGGATGGCATTCTGGGAGGGGGAGTTTCTGCAGACCCTCCTGTGGAAGGGGTGCTGGGGTGCCCCCCGCGTGGCCGCCGAGCTGCCTCAGAACCTCGTTTTCTCTTGTCTGTAAAATGACGTGCCTCCAGCCTCAGGGTTGTCACATGCCTGGTGTACAGCAGAGCTGCTGCGGATTCTAGCCTGTGGGGCTGCGGGTGGGGGCTCGATATGGGGACCCCGCCCCACCTGCCTTTCCCAACTCTGCCCCAGAGCAGCCTATGGGGGTGCAGTGAGTGGGCGCTGGTGACATGACTTCCTCCCACCCCTGCCATTTACTTCTTATATGTTTATTTCATTAAATATGTAAAATGAGGTTAATAATCCGTCAGTCTTTGGAAGGAGGAGGAAGTTGGCTAGGGGACCCACGGGGATCGAGGGGGGGGCCTCTATTCTGCCTGTGCACAGGCACCCTCCCTGTTGCTCCGCCCTCCCCCCCACCACCACAGGGAGAATCCGGAAGGAGGCGGCAGTGACTTTGTCATGTTTTTCCAAAAAAGAAAGATTTCCTGCAGTCAGATGGGGGAGGGGGAGCGGAGACGGAAGCAGAGGGGTGTCTCTCTGGAGGTGTAGGGGCACCCCCTCCTGAGTGTGCAGGTGCAGACAGAATGCACATATGCCCCAGGACCACCTTGAGGGGTGTCCTCCTGCCCACGCTCCTGCCCCCACCACCCTGCTGGCTGCCATCACCTTCCACCTGCCCTGGGCCCCTCCCTGCCCAGGACCCTGCCACGCCCCCTTCTGTTTCAAAAGAAGGGTCCCTCTCTGCTCAGAGCTCAGGCTTGGCTGGAAGCCCCCCTACATCTGGGAGGCCTGTCCTGCTGCTGGGGGGACAGGTCATGTGCTGTGGGGCCGGGCCGACACCCCGTGTGGCTGCTTGTGACTGGGGTGCTCTGGCCGGCACTGGGCCTGGGTGTGTTCGGGACATGGCTCGCTCTCCAGGTGGCCAGTGCTCAGGTGAGCACCCCTTTGAGGTCACTTCCTAGCCGGCCACCCTGCCTGGCCCCCCCCCCCCCCCCCCCCCCCCCCGTCCTGGCCCTTAGAAGCTGGGGACCAGCTGCTTGAGAGGCTTGTCTCCTTGGCAACCACTGCTAGGGGAGCGTCCTGACTTTTAATTCATTATCATAATTAGCGGCTGCAGAAACCGCAGGCCCTGCCGTTGGAAACCCCTCCCCTCCTCTTCCCTCCCATCTTTCGACTTTCCTTTCGGTGCAGCCTGGACAGTTCCTGGGCTGAAGGGCTTGGGAACTCCCCCCAGGGCCCCGGGATGGTGCTGATGGTTAGTCCCAGCCTGGGGGGGGCGGGGGGGCTGCTCACCTGCCATGCAGGGCCACCTAGGGGCCACAGCAGGGCTGTGCTGTCCCTCGTATCTCCAGAGGGGGTGGAAAGGGGAAAAGGGAGGGGTGCCTTCTTAGTCTGTCAGGAGCCAGAACCCAGGAAGCGGGGGGAAGGCAGGAGCACTGCCGTGCACCCCACTCCCCGCATCTGCGTCTGCGGGAAGCTCCAGATCTGCCCAGGATGACCCTGCGATGGGCTGCATCGCTGCAGGTGGTCACCCCTATCGTCCTGCAGAGGGCGGCCCCTCCTGTCTGAGATAGATCCCAGGCTCCCTGCGGCTGCCCCCCCCCCCCCCCCCCCCCGTGCAGTGGCCCCGGTCACGGTCACGGAGGAGGCTATGCCCAGGGACCAGGGAGCTGGGGCAGAGCCCTGTCAGCCTCACGGAGCCTCAGTGTTCCGTCTCTAACTTCCCCATCAGGGAGCAGGCGTGCTGCTGTGTGCTCAGGTGACTGCAGACAGGAAGCAGTGTCTTGTCCACTGTTCAGCTGCGTGGAGAAGTGGCAGAGAGGAGGGAGGCCTTGCGTTTGGAGTTGACGCCCATCTGTCCTGGGCCTGCAGGCGAGGCGTGTGGGTGCCCTGTGTCATGGGAATCTGCCGTCTTTGCTTGGGGACGTGGCAGGGCGCCTCCTGGTCTCTCCCTCCCCCTTGGGGTGTGGGCATGCGGGCCTCCTTCCTCCCCTGCCCCCCACCATCTGTGACAGTCTGTTCGAGAACTTCATAAACAAGCCCGGAGCTGTTGCTGGTACTTTCCGGGGTGGGGCCTCCGGGGAGGGTGGGTTTGTCTTCCGAATTGCTGGCATGGCTCCCGACCCCGATCACTGCCTGCTGGGAAGGGCTGCACAGCCATCCCTATAGCATGGCCAGGCCATTCCGGAATGTTCTGAGATACCAGTCAGAGCTGCCCTCAGGAAGCAGGGTGGAGAGGGCCTAGTCACCTTGGGACCTGGACCTTCTCTTGTCACTTCGGACAGATGTTTTTATACGGTACAAGGAGTGGGTCTTTGTGTCCCTGACATGGGGATGACAGTGCCCTGTTCTCCAGTATGTCAGACTCACCCTCTGCCAGGTCCTGGGACACGCCATGCTCCCCACTTTGGCCACCCCACTTGTCCTTCCCTCTGTAGGAACACCCTTTCCTTCTCCCCGCTTGGTCCCACCAACTCTACTTGACCCTGCAGGAGCTGTCCTCGTGGACACCTCCTCAGGGAGCCCCCTGGGTGCCATGTCTCACCTGCGCGCCCACATCACAGCACTGGACCGAGCTGCATGTAGATGCCCCTTATTCACTGGGTGATGCTTTCGTGTCTCCCACTGCCCAACCTTCAGGTCCAGACCCAGAACCCTGGAATCCTTCATCCTCCACTCCTGGCGAACCCCAGGGGTGTAGGTGCTCCTTCCCACAGCCGGGTTGGGAGAAGACACCGCCAGGCGACAGAGAATTATGGATATAAGGCACACTCTCTGGACTCTTTTCCAGGGCGTAGTTAATTGAATGAATTGTCTAATGAGCAAAGGAAATTAATTGTGGTTTTGAAATGTGACTGTGTCTCTGCCTGTGTTTTATCTGTGCCAGCAGGCACTGTCTGCGCCTCTGTCACCCGCTGTCAGTGCCTCTGCCATGTCCACACTCCCGTGGGGGGGGGGGGTCTGTGTCTGCACAGTCGCCAGGCCTCTTCAGGGTGCATGGGCAGCGCTGCTGGAGGTGCCCGGGGTCCGGCTGAGGCTCCCTGGTGCTGAGCGCACACTCAGTGCAGCCCAGGCTCCGGTGCCAGCAGGATGCCAGACAGACAGGGCAGGGCTGGCCTGCGTCAGTGTCCCTGTGGCCAGGCTCAGGTTGGACCTCACACTGCTGGCCTCATCTCAGTCCCTCTGCCCCCACTGGGAGGCTGGTGGTCTCGACTCCTGGGGCCTGTAGAGCTGGACCTGGGGGGATGGGGGTGTCCGGGTGGTGAGGACACGTGGGAGGAGTGTGGTGTGGGGCCCTCTGCCAGCTTCCCCACATTGTGCTTTGTGCCTCTCAGGAGACCAGGTCCTCGGCCACCAGGGGCTGGCTCCTGAGGCCCCACCCCACCCTGTCTGCTCTGGCTGGACACTCTGGCTGTGGCTTTGGCTGGGGTTTGGTGTCCATGCTGGCTGCACAGTGGCTCCTGGTCCCCGTTTGTCGGGACCAGCATGGCTGATGCGAGTCTGTGGACAGGACCCCCACACTGACCCCAGGCAGGGTGCTAGGTGGCTGCGTTGAAGGCCAGTCTTAATAGCAAGAGAGAAATGTTTCTGCCTTTGAGCCTGGAGAGGACAGCTGTGAAGGAGGAAACATGTGGCAGGTATGGAGTGCCACCTTTGCCTTCGAGGGGCGTGTGGGGCTCTCCCTTGGTCCTCACTTTCCCAGCCGTGCAGAAGGCACAGCTTGTTCCCTGTCTCTGAGAGTTTTGGGGCTTTTCCCAAAGCATGATGCTGTCCGGCTGAGCAGACAGACAAGGGGTGTGGGCGAGACTATGGGGTGTCCTGGGGGGTGGCTGTGGGCGTGTCCTGGGCCCCCGCATCTGGGCCTGGGCCTCGAGCCTCCCTCTATCCTCAGGTTCCTGCTGGTTTTCTCCTGCCTCGTGCTGTCCGTGTTCTCCACCATCAAAGAATACGAGAAGAGCTCGGAGGGCGCGCTGTACATCCTGGTGAGCCCCTCCCCCCAGGCGGATGCGGAAGCTGGCACTCTGTCCCCCTGGCTCACTGCTATGGAGCCTCTGATAAAGGGTCCCCCCTGACCCCAGTCCCACTCCCTGCGTAAGCCTGGTCTCCTCCCCGGCAGGAACCCCCATTCTCCATGCACCCACAAGCCCTGCTTGTTCAGCTCCAGCTGGGTGACCCCATAGCCCCTCCCAGCCTCCTCTCCTGGCATTGGTGACATTGCACTGTCTGTCACAGCATCCGCAGCTCACACTGTTCCCTTTCCCCAATACCCCAGCACCTCATTATACCCCAGCCGGACCCGGCCTGGTCCCTACCCTGTGTCATCACAGTGCCTGACAGCCCCCACCCCACGGCCCCCACATTCTTTCTCACTGGATCCCGAGGGCCCAGGTGGCCTCCTCCACCATGGAGATGGCGGTGTTCCCTGGCAGATGTGGGTGTGGGGTAGGGTGGGGCTTGTGCTGCTCACAGCAACCCAGTGAGGGGCAGGGGCGGGCGCCATGGCAACCACAGTATAATTTCTGTGTTGCTGTTGGTGACGGAGGGGACTCTTTGGTCCAGAATGTACCAGAGCCCTCCCTCTCCTGTCCTTCCTGGGGCTGCCCCATGTTTGGAGGAGTCCCCCTCCAACTGACACCAGCTCGCACAGGACAGGAGGGCCCCCCCACACTGACAGCAGCTCGCACAGGACAGTCCCTGCAGGGGCTCAGCTGCGGCTTCCCTGCAGGAAATTGTGACCATCGTGGTGTTTGGCGTGGAGTACTTTGTGCGGATCTGGGCCGCGGGCTGCTGTTGCCGGTACCGTGGCTGGAGGGGGCGGCTCAAGTTCGCCCGGAAGCCCTTCTGTGTGATCGGTGAGGCCTGGGGGTGGGGTGGGGGCAGCAGAGTGGGGGTGCAGGGACTGTCAGTGCCCCGGGGAAGGAGCTGGGTGTCCGCATTGGCCCTGGAGGCCACGCGAGACCGCAGGACCGGCTCCTCCCTCTTGGTGTCAGAGCTCATGGTTCACGAGACCTGAAAGCCAGGAGCACCCAGGGCAGGGCTGGGCCCGGTAGACCGTGGTCCTGGTCCGCACACCGGGCACTTTGCACGCTCCCCCGTCCGTCCGTCCGTCCGTCCTCCCGGAATCCGGGCTGGGGGCCATCTGGCCTCCGCGGGCCCCAGGCGGGGCGCAGGCCGCCTGCCCGAGCTCCGCGTCTCCGCAGACATCATGGTGCTTGTCGCCTCCATCGCCGTGCTGGCCGCTGGCTCCCAGGGCAACGTGTTCGCGACGTCCGCGCTGCGCAGCCTGCGCTTCCTGCAGATCCTGAGGATGATCCGCATGGACCGGCGGGGCGGCACCTGGAAGCTCCTGGGCTCGGTGGTCTACGCCCACAGCAAGGTGAGTGCGCAGGCGCCGGACGGCCGTGGCCCCGCCTGTCTAGTGAGCCCACCCTTCCGCACCACCCACAGCCCCTGCCCGCTCCGTGACCCGCCCTGTGGCTGGTGGCTGCACCTGGATCCGCACCCCAGTGGCTGTCGGATTAGGCTGGCCTTGGGACCCACGAGGCGGCTGCAGCTGCAGCCCCGCGTCCTGTCCCAAGCCCCTCCCCTTGTTCCAGGGAGCCCCCAGGAGGCCTGGGCGCGGCCCTGCCGGGCTGTGTCTCCCTGGTGGTGGGTGGGCTCACTGGCTCCAGCTGCGCTCTCGCCACTGTCCTTTCTGTCTGAGCCCTGGGATGGAGGCTTGGTCAGCAGGTTGGGGTAGGGGTGCTGGCTCCCCCAGAAGGCACACAGTCAGGGAAGGTGGGGTAGGTTCTCAAACCCAAGAATCTCTGGCTTGATGGCCTCGACCAGCTGAGGACCCTCCCAAACCTGGGTGGGTGTGCATGTTGGGCCATCCTCAGCCGCTGTCCTCCCAGGTGTGAGGTTCACAGGTGTGGGGACACCCAGGGCTGAGATTGGGAGACCAGCCACCCCTGCCCCCGGCTCGCAGCCGGGCCTCGGAGCCGGGCCTCGGAGCTCCTGGGGGCTGACGGCTGGAGGCTGACGGCTGGAGGCGGACCAGCACCGACATGCTGTCTCTCAGGAGCTGGTCACCGCCTGGTACATCGGCTTCCTCTGCCTCATCCTGGCCTCATTCCTGGTGTACTTGGCCGAGAAAGGCGAGAACGACCACTTTGACACCTATGCAGACGCGCTCTGGTGGGGCCTGGTGAGTCCTGGCCACTGCGGCCATAGTCCTTCACGGACGCATGGCCCTGCTTGGGGGCCCCCGTCCACCCCTCACCCGGGCCCCCAATGTACCAGAAGCAGTCTACCTCACGCCTTGCCCTAGGGGGTCCACTTCCTCCCCTCCCCTGGCCCGTCCCCTCTTCTGGCCTGAACTTACGAGTCACCCATGAAGGTGCCCTTGGCTCTGCACTGTTTATCTGCGCCCCATCCCATCCGCGACCCCTGCGGTTCCCTCTTTGCACTGTTCCCTCTCAGGCCCCTGGCCCTTTCTGTGCCTCTTGGCTGCATGCCTGCGGCCTTGGTCCTGGGGTGAAGCCACTGTGCTTGCCCACTGTGCCAAGCGTGACAGCTGCCTCCTGGTGTCTCCCACGTGGGCCCCGGGAACAGAGTCTTGGGGTGATTCCCCCCACCCCTGCATGTAGGAAAAGGAGGAGGGACTTCGGGAGTTTTGGTCCAGTTGTTGCAGGGTTGAAGGTCAGCTGATGCCGACCCTGGCCTCACTGGGGCCCCTTGGGGGAGGTATGGGAGGGGCTGGCCTCTGTGTCTGTCCCCGCCCGGCGTCCAGCCTGCCCTGAAGATGCAAGTGAGCCCTTTGTGTAAGCAGAGGAGGAGTGTCCAGCTCAGGGTCATGGGCCTCTACATGGCCAGTGCCAGTCCTGGCGGGTGACCAGGCTCACTGTCCTGCAGATAACCCTGACAACCATTGGCTATGGAGACAAGTACCCCCAGACCTGGAACGGGAGGCTCCTGGCAGCAACATTCACCCTCATTGGTGTCTCCTTCTTTGCTCTTCCTGCCGTGAGTCCTGTTTCCTTTCCTGCCTTTGGTGGGGGCAGAGTCTTGGGCTCCCCATGTGACCACAGGGGGGACATGGGACATGAGCAGGGCTCCCAGTAGAGTCCATTATCCTCTGGGAGCTGGAGGTGGCAGCTTGGTGCACAGAGGCACCCTTCCTGGGACCCCGAGTGGTGGCTGTGCTGGCCCAGAGCTGGCAGCTTCCATTACGCTCCATCAGAGTGCTCTAAGCGTCCCCAAGCTGTGCCTTGTGACCCTGCATCTGTTGATCACTGTCAGCTCCTCGCAGTTTGGTGGCATTGGCCAGTAGGGCCCTTGTGATCAGTGGTAGTGCTGTGCAGTGCCAAGGATCCCTTGTCTGGTCTCTGGTGCACCAAAGACCCCATCTCCTGTAGAAGGGCCAAGGGCTCTGTTAACTCCACCCATGGCCGGGCAGGGCAGAGAGGCAGCTGGTAAGGGGCAAACAGCTTTGGAGAGGCTGCTCTCCCAGCTGGTCCCTTCACCACAAGCCTGGCCTGTACTCGCTAGTGTGGGCAGATCAGGGAAGGACGCTGAACTTTGGGCCCAGACGGGCCCAGTGTGGGCACTGCCACACTCCTGTAAGCGGCATGCCCCTTATCCCAAAGCCAGTGTTACCCCCAGCCAGGTCTCCAGGCGATTAGGGACCGAGTAGGGGAGGTGGAGCCAGGAGCCTGGAGTGTGCAGGCAAGGGCCGTGGGCCCAGGGCACCGCCTGACCCCGGTGACTTGCAGGGCATCCTGGGGTCTGGCTTTGCCCTGAAAGTGCAGGAACAGCACCGGCAGAAGCACTTCGAGAAGCGGCGGAACCCCGCCGCCGGCCTGATCCAGGTGAGTCCGGGCGGCCCCCACTCCGGGCCAGTGGAAGCCCTGGCCCGGTCCCGCCGTGTCCAGCAGCACAGCTCTGCTCGGTGTCGTTCCTGTCTGTGGACGCACCCTTGCCCCTCTGCAGGAGGGGATGTGTCGGGCGTGGGAAATCCAGTCGTGTGTTGAGGACCCAGTTAGGCGCCGAAGCCGTATAGCAGCGCAACACCGTAGTGACCACGCCGGTGCCGGCTGTTGTCTTGTGTGGGCCCCGGGTCCTGGGCCAGGCCGGCACAGGTGCCACCGAGCTTGCCCCTCACAGCGCCCTGGTAGGCAGCGCGCTATCCCACCCATGCTGCACACAGTCGGGGCTCAGAGATCCCCACTCAGGTAGCCAGTAGGTGCTCTAGCCGCGTCTGTGCAGCCCCAGCTCAGCCAGCTCTGCTAGGGGTGCAGTGGCCACTCCATGTCCGGCAATGCTTCCTGAGCCATCCTGACAGTGTTTGCCTTTGTGTCACTCACCTGGAAACTTTCTCAGGTATGGAGCGGCCTCCCAGATGGTGTCTGTCAAACACAAAGGCAGGTGCTAGCTGTAGCCACTGGGGTCAGGGCAGCACACGAGATTAGCAACAGACAGACTGAAAAACCTGGAAGGAACAGGTTCGGGAATGAGACACATGGGGACATTGGCGTCCTGGAAAGACACCCATATAGTGGGGCAAACAGCTTTGGAGAGGCTGCTCTCCCAGCTGACCCCTTCACCACAAGCCTGGCCTGCACTCGCTAGTGTGGGCAGATCAGGGAAGGACAATGAATCTTTCGGTCCAGATGGGTCCAGTGTGGGCACTGCCACACTCCTGTAAGCGGCGTGTCCTTTACTCCAAACCCAGTGTTACCCCCAGCATAGGTGTAAATCTCCATGACCTTGGTTTCTTAGAAATGATACCAAAAGCACAAAAATATACTGTAGATACATAGGACTTTATCAAAATTAAAAACTTTTGTGCGTCAGAGGACACTACAGGGTGAAAAAACAACCTGCAGAATAGGAGAAGACATTTGCAAGTCACATATCTGATAAGTGTGTGGTATCCAAAATGTATATAGGACGCTTACAACTTGACAATGAAAAAACAAACCCAGGTAAGAAATAGGTATCGGACTTCAGTAGACATCGCTCCAAAGAAGATAAACAAATGGCCAAGAAGCACGTGAGAAGATGCTCAATGTCATTAGTCATCAGGGAAACGCAAATCAAAACCAACGTGAGAGACCATCGCCACCTGGATGACTAAAATAAAAAAAATAAAAATGGAAATAGAAGAGTGTTGACGAGAACGTGGAGACATGGAGCCCTCACTCACTGCTTGTGGGGACATGAAATAGTGCAGCCGCTGTGGACAACAGCTCAGTGGCTTCTTAGAAAATTGAATATTATCACGTGACCTGGCAATCCCACTTTTAAGTATATACCCCAAAGAATTTAAAACAGGTGTTCAACCCAAACTTTCGCACTAATGTTTGTAGCGGTACGATTCACAACAGCCAAAGGGTGGAAACAGCCCACATGTCCATCAGTGGATGAAGGCGTGTTACCCAGTTAAGCTGAATATTGCTCAGCCTTAGACAAAAAGTGCTGACACGCGCTGAGTGTGGACGGCTTGGGGACATGCCAAGTGAGAGAAGCCAGCGCAGGAGGCCGCGTATGATGTGATTGCGGCAGGGAGTGTGTACACTCGGCATGTCCGTGGGGACCATGCAGACTGGTGGTTGCCAGGGCCCCGGGAGCGGGGAAGGAACAGGGCTGGGGAGCCCTGCACTGTGAGGTGATGAGAATGGGGGACTATGTAGCGGTGACAGCTGCACAACAATGGTGGCTCTTTTTTTTAATGTTTTACAATGGCATAGTTGACTTTTAAGGAGGGCGCAGCTCACAGGGGCCCATGCGGGGATCAAACCCGTGACCTTGGTGTTAGTACTACGCTCCAACCACCTGAGCTAACCAGTCACCCGCAATAGTGACTCTTCTCATGTGCATTTTGCCACATGCACATTGGGAACGGAGGCCCGGCCAGGTGGAGGATGGGTGACAGCTGGCCAGGACCCTGCACTGTGCTCAGTTTCACTCCTTCACTGGCTGTGGCTGCCACGTGTGGGGATGGAGGCCTGTGTCCCCTGCCCCCAGCTTCTGAGGTCGCAAGGGCCCAGTGTAACGTCCCCTCAAGGCGGGGAGTCAGGCGGTGACTGCGATGCCAGGTTATCACTGCCAGGCGTCAGGAAAGATGACCAGGAAAGGAACAGACTCCCTCTGTGCTCCGCCTGCCCATGGTGGGTGGTCACGCAGGGTGACAGAGGCTGTGGGTGCGGGAGAGGCGCCCAGGCCCCTGCAGAGGCGGGAGGGGCCCTCAGTCCGGCCCGCAGCCCACCCTGCTGGCATCTCTTCCCCAGTCCGCCTGGAGGTTCTACGCCACCAACCTGTCGCGCACGGACCTGCACTCCACGTGGCAGTACTACGAGCGCACGGTCACCGTGCCAATGTACAGGTACCACCACGGCCACGGCCCCAAGCCACCACGCCTCATGGCCCGTCACTTCCCGTCTGTTCTGAAACCCCATCTTTTTTTTCATTATTTTGACTGATTATTTTTGTTTTGTTTCTTTTTCTTTGAAATGTATGTATTTTTCAAGAAGGAGCTCTGTGTGTGGTTTATTTCGGTGTTAATTTTGCTCTTTGTTTCATAGCTCATGGCTTTTATTTTCACCTCCATCCCCTTTGATTAGCTTCCTAGATGGGGGGCACTGAGATGTGGGCACTGCGAAGACAGGCCCCCCCCAGAGAGCTCGAGGTAAATGGCCCCACTCTTTAGAAGGATCACCCTGACCCTCTGTCCTCCCATGAGGACCAGTGTCTCTGCGTGGGGGAAGGAGAGTGACCCCAGCCTTCACTGAGGCTCTAGGACCAGGCGACCTATACATCCTGGGCTTCCAGGCTTCCCCAACAGGACAGACACCCCAGGTGCCCTCAGGTGGGAGAGAAGGGATGGGAAGGCCCCTCTGGGGGGCGGTTGGCGGAGGCCATGTGGTCAGCAGGTAGCTTTCCAGGCAAGGGCAGGTGGCAGCTGGGACGAGAGTGTGGCCGCTCTCAGGATTTGTCTGTGCCTGGCTCTTGCTTAGAATGAGGTCTCAGGTGATGGCGGCTGGGGGCCACCTGACATCTGCTCAGGACTGATGCCCTTGGGTGGGTGGGCACCACCCTGCCGGCCTCCCCTCCACCCTACAGGGTAAGGATCCCTGCACACACCCCTGGGGGTTTCCACCCACGGAGCCCCACCTGACAGCAGGCTGGGCAGGGTCCTCCTGAGGTTGCTGGAGTCAGTGATGGCCTGGCAGGCCAGAGGCCAGCCCCACCTGCCACCTGCCTGTGTGGGGGTTTGTCACTTGGGAAGAGGGTCCCCCCACCCCATCAGCATCCATCTGGAGCCCCCTGTACTGGGCTCCCAGCCCTCCCGGCCATGGCCCTCGTGCTAATTTTTTGTTCTGTTGTTCCCCCCACTCTCCTCAACTATTTTTTTTTCCTTTTCTTTTTCTTATCCCGTTCTTTAAAAATTTCTGTTCTTTTCCCTTGTGTGTGTGTGTGTGTGTGTGAAAACACTTGAAAGCTCGCAAGCTCAAACCTACGGGGCCTCCAGGTAGGAAATGCATGGGACAGAAAGTGTGTGGTGTGCTCCTGTCCTCTGTGACTGTCATGGGGCCGCCCTGGTCTGCAGAGCCAGCGGCCATCCCTCCAAGCACCCTGCACCCCCGTCCCAGCCTGCGGACCCTGCACCGAGGCAGGGCACTGCACTTGTAACCCTGCCCCTGCCTGGAGTTCACCTTCCTTACCTCCCCTGGTGCCCTTTCTCGATTGTCCCCGTCACCCTCCTTACTGCTTTCGTGTGCTGGCTCCTTCAGTCCCAGGTGGTCTGCTGTCTCTTGCCCTGCTTCCTGCTGTGTCTCACTGGCTGGGGTCCCTCTCCTGCACCTCCACTCCCACCCCAGGGGCCCACTTATGCACAGTACAGAGGTGGAGATGGGGGCTTCCACATGCCAACTCGGGGGACACCCCAGCGGAGCCCCTGGCTCCTGGCAGGCAGCTCCGCTCTGCACCCAGCCTCTGCCTTGGCCTGCATGGGGCCCCCATCTGGGGGTTACACATCCCCATCTTCCCACTGCAGTGGGAGGGAGATGCAGGCCCTGGGAGGAGATTCTGGTCGCTGTGTCTGCACACGGCTCTCTCCTCTGCACCTTTAATTGTCTCCCAAAGGGAGCAAACGGGTGATCTGCTCAGATTGGGGGCACTGAGCTGCTATAGGAAGTTTCACCCGTGCACAGTGCAGTTCTCGGTGGCCCTTTCCTTCCCTGTGGCGCCCTGGGACTGTCCTGGGGGACCGGCAGAGCCCTCTCCCTGTGCTGGCAGAGCTGGGGGACCTGCGTAGCAGCTTTCTCGGCACCTCCAGCGGCCACTCATCCTTTTGTGCACCCTGTGTGGGAGCCGTGTTCGAAAGTCAGCTCCACTCCCGGAAGGTGCCACACTGGGCAGGCCAGGGCCAGGGCCATGTCTGTGGGCGGGTGGGACCTGCGTGCCCACGGGCATCTCTGCTCCCAGCACCCACCTACCTTCTACCAGTGACCCCAGAGGCCTCACTCAGAGGAGGTGGCGATGGGAGCAGTGTCCCCCTCCTTGGCTGTGGACCCAGGACTCCTGGGGCTCCAGGCTGCCTGGGCAGTTGAGGAGCCCCTGCTTCAGGCCCTGACGGGCTCCTAGACCCGGGAGGTGCCCCTTCATCTACTCCAGCAGCTCAGGTTCCCCAAGCTCACCAGACGCCCTCCCTGTGCTGCCAGGCCTGGGTGGCTGTAGTTGTCCTGGAGCCGGCTGACCCCCAGGCCAGCCGTTGCTCTCCCTGGTGGAGGCCCCCCTGATGTGTCCCTGCTCCTGTTGGCCCTTGTCCTCCATGACTGACCGCCCTGGGAGGGGATAGGCTGTGTGTGTGTGTGTGTGTGTGTGTGTGTGTCCCTGTGTGTGGTGTGCGCACACCCCTGCTCGTCCGTGCATGATATCCTATCTGCGTGTCCCCAACCTTGGACCTGCGTGTGTGTGGGCCGAGGGGGGAGGGCTGTCCCAGGGTCTCTGCTCCAGGCCTGTGGGTGGGTGGTCAAGGGGGCTGGGGCAGCCAGCTCTGCCCCCATGTGCAGTCCTGGGGACTCTGCTGCCCATGGCATAAGTGACTGTCTGCCCGGGCCTCCTGCTTAGTCTTGACCCAGGAGGGCAGGTCAGCCCTGGGGGAAGGGGCGGGCAGGACGGATAGTACTCACAGGGCACTTTTCCCCAGCATTTCTGGAGCAGTGACTAGCTAGGCCTGGGTGGAGGGAGGGGTGTGTGCAAAGCAGGGACTGGTGGGCTCACCGTCAGGGCCCTGGGAGCCATGAGGTCCATGACCCCTCTATTTTGGAGGCAATGGGGAGCCCTGAGTATTTGAGCGTGAGATGACAAAGACTGGTCACACTGAGGGTGGTGTACGTCCAGGTGAGGTGGGCTCCAGCCGGGCCTGGAGGCAGAGGGTGTCGGTGAAACATAGGAGGGGAGGGGCAGGCCCAGGAGGAGACCATGGGAGGGGCTAGGGTGGACCCTGTGTGGCTGGACACCAAGGAGAGGCTTGGACACAGTGCTGGACAAGGGCCGAGGGGTGCTTAGGGGGATCAGGGGTCCCCAGGGTCCAGCAGGATGGAGACTAAGGACAGGGCTGGGGTGCAGGGGCTCGGTGAGGGTCTTGGAGTGTGGTTTAAGGAAGTGATTGGGGCTCTAGCAGGCTGAGTGGGGGTGTCACAATGTTGTAGGGGTGTCACAGAGCAGGGTGAGGGTGTCATAGTGGGTGGGGTTATTAAGTGGGTGGAGGTGTCACAGAGTGGGATGGGGTGTCACAGAACAGAGTGGGGGTGTCACAGTGGGTGGGGTGTTACAGCAGGTGAGGGTGACACAATGGGTGGAGGTGTCACAATGGGTGGGGGTGTCGCAGGATGAGGTGGGGTGTCACGGGGTGGGGATGGGTTGGGTCAGGAAGGAGAGACCAGGGCTTGGGATCAAGCAGGGTGAAGGGTGTTTGTTTCCCCCTTAAAAGCAGGTGTAACTGTGTGAGGGCAGGAAGTGGCCAAGAGTGTGTGGGGTGAGGAGCTCCAGGCCCTCTTCTGGGAGGCAGAGGAGCCTGGGGCTTCCCCAGCGACTCCTCAGGCTGCAGATCCCTGTCCTGGCCCCAAGGCGGCGTCTTGGTTCTACTCTCAGCTTGCTTCTGTGGAAGTCCTGCCTGGAGCTGCCCGGTGACCAGCGTGGCTGCAGCGGCTGCACGCCGGGCCCACAGACAGGCTGGGTGTGAGGGTGTCCCGGGTGGGTGCGACTGGATCTGGGGGGAGGGGCCTCGGAGCAAATGTGGTCCAGGGTCTCCATCCAGGCGACTCCTCTGCAGTGCAGTGAAGCTCCTCCATGACTCGGCCCCACTGGACTCCGCAGACAGGGTCTGAGAGCCTAAATGTGTTGGGGTGCTGTGTTTGCAGGGATTGGGAAGGGGGAGGGGAGGGTACATGGCTCCCTGCCAGTCCTCCAGTGCCCGGCCCACGGGCTCCATGCGGTCAGGGGTGGGGTATCCATTGATGGACAGCCTGTGGACCATTCACACCCTGCTGCAGGGCGTGCTGACCACTGCCCACATCCAGGGCTGAGGCCCCAGGAGAGGGGCAGCCAAGACACTGCAGATGGTGCCCCAGGTCTTCCTGCCACGGAGTTCCCCACTTTCTGCCCATGACAGGCCACACCTCATGTCCCCTGGGCATTAACACAGCAGGCTCCCACATGCAAAGAGGCTGGTGAGAGCTGGGTGACATGTCCCCTGGGGGTCAGGTGGGCGGGAGCTCACTGGCCTCTCCTCTCCCCTCAGACTGATCCCACCGCTCAATCAGCTGGAGCTGCTTCGCAACCTCAAGAGTAAATCCGGACTCACCTTCAGGTCAGAGGAGGGGTTCCAGGCTGGAGCGCCCTGGGGGTCAGGTGTCTTCGTCCAACCCAGGGGCCCTGCTGCTCACAAGAGCTGGGCAGGGGCAGGCAGTGGCAGGATGCCCCACACCGGCTGGCCACGGCCTGGTCACGTTGGAGTGCCCTGCCCACTGGTCCCTAGGTGGGGCGTGCCCAGTAGGGCGTGCCCGGTGGGGCGGGCCTGGCAGAGTCAGCCGCTGACAGTTTTGTCTTGTCGCTTCTGTTTGAAGGAAGGAGCCCCAGCCGGAGCCCTCTCCCAGGTCAGTGCCTGCCTGCCTCCCGTGTCTGCACCGCATGTCATCAGGGAAGCAAGGGCTGCTGCGGGGCCCTGTGGGAGCTCCCGTGTGGGGCTGTGTGTCTGGACCCTTGCCTGGAGGTGATGTGGGCCCCTAAATCAGTTTCCTGTGTCTCCTGTGAGAGCAGCCCTGGGGCCCCTAAGGCAGGGATTTCTGAGAGGGAGGAGGGCTGGGTAAGAAACCCAGGGGTGTCTCCCTCCCTCTCTGGGTCAGGGTCCAACAGTGGAGGGGGGCCCTCTGAGGAGGCTCCTCACTGCCTGCATGGCGTTCCTGGTTTTTTGAAGTTTCTGAAGGGAGTGGCAGGGGGTTCCTCTTTTGAGCAGGGTCTCCTGTCCTGGGGGGCTGCAGGTCCCCACCGTTGTGTTTGCAGCAGGCAGATTACAGACCCCATGCAGGGACTCTGCAGGCAGCTTCTGCTGAGGGTGGAGAGGCGGGTAATGGCAGCCTAGCTTCTCCTGGCGTTAAAAAGAAAATCCAGATCATATCACACAGGTCAAGTCTGATGAACTCCAGCCTGCGTGGCTGTCACTGGCTGAGTTCTCTGAGCTCTGGGGTCCCCCGAGTGCCTCATCCACGCACTGCAGAGTGAGACTGGTCCCCTGGACCTCCTGCCAGAGACGCCGCCCTTTGTTAGTGCCCTCCTGGACCAGAGGCAGCTCAGCTGGCCGCTCAGGTGGGGGAGATGACCCATTCTGTCCATCGGAGAAGGGCACACTCTTCTGTCCCCAGATCCCCGAAAAGGGAATGCCGGCTTGTGCCTGGAATTGAAAAGATGGGCACTGCTTCTGCCCTGAGCAGCAGTGATGGGACCCCTCAAAGAGGCTAAGAAAATGAACACTGGACCAGAGTTGCTTTAGTGGGTGCAGCCCCCTGTGTTCTCATCGACAGGGTGGGTTTGCAAGGGGAGCCGACGGCATGGCTGTCCTCAGGGTGGAGTGGAAAACGCCTGCCTAGCATCGCCGGGCACCCCAAGGGGTGCCCCCACTTATCAGTTCCCGTCATGTTGCGTCTGCCCCTGTGCGCCAGGGACCCTGAGCCCCGGGAGGCGAGGCGGGCCGGTCTCTGTGGTCTGAAGCACTGCCCCTCCTACCTGCCCACCTTCCATCGGAGGCCGCTGTGGCGTTGGCGAGGCGGCTCCTTATGCTCTCGGCCTGACTTGACTCTGGCCCCCGCAATGCTCTCGTCTCAGCCTCTCTCTCTCTCTCTCCTTTCCTGCCCTCCCCTCCCCCAATCTGGAAATCTCGCCTGCCCCCAAGTGCCTTTATTCATGTCACTGCCCTTCCTGGGCCCCTTTCACGTGCGCTCTGTCTTTGGGGATGAGGTGGCAGACCCTGAAAGCAGGACTCAAGGTGAGGACACACGGGACCCCTGCCCCGGGCTCTGCGGTATGCTCCCTGCTTCCCGTTCACCAATCCTCGTGTCCTCCCTGTGTGTCATGTGTCCCGCCCACTGTGACCCAGCGGCTTCCCCCAGAGCCAGGCTGGCCTAGCCTCATTTTGGGAGGCACACCTGTCAGCCAGGTAACTGAGGCCTGCGTTTCTGTCCCCTGACCTGGGGCAGCCACAGACACCCCCTTTTTAGCACCATAGTGGGCATGCGGGAAATTGTTCTGCTACTGTACCCAGGAAGGGGTGGGCGGCCCTGGGCTGCCCGGCCAGAGGGATCCTGTACCGTAAAGCGCAGATGGACGCAACGACACTCACTCAGCTCCTGTGAGACGCCTCCAGGCCTGGCTCATGGTGGCACACGCCATGGCTGTGTTGGCACCAGACCAAGGCAGTAGGCGCTGGGGCTGGGGCCGGGGCCTGGGGCAGCCACGGGTCTCGGGCTGCGATGCCCGGGTGTCCCTCACCTGCCCTTCGTGCCTCTCTGTTTCTGACTGCCCCCAGCCCCCAGCCGCTTTGCGCCCTTGTCCGTGTGGGCCCCTCCTGTCACAGGCATGTCTGTCCAGTCTGGTCTTGGTGAGTGTCTGTGGTGCCTCTTTCACTCTCTCGGGCCCGGGCGCCCTGGGCTGGATGCCAGCAGCTCTCAGATAGGGCGACACTCTGGTTGGCTGCTGTGAACAGGAACACCCCAGCACCAGCCTGGAGCCCAGAGGGAGCAGGCTGGAGTTGGGGGTCCTTGTACCCCCAAAGCAGTGGCTCACCTTCCCCAGCTTTGTCAGGGCCTCAGGCTCTGCTGCACCATACAGAAGCCACTGGCCACGTGTGGCTGCTTAAGTTTTCATTGAAACAAAATTGTTGATGAGCCACCCCTCAGTCTCACGTGCTCAGGAGCCAGGCATGGGACGGTCACCATAGCAGACCATGCCACACGTGTGGGGACAAGCGGCCCTGGGAGGTGCTTCCAGAGCAGACGACTGTGCTGGGAGTTTGAAGGAACACAGCTGGTTGGGGGCTGGGCAAAGCTGGGACCCTTCAAAGGAGCTGGAGGCAAGAACGCCCCACACCATTCTCCTTCATAGAGGCAGGGGCCTCCAGGTGAGGATGGGGGCTGCACACAGGCCTGGGACCCCAGGAGGAGCTGGCTGAGGGGTCCTCGTCTATAGCTGCCCCCCAGGCTTTGGTGGACCTGTGGCTGACATGTTTGCCCCAAATTTGAGGGGCTTCTGCGAGCCATGAGATCTGTGGGTGGGAGGTCACAGGGAGGCTTGTCCCATGTGGGGGCACTCGCCAGGATAGCTGGACCCCAACCCCCTCCCACCAGGGTCAAGCCACCCAGAGTCTTGTTCTTTGCTGAAGTGACAGGGCAGGACCACAGGGAGCAAGCTCACAGGGCACGGGGCACGTGGGGGTCCTCCTCAGAAGGAGACTCGGGGAGGGCCAGCAGCAGCAGGGGCCCCCGAGAACGCTTGACCTGCGTGCTCGCTGGCGTTAGCTAGGCTTGTCCCATATCAGTGAGTGGGGAGAGGTGCCTGGACACCAGCAGGTGCCACCAATGTTTACAACGAACGTGTGGACTTCCCTCCTGGAGCTGGTTCCTGTGAGTGGGGTTCCTTGGGAGCACAGTTTGAGAACTAGTGTCTCAGGCAAACGCTGCAAAAGGGGATGGGGAGGGAGAGGCTCCAGGAGAACTAAGCGTTTCTCTAGTTCTTGTTTGCTGCTTTCAGTTTTGCTTAAGAGTGTGCACGTTCTGGGGCAGAGATAAGTCTTCAGGATCAGAGGCCTGGGCGTGCCCACCTCTGGCGGACCGACCGCTTCCTGCAGAACCGCCTGGCCGGTCCACCTCTGCTCACTGAGGCGGATTTTTGTGGGACCCGAGATGAACTGACTTCTGCCATCATCTTAAATCCAGGAGCCCCCAAACCCCCTTCTCCTTAGCTTCCCTCCAGGTAGAGGCAGCCAGTGCTTCCTGGGTAAACTGAGGCCCAGTTCTGATTGGGCAGTTGGCTGGGCTCGGCGAAACCTCGGCGATTGGTTTGTGAAGCCAAAATGCACGTTTTCCTCCCCAAAATGTGTGCTTTCTGGAACCCTGTCCATCTAGAAAAAGCCTTTTGCAAAGTCTTAGTCCATGTATTATTTTTTTGTTCGCATGAATATAGCAAAAAATAATACATCTTTAAAAAGACGTGGCCCCAAACTCGAACTCTGAAAGGAAAAGGTATTTTTGGAGGAAAAAACAGGGAATTTCTTTTTTCTCCAAAAATAGGGCACTCTTTTCTTTTCCAGGCTGGCAGAAGACTATGTGCAGCTTCCTGGCTGCCCTGGCTCAGCCGCGAATGCTGTAGCTGGGGCCCTGCGCCCAGAGCTGCCCCAGGGGGTGTGGCGCCCCAGGCTCCCTGCGCCTTCCGTTCACTGGCCGGCCGGCCCAGGCTCCCTCTGGCCGTGTCCTGCCGCGGGTGCCTGGGGACTAACTGTGCTCTCCTCATTTCCAGTAAAGGCAGACCGTGCAGAGAGGGCCTGTGTGGATGCTGCCCTGGACATTCTAGGTACCGCCATGCGTCGCACGGACGACCACTGCTGCACGGCTGTGCTGCTCCAAACACTCTGCTTAGTAGAGGTTCTAGATGAGCCAGGGAGAGGCCCAGCTCCTGGGCCCCAATTCTGATTGGCTGCTCACGGGGGATTGCTAGGTTGCCCCTGATTCCAGCACCCTTTTCTCTCCGCGCCAAAGGATGCCCAGTCCAGAGGCTCTGAACCCCAGAAAGGGCACGGCCCCGGGTCCCAACTGCTCGGCGAGCCTGTTCTCCAGGCATCAATCTAGCACCTCTACTAGGCACCCGAGGACAGCTGCCCCTTAACTGGCTGCCTCGCCCGCCCACCTGCCGGAGGCAGCTCCGCCCTGTGTGCCGGGCTCGTCATAGTCCTTACACGTCAGGCCCACCAGGAAGCCAGGCGTCCACGGCTCCCCTTCCTAAGTGCGGGCCTGGCTTAGGGCAAACCAGAAACCGGACGGTGGAGACGCCACCCAGCCCTGCACCTGGGGCCCCTTGCCTGCACCATTCCTCCCTCCCGTCCACTGTCTGCTGTCGGGTGTGTGGAAGCGTCTGTCCTCCTGCTTGCTCTGGGTGCCACCCACACCCCTCTCCCTCCTGCCCGCCTCACACCCTGCCCAGTGCAGCCCTGTAATGTGTGGGCAGCTGCTCACCTGTCCTGTTGTCATGGCATGTGGTCGGTGCTGACCGTAGAGGCAGTGGTGCCGCGTGGCAGGCACCAGGGGCCGTGCTGCAGGGTCAGGCCCGGGCGGCATGCTTGTGCCCCTGTACCCGTGCATGGTCTGAATCCCTCTGCGCCCGGAGAGAGGCTCAGAGGCCCGTCCATATCCCTGTGTGTTCCCGGATCTGGGCTTGTGTGGGGACTCGCAGCCCCAGGAGGGATAATCTGGGCCTACAGAGGCTGTCCTTCTGGCCACAGGCTGGTCCTGTGGGTCAGGCGCTGTGATGGGGGTGCGTGGGGACCAGAAGGGCCAGGATTCCAGACCAAGTTCCATCCTGCTGTGCACAAGTCACGAGTGTCACTTCATCCTCCCACTTTCCCTGGGCATCAGTGGTCCATCCGTGGCCGTGGCCAGGCAGCTTTCTGTGGATGCCGCTCCAACCCCGCTGAGCTGGGCCCTAGCTGTGCTGAACGGGGGTGTTTAGTCCATCTCAGCTGGTGCCTTCCTTCACCCTGTCCCAATTTACAGCTGGCTCCATATTTAGAATTTTGCCCTAGGTGTGTGTGGGGGGAGTGGCCACAGGGGAGGTGAGCGGACCTCGGTTTGTCCTCCAGACCCTCCTAATTGCTCCTTGGCCCCAGTTAAATGTGAAAGTGCAGACACCTCAAGATACCTTGTCAAACAGGGTGCCGCCCAGCCACCGCTCTTTCCCCCACCCGGGTCAGGAGGCCAGAGACCCTCCCACACATTTGCTTCTGTCCTTGGCTTGCAAGGTGAGGCAGGGCCCCCTCATAGCTGCAGGACCACTGGCCATTTGGGGACTTGGACTTGGGACAGCTCCAGGCTGGCTGGGGTGTGGGGTGAGTGCCTGTGGGCACTGAGCCTTGACGACCGGCTGTCCAGGTGTCCACACTGTGGTCTCCTCTGCAGAGAGCGCCTCCCTTGTCTGAGCTGGGGGACGGTGGGGCCAGGCTGGACCAGGGAAGGCTCCTTCCTGTGGGTCTGTCCTCGACGACAGCCTTGTGGGGCCGAGTCCCTGGGGCTCCTGGGCTGCATGGGGCAGCTGGTGCAGCCGGGGGTCCCCAGCTCTCCCGGTAGGGCCATCGCTTCTCATGGTCTCCCTGGGCCAGCTGGTGGTCTCTGTTGGGAACAGAACAGAGGAGAGCTCATTTGTACAGATGTCCCCACGGTGCCTGGTTCCCAGCATCCCTCAGTGCTCCCCAGCCCCCTCGGTGTCCCCAGCCCCCTCGGTGCCCCCCAGCCCCCTTGGTGCCCCCAGCCCCCTCGGTGCCCCCCAGCCCAATGATGCTTTGCACTGGGTGCCGTGGTTACGGGCTTGGGGCTGGTGTCCTAAGCAAGCTGATGCCTATTCCTGTGTCACGGGACATAGGACACCCAGGGGCTTCATGCCTTAGAGTCATCGGCCACGGGGGCTTTTCATCCCGCAGAGACCCCTGAACTAGCACAGACAGTCTCAGCTGCCTGGGGGGTAGGGACAGGTGTGGATCTGGCTTCGGTGTCCAGGTTAGGTGGACTGGATGGTGGGCTGCCTATTCTCTGTGGCTGGTCATCTCTGCGCCGTCTCAGGGGCGTTTCTCAGCTGTGGGTCCCGGTTGGGGCCAATGGAGGCAGCTGACCCCCAGGAGCCGAGGTGGGGCTGGTGGTGTCTGAGGATTAGCAGGCAAGGTGTCTTCCCAGGGATGGCAGGGAGTCCCACTGAGCCTGCTGGGTAGGTTTGTCACAGGTCTCAGGGGCTGCGAGGGGCCCTGTTCAGAGGCCATTCTAGGAGGTTCTATGGCTCCTGCATGTGGCGAGGCATGAACAGGTTCACAGTTTGCAAGAGCCTCCTGCCTTGGGCCCAGTGAGAGGAAGCAAGTGGCTGTACCCTGACCATAGCCATCACCCCTGTCTCCTGGCTGCTGCCCAGAGGGTCAGTCCCATCTCCACAGTTACCAAGAGACATGGGGACAGGGAGGCCCCAGGACCCCTGCAGGGCTGTGGCTGGCCAGCTGTGGTCGCCCCCTCTCGGTGGCCTCGGGCCAGGGCTTGGACAGCCTGCAACAGCCAAGAGGTGGCCGGCAGTGCAGGTGCACCCATTCCATCCCACCCGGTTCCCGGACGCGTCCTGGGGGCAGGCATGGCCCTGCGCTGCCTGGGAAGGGAGACGGGCCGGCCCCCACCTCCAGGATGCTTCTCATTCCCCTGCTCCAGGCCACACTGCTCTGTGGGGCTTGACAGAGGGGCCCAGGGGTCAGCTGCAGTCCTCACCCCTCCTGACTGTGGGGCAGTTACAGGGTGTGGAGGGGCAGCAAGCGATACTGTGGGGGTGGCTGGGCGCCCACAGAGGTGTCCAGGGAGAAGCCACACCTGCTGGGCATTTTGGGACCCGTCTTGCTGTGGGTGTCACCTTAGAGAGGGAGGCCTGGCAGGATAATGTCTCTTTTGGTGGCAGCCAAAAGTGATTTAAGAGTCTGCTGACCAACTCCCGGCCCGGGAGCCCGAGGTGGAGCTGACCACCCACGGCCGTGTCCCCCGCCCTGCGACCTCCTTCCCCACCCAGGCTCCACTCCATGGTAGCTGCCCTCAGTGTGCATTTCTCTGGGGCAGGGTCTGCATCAGCTGAGGGCAGATGACGGGTGCCAGTGTTCTGTCCAGAGTGACTTCTCTTGCTGTCTCCCTGTGTGTGTCTGTCCATCTGTCCTCGTGGGAGCAGTCAGAAGGTCAGTTTGAAAGATCGTGTCTTCTCCAGCCCCCGAGGTATGGCTGCCAAGGGGAAGGGGTCCCCGCAGGCCCAGCCTGTGCGGCGGTCGCCCAGCGCTGACCAGAGCCTGGAGGACAGTCCGAGCAAGGTGCCGAAAAGCTGGAGCTTCGGAGACCGCAGCCGTGCACGGCAGGCCTTCCGGGTCAAGGGTGCTGCGTCCCGGCAGAACTCGGAAGGTGGGTCGGGCCCAGCGCCCCCAGGGGACAGTCCCGGGGCAGCACCTGCTTTTCCCTTTCCTTCTATTGAGGTACGAGTCACATAACATACAATTAGCCACTTTAGAGCGAGCAGCCCAGGGCACACTCACTGTGTCCTGCAGCCACCACCTGCGTCCTGTCCCAGGCACTTCACCCTGCAAAGGAGCCTCTCCCCACTAGCAGTCACCCCAGCCCCGGCCACTGCTGGTCCGCTTCTATTTCTGGACACGGTGACATGCAGTGTTTGTGCTTTCGGGTCCGGCTCTGCTCACTGAGCATTTCCCAGGCTCACCCATGTCGCACTGTAGGTCAGAACTTCATTCCTGTGCACAGCTGAGGCGGCGTCGTTCCTGGGTGGGCGCATGCCACCTTGTCTGTCGTCCATCTGCTCTCAGGGACGCCCTTGCACCCTCACATCGCACTCCCCGTGGGCCACTAGAAAGGACGGGGTGGGTTCTAGAGCGCCTGGGCCAGATAGGGCGTGTGGGAGAGGCTGAGAGGTTCCCTGAAACCCTCTCCGATGTGTGTGTGCCACGGGGCTAGAGGACCAGTCCTCTCTGTCCCCTCATGGGCTGCATCCCTTCCACCCAGAAGCAAGCCTCCCAGGGGAGGACATCGTGGATGACAATAAGAGTTGTAACTGCGAGTTTGTGACAGAGGACCTGACCCCGGGCTTGAAAGTCAGCATCCGAGCAGTGTGGTGAGTGGCATGGAGTCGGGGTGAGGCCGCCCTCACAGAGCCCTGCGAGGGGCGGGTCCACTCTGCCCCTGGGGACCAGGTCTCTGGGGGCTGGTGTGAGGGCACGAGCTCCGCTGGGACACCCTGTGGCTAACACACCTTTCATCCCGGTTCCCTGTGGCTCACAAGGCACCACATGCCACAGTGGTCAAGGGCCCGTCTCCGGAATAGTGCTCCCGAGGCTGTCAGTGAACGGCCAGGAGCCACCCTACAGGGGGTCCCGGTGGATGAGGGTCTATGTGCACAGCCGAACCCAAGAGTGGCCGGTGTATGTGGTAGGTGCGTGGCCCAGATAATAGCGACAATTGTCCAGTGGACATCTTCAGAGACGCTGAGAGGGCCATAGGTAGGTGGATGCTAGAGCCGGCCTGCTTGGAGTGTGGCCTGTAGTGGTCTTTGCCCGGGGCTCATGGCTCTTCACCCGTCCCCGTCCAGTGTCATGAGGTTCCTGGTGTCCAAGCGGAAGTTCAAGGAGAGCCTGCGGCCCTACGACGTGATGGACGTGATCGAGCAGTACTCAGCCGGCCACCTGGACATGCTGTCCCGCATTAAAAACCTGCAGTCAAGGCAAGAGCCCTCCCTGCCCAGCCCCCAGGATATGAGGCCGGTCCTCGGCCAACACTGGCGTGACTCATGTCAGACAGACGGGCGCAGTGAGGGGGGCTCGCTTGCTCCCCACCAGAGGTGGGCGGTGGACAGGGCGGTGGACAGCCCTGCTTGCTGCCACCTCTGCAGCCCCACACCAGCCCCACAGGGGCTTTCTGCTGTTTGTTTTAAAATCTCTGTTGTCTCTCCCTCCTCTCCCCTCCTCCCACACTATGATGGCAAGTGTGTGTGTGTTTGTGCACACTCACGTCTGTGTGCACTGCACACACATGTGTGAATGGACACATGTATGAGTTCACACATGTGGTTGTGTGCCCGTGCCTGTGTATGCTGGGCTGTGGGTGCCGTATGTCACACATGTTTATGTGCACATGTGTGCATGTGTGCTGGGGACAAGTAGTCCTGGTGAGAAACTAAGCTGTGGGGTACTCGTGGCTCCCTCAGCAGCAGCGATGCTACTTGGCACCCCCTCTTCCTGGATGCAGGCTTGTCCACCCACCCCCAACACTGGGCTTCCACTTTCTGGGCAGGAAGTGGGGCTGGGATGCGTGTCCAAGGTGGGGCAACAGCAGGGTACACACTGCTGTCTCCAGTGCCTACCCCAGGGGTCACCTGTACACATGTGTATACAGACGTGAGCAAGGGCCCAGGTAACACACCAGCACACCCATGAACACGTGTGTGCACGTGTGGCAGCACACACACGTACACATAGCCACGTTCTTTGTCTCATGGCCACATGTGTGTGCCCGTAAGTCACACACATGCTCACACCAAGTACACATGTGCTTATAGGCACCCCCCTCCACATCTATAAACAAGCCCTGCACACACGTGTTTGTGGTGCTTAGAAAGAGGCCACGTGTGTTGTGGTCTCTCCTGAAGTGGCCACATGCTCCTGCCAGTTGGAGCCCTATCCCTGCCCACAGTTCCTCAAACAAGGTGGCTCCTCTGTGGATACCTGAGCCCTGGACAATCAGGGCACAGTCCTGGGGGTCAGGGGACAGTCCAACTCTCAGCGCCCTGGCAGGAGTGGAGCTCTCGTTCTGAGGAAGTCGGTGTGCGCTGCCTCGGGGCACTTCCCCTGTCCTGTTCCAGGACGCCAAGCCAGGGGTCTTTCTGGGCCTTAACTTGCTCCCACTGGGCGGGGGTCAGAGGGTGACCCTTCCCTCTACCCGGGCTCAGGCCAGGAGGCCTATTGCTCAGTCCTCCCAGAGCATCCATGAGATCTGCGCTATGTGTGTGCAAATGAATGTGTGAGCCTGCACATGTGTGCATGTGAATGGTGTGTGTGTGCATATGAGTGATGTAAGTGCACGTGTGTGCATGTGTCTACACTGACTGTGCGTGTGAGTGATGCGTGTGAGTGCACGTGTGCGTGTGAGCAGACTGCGCGTATGTGTGGGAACAGTCCAGCGCCTGCCTGCCGGCCCTCCTCCCACATCTGTCACCACAGCTGTCGTGTTCACCAGTCTTCTGTCCTCAACTGTCCATATCCTTCCCTTTCTGTCGGGAAAAGCAAGCCAGGCGCACACGCAGGGAGCCGGCCGTCTGTCAATGGCCGGCCGTCCTTAGTGCTGTTCTTAGCCGGCGCCCCAGCTGTGTGCCAGCTGCGACCCGCCCGTGCACGTGCATGCTCGCCGGGCAGGCTCTGCCGCCCGGGCCGTGCTCGCTTGAACACAGGGAAGATCAGCGAGCCTGGCATCCACTGCGTTGTTCGGAGCAGAACAGAGTTGTAAGACATGTCACTTGTGGCTTTATGCTGGGTTGTTCCTTCTGTTTCTGCAAGTTCCCAGCCGCCCCCCTTCATGTTGCTTCACGATGCCTTTTGCTGGTGTCTTTTTTCTCATTTACTCGCCAGGATAGATATGATTGTGGGCCCCCCACCCCCTTCAACTCCCCGGCACAAGAAGTACCCCACCAAAGGACCCACGGCCCCTCCGAGAGAGTCACCCCAGTACTCACCTAGGTCAGGATGCCAACCCTCTCCTGCCTTGTCTCTGGAATGGCCAGTCCCCTGTGCTCCAGGCCACATGACGGCAGCACACGCACTGCTCTTCTGACAGAATGGAGGGGATATTTCTCTGTCCTTGGCAAAGCCACGCCTGGGAGAAGGCCGTCCCTCTGCAGGGCCAGGCGGGCTGTGTTGGGGGCCCTCCTGCAGGATCCTGGGGAAGCTTTCCATGGACACCGTCTGCGATGTCCACTCGGGGTGGGCGCTCTCTGGGCAGACCAGAGGGTCAGCTCCACAAGGATGCACTGTGTCCAGATGTGCAGGGAGGACTGGCAGGGTTTCGAGGACCCCAGTGTCCATACCGCACCCACTGGCGCTCAGGCCCACAGGGGGTGTTGACCAGGGCTGTGGTGAGGTCTGAGCAGGTTGTGTGTCCTCTCTTGCCTTTAACACTTGTGAATAAATAGGAGGGTTGGGGGCCCAGGGAGAGCCCAGGGCCTCTGTTCTGTCTCCCACCATTAGCGTCGCAACTAGAATTACCAATGTGGACGTCCAGCCGGTGGGAGCCATGGTGAGGGCACCCTTAGGTGGTGAGTTAGCACACTCAGACTTCGTCCTGGGGCCATTCAGAGGACACTGTAACCCATCCCACTCCTCCAGCAGGTCTGGTTGGCCAAGGGAGAGTGGAGCCCCCAGGGCAGAGATCTGAGGGTGAGGAGGGATGTACCTGGCTGCACTGATAGCTGGGGCGCAGAGGGGCCCGGGGCGTCCTGGAGGCCTGTGTGCCGGGCATCTCACCTGGCAGCTGTCCCAGGAGAGAGGAGGTCCCGGGGGAGCAGGCCTGACCCAGGGCAGCCCCAGATGGTATTTTCTGGGTCCCCTGCTCTGCCATGTCCCCCAGCCCCAAGGACACTCCTGTTGGGGATGGTTCAGAGCCATGAGCTGGGAAGGTCCTGCTGGTCCTCGGAGCACCCCAGGCCTCCTGGGTCACCACGGGGAGAGGGCACACACGTTCACTCAGAGAGCGGGCCAGAAGGACAGTTTGGTCACCTGGGGGTTAACAGCCTGAGGCCCAGGGGAAGGGGTGGCCCAGGCTCCCAGAGGACCCTCTCAGGCTGAGCTCTTGGTTCAGGCCCCCATGGGGACCAGCCATGCAGGCAGCCCGTCATGTGGCAGGGGGCAAAGGCGCTGAGCACCTGTGCCTGGGCTGTATGGACGCAGAAACGCCAGAGAATCCTTCGCCCTCCATTCTCCACTGGGGTCTGCTTGAAGCCTGAGGGTCCCCCACGCCACCCCTGCGCGCATGAGTCCAGCATGAAGCCCCGCATGAAGCATGAGGAGGCTGCACCATGGCTGACGCAAGCCTGAACCCCTCTTCTGCTTCATGCAACAGAAGGAAACAAATCACCCAAGCCCCCTGCCCTCCGTCAGTCAGGGCAGCCCTGTGGTCAGGAAGGAGACTGAGATGCAGCCCTGCCCAGCTCACACGGCCCCTGCCGGGCTGTGGGAGCAGCATCCTCCTGCACCCCAAACTTGAGAAGTGACCTTTGTGCAGGGTGCTCCAGGCCACAAACGAGGTGGGGGCTGTGTGGCTGTGGTCTGCGTCACCATCCTGCTTAGCTGCACCCTGGCAGGTCCACAGCCGCTGACCCCACGGCTGCCAGACAGCTGGGACCTTTGTTCTGAGTGAGCGTCCACATACCTGCCGAGCCCTTCAGTGGCCCTTCCTGTTCAGCATGGGGGTCGGGGAACACCTCAATGGTCACACAGAAGTCCCCTCCCCAAAGGAAGCCTCCATCTCCTTTGGTCAGCATTCAGGACCTATGGCCTCGCTGGAGGTCAGCATAGCTGTGTTCTGCATCTCACACGCATGTGCACACACACATGCACACACACCCTCTCTCTGGTTCGCAGTGGCTCTGTCTGTCCCCTCCTTTGGTTGTACATGGGCAGTTTCCTGTGTTGCTCTGTGTCCCCTCGCTCCCCGTCCTGGTGCACGGAGCCGCACGTCCTTCCTGCTTCTGTTGTGGCTGCTGCAGACATTTAACTGTCCCCACCAGCCCCAGCTGGGCCCAGGGTTGTAACACATTATGAAGGAGTAAAGCTCAGGGTGGGGGGCGGGGCTCAGGTCTAGCAGGGGACTGAGGGGTGAATGACCCCAGTTCCCTTTACTTTACTCCTCACTAATGTGCCAGCCCACTGCAATGGAGTGAACGGGTAACAGACCCCAAGGGCTCAGAGCTCAGGGTGAGAACCAGGCGCCCGGCGCCCATCTGTCCTGGCACCCAGCTGCCCCCTTGACTCTGGGCTCTGCCTGGAGCCTGGATCTGGGGGGCTGTGGCCTGGCCCAGGAGGAGAGGGCCTCGGCCGCCACACCCACCCGAACTCATGCTAGGGGGCGGGGTCTCTTCCTGGCAGAGTGGACCAGATCGTGGGGCGGGGCCCAGCAATGACCGACAAGGACCGCACCAAGGGCCCAGCGGAGGCAGAGCTGCCCGAGGACCCCAGCATGATGGGCCGCCTGGGCAAGGTGGAGAAGCAGGTGGGCCAGGTCGGGGAGGGCCACCTGGGCAAGGTGGAGAAGCAGGTGGGACAGGTCGGGGAGGGCCACCTGGGCAAGGTGGAGAAGCAGGTGGGACAGGCGGGGCAGCGCCGCCCAGCCTTTTAGCCTGACGTATCTGAGATGGACACTGCAGGTGGGGTCCACAAGCTTCAGGGGACGTGGGGCCCTTCATAGCTGAGGGTGCTGTACTTGGACACCTTCTGCAGCTGCACCCTCAGGGCCGCAGACCCTAAGGGTCAGGAGCACCATTTGTGCCCCGTCCCCTTGCCTGGAGGGGGCGCTGCACAGCGGGACGCTGCGTACTGAGGCCTGTGAGTGGCTCTCTCTCACACTTGGCGGCCTTGTCCCCACTGCCCTCTCCTGGGAGCGAGTCCTCAGAAACCACTCACAAGGCCCTCCACTGGGCTCTGATTCTGGGAGCCAAGGAGGGAAAGGCGGTGCCGTCCATCTGTGCAGGTTGCTCCAAGGGGTGGGCTCACGGTGGGCAGCAACGTGGCCCAGGCAAGCATCAGGGTCCGGCATTCTGAAGCCCTGAGGCCACACGCAGTGACAGGTGGGGTCAGAGGCTGAGCTGCTGCTGGGACTGCTTCCTGCTGCCTCTGCACTTCTGCGGGGAGCCCCCTGGATGCTTCTACCTTTTTGGGAAGTAGACAAGGTCCCCCACCTGCAGGGAGCAGCCCAGGTCCCCCTACCTATATGGGGAGCAGCCGAGGTCCCATCTTTGGGAGCAGCCCAAGTCCCCCGACCTCTGCAGAGAGCAGCCCAGGTGCCCCCACCTGTGCGTGGAGCAGCCCAAGTCCCCCCACCTCTGCAGGGAGCAGCCCAGGTTCCCCACCTATGTGGGGAGCAGCCCAGGTGCCCCCACCTGTGCGTGGAGCAGCCCGGGTGCCCCCACCTGTGCGGGAGCAGCGGCCCCAGCAGCCTCCCTTACAGGTGCTGTCTATGGAGAAGAAGCTGGACTTCCTGGTGAGCATCTATACTCAGCGCATGGGGATCCCGCCCTCGGAGACCCAGGCGTACTTCGGAGCCAAGGAGCCGGAGCCGGCGCCTCCGTACCACAGCCCCGAGGACAGCCGCGAGCAGGGCGACCGCAGCGGCTGCATCGTCAAGCTCGTCCGCTCCACCAGCTCCGTCGGCCACAAGAACTTCTCGGCGCCCCCTGTGGCGCTCCCAGCCCAGTGCCCGCCCTCCACCTCATGGCAGCAGCAGGGCCACCCACGCCCGGGCCAGGGCACCTCGCCTGTGGGGGACCACGGCCCACTGGTTCGCATTCCGCCCCCACCCGCCCACGAGCGCTCGCTGTCTGCCTATGGCGGGGGCCACCGGGCGAGCGCGGAGTTCCTGAGGCACGAGGATGCCCCCGCCTGCCGGCCCCAGGAGGGCGCACTGCGGGACAGCGACACGTCCATCTCCATCCCGTCCGTGGACCACGAGGAGCTGGAGCGCTCCTTCAGTGGCTTCAGCATCTCCCAGTCCAAGGAGAACCTGGACGCCCTCAACAGCTGCTATGCGGCCGCCGCGCCCTGTGCCAAAGTCAGACCTTACATTGCCGAGGGGGAGTCAGACACAGACTCGGACCTCTGCACCCCATGCGGGCCGCCACCGCGCTCGGCCACAGGCGAGGGCCCCTTCGGTGATGTGGGCTGGGCCGGGCCCCGGAAATGAGGCCCCTGCGGCCTCTCCCTGACTCTTGGCCTTGAGGTTTTGAGGTGGGACCCTGGGGGCCTTTTCTTAGAGTCACATGGTGGGTGCCACGCAGGATGCGGGCAGGAGGGGGCTCTCTGGTCTCCATAGTGAAGGGTGACAAAAGTTCTTTCCCAACGAGGGGCAGCCAGGCTGGCTGTGCTCACTCTGCAGACCGTTGGCCCACATGTGTGCAGGGCTGGGTGGTGGCCGAGAACAGGCCCCTGACAGACCCCTGGCAGCCATGCAGAGGCGTGGGGTCAGAGCAGTGCCCTGAGGGGGCGCCAGCAAGGGGCAGGCCTGTCCCCCTGAGGATGTCATGTGCACGGCTGGGACGATGCCCCCTGGCCTCTTGGGTGCCCACCTGTGCGATCCGCCGGTCAGCGGCCAGCGCCATCCCTCTCCTCCCCCTGGGTTCTGAGTGTCTGTGATGGAAAGCAGCCCTAAGTGCAAGACCCTGGCTTGGAGAGCAGGGGCGAGGTCACGGGACCACACAGGAACATGGTGACTCTTGGACCTCGTGGGAAGGGCCTGCTCCTCAGGCTTCTGGAAGGGGGTCCTTGGGGGCTGTCCTGGCCGCAGGAGACCTGGGGGTGGGCGCGCTCGGCCCTGGCCGGGCGCTAGTCACCGGGCTGTGGCCAGCTATCGTCTAGAGACCCAGTGTGGGAGCGGGCTGGGTAGTTGGGGGCACTGCTCTGGGCTGGGCTTCTGTTGCAGGGTCCCTGGACTAGGTGGGCTGTGGTGACAGATTCGCACGCCATCCTTCTTGCATCCCCCTTGGTGCCCTGAGAGAAGCCAGGCCTGGACGATATATAAGCACTGGGAAAAGCCTTCAAAGCCCCCACGTGTCATTATAGGCCCCTTCCCGTCCAGAGGCCAAGGCAGCTTTGTCCTGTGGGAGGTGCTGTCCTCACTGGAGCTGACCGTCCCCACGCGCTCTCCTCCACTGACCGGTCCCTTAGCTGTGGCCTCTTGGTGTCTTGGGAGTCATGGACACCCATCCCTACCCTGGTCTCTGGGGAGCAGGAACCCACCCCCACCCTCCTCTCGTTGGTACCTGAGCCCGAAGGGCAGCAGCTTGGAGCTGGGAGCCCATAGGCAGGCAATGTGGGGAGCCTGGTGTTTGAGGTAACAGAACAGCAAGTTGGCGCTGGCACCCCCTGAGGCAGGGACCCCGTGTGCGCCAGGCCTGGGCCCAGCTAAGCCACCTCCGCGGTGATTCAAAGTCTCTTCAGTGTAGACACCTCTGGCACTTGGTGTGGCTGGTGTGAAGTGACCCAGGCAAGTGGCCACCCTGCCCGCTGCTCCCTTTGGGGGGGTCGGGGCTGGGGTCTGCACCTCCCTGTCTGTCCCCGTGGGAGGGCCTCCAGCTGCAGGCACCAGGCAGGCACAGCAGCTGAGCGCCTACATCTGACACCAGCTCCCCGGGGCTGCTCCTGCACTGGTTACCAGCAACAGGAACTGTGTCCCCTGTGGGATCTCGTGCTGGGAGGGGAGCCTTTCCCCCACCTCAGAGAGGTTTGCATTCTGTCCCACCTGCTCCATGCGCTGTGTGCCTCTGGTGACAGGGGGAGCTGGCCTGTGACGTGCGTCCTGTCCCCAGAGCAGCTCAGCCAGACGCAGGTGTCCCTGAGGTGGCAACAGGAAGGGGTGGGGCTAGACTGTCAGGTGCCCCATTCAGCAAGAAGGGCGTGAAGTCTGCTGCGGAACATCTCTGCCCCTTGGAGAGAGGAGACCACAGCTGCGTGGGAGATGGTTTGAAGGGATGCTGGGGGAGAGGCTCCCTCTCGGGGCCCCCAGACCCAGGCCTGAGCAGCGCTTGTCCCACAGCGCCCGTCCACTGCCTGTCCCTGTCTTCAGAGAAGTGTGACAGGACAGAGGCTGGATGTTCCTCAGGAAGCTTGTGCACTGTGTTGGGTGTGTGTGTGACACGAGTGTGGCTGAGAGCCGACATTCCCAGGCCAAGCGTATGTGTTAGCTGGAGCACACCCCCCTGCCCACGCTGCACCCGTGCTCACGCACACACCTGTGTACATGCAGCACCCCCCACACACATGCTCTGTGCACACTCAGGCACACACGCATGCTCACACCCACCTTTGCGCATATGCACATAGCGTGTTTCTAACTCTGGCGGCCCCATGTCTGACCCCTCACCCTGGCTCTTCCTGCTGTAAGTCACTAGGAATTAAGGACTTCAGGGGTCACTGCCGGTCCTGGGACATTGAAGCCTAGGGTGTCCTGGCTGTCCTGGGCTCCTGGGTCCCATGTGCCCTATCCCCCTCCAACCCCCACAGCTGGTCGGGCAGCCATAGAGCGTTTGGGTGGCCAATGCCCAGAAACAGCGTGGGCTGGGCCTGGGAGGTCCTGTCACCTGTGGGGTGTCCAAATGTGAGGCTGGGGTGCTGGCCGGCTTTCCGTGTCCCCCTGGCCCATGGCCCAGCCTTGTCACTGCCAGGTGGTATGTTGTCCTGTCTTCATTGGTGTGCTCTGGCCCAACAGCTCCCTCTTCTGTCCACATGAAACCTCAAACTGGGCTGCCTGAGGGATGGGGGGACCCCAGCCAGGTGGCAGAGGACTCCCTCTGGGCCTGCCTCCCCCCATGAACCCTCCTTACAGGAGGCCACAGCTGCCCTCTCAGCAAACACCGCCCACTTTGGGGGCTTGAAAGCCGCCCCAGGCTTCAGGACCCCATGCTGCGAGGGCTGCTTCATAGGGGCCGAATGTCCAGAATAGGAAGAGCCGAGACCCGCCCCTAATCACCTGACTCAGAGCCCAGGGCATCAGCAGCCAGGCAGCCTCACGCATCTTCAGCGTTATTTTAACCTCCCTTCTCCCTCACCTGGCTGGAGCCCGCCACCCCCACCCTGTGGCTGTGGATTTGACATGTGAACATGGGAGAGAAGGGGTCACCCCTTCACCGGCCATCCGTGCGCAGGGGATACCCTTACACCAGGTGCCCTTGCCCCCATGTTTGTGGATAGGACCTGGCTCTGAGACATTTCTAGACGCTTCCGGAAGCCGAGAGGGCTGGTGGGCGCTGGGAGGCCTTTGTAGAAATGCTGGCATTTGTATCTATCTCATATTCACCCCGAATTGTAAATAATGTACAGATCGGTGGGAGCAGCCACCTGCCCTTGGGTCTCAGGCTGCAGGAGCAAACAAAACAGCAGTATCCACATCCTCCGACGTCACAAGCCCTTGAAACGAATGCAGTGTGAAGAGGGATGGTTTGACCTTGAGAACCCACCGTGCAGGGCTTGGGGGCACCTTGTACCCTGCGGGCCCAATTCTGAGCCGTCGGGGCTCCATGCCCTCGGTGCCCAGTGCACACTGGCCCAGAACAACACACCCCTTCCCTGACTGATGTGGTCCTCTGCTGCCCTCAGAGGTGGTGTGCACAGACCTGCCACCTGCCTATATGTACTGACGTGTGGGGCAGGGAGGCTGGGGGGCCCTGCAGGGGGGCTGTCTGCTTTTAGTGTCCTGGGGATGGTGTCCCAGGCCAGCTTCCCTCCTGTGTTCCTGTCCCCAGGGACAGGCTCCACTTGGGTTCCTGCCAAGCACTAAGTAGACAACCAAGGAGGGCTTCCTGAAGGAGGTGGGAAGGGGGGGTGGGGACCCACACCGCTCCTGTCTCCAAGGGACCTGGGAAAGCTGGCTGCCCAGGCCAGGGCACTGTAGCCTCTGGAGCGTGCAGGACTGGGGCCCTTGGTCGTTCGAGTCTGCCGTCTTGTGAGGGGAGGGGCTGACAGCAGACCCCAGGAGGAGGTGATGATGGAAACAGGGTAGAGAGTGAGACATGCTCCTGGAGGTGAGACCCCTCTCTACCACCTTCTAAGGTCATTTGTGGGAAGAGTTGGGTGGGCCTTGTCTTGGACACTTGAGTGGGTGCCCATGGCTGGTGGAGGACATTGGGACAGGCAGATCAGGTGCCCAGATAGGAGGGGACCCTCCTGGGGGTGGGGCTCCCAGGCTGGGGTGCGTTCGTTGCCACGTGCCCCACATACAGCTCTGACCGTGTTTCATAAAGTTGCCTTAATGCGCGTTGACAGGAATTCACGGAGGTCACCCCATGCCCCCTTGGTGACTGCCAGGCCCCAACACCAGACCCCGCGTCGGCGGCCTGTCCTGTCCGCGGCCTGCAGGAGCAGCTCCATAGAAGGTGCCGAGTGGCGGCAGGCCTCACACCAGTTTTCACACCTGCTGGGGGCTCCAAGCGCACGTCCTCCTGGAACCCGCTTGCGTCCCCTCCCTGCGCCGTCCGGATGGTTTGTCACCACCAGCCGGAAGCTGGCTGTGTCTCCCCATCTGAGCTGTTGGCTGTCTTTGCACTTTCGTTCACGCTCCAAAGAATATTTCATAATGCCTTGCGTGTGCCGCACACTGGAGCACAGTGTGCCCTGTACCGTAGCAAGCAGGCCTTCTCTCCGTGACCGTGTCGCCGCCGCACACTGTCGCTTTCTAGGGACAGACGCCCAGGAATGAATCTAGTTTTCTGTGGACCAGCGCAATGCTGACTCACTCAACTCACTGTCAGGTTGATGCTTGTGCCGTGACAACGGGCCCAGCGCAGGTTCCCAGGGACCTCGGGTGTGGCATCTGGCGGCAGGGACGCACATGGAAAGTTCAGGAGAGTTCTACTGCCACAGGGACGCGTTCGGGTGCCCAGTAGACCTGTGCACTTAGTAAAGCAGCGATTCAACCTGCACAGCGTGTGACCTCTTTCCTCTTCACGTTCTCGGGGCTGCTGGCCTGTGGCACAGGCTCGTGGTAGGGACATCAACAGACTCCACGAGCTCACTGTGCTCCCATGGTGGGGGGGCGGGGGCCTCACACTCTCCACGGTCAAGACCTGGGCTTTGTCAGTGTCCTGTCGCTGCCATAACAAAGGACCCCAACTGATGGCTCAGAACAACAGATCTTCCTCCTCACCGACCCCCCCGACCCCCTCCATCCCAGGCTTGCTGCCTGTGACCCTTCTCCCCGCTGTCAGGAGCAGCTGGGGTCCTGGGACAGAAGCCTCGGGGTCCCCCAGGAAACGCTAGCCTGGTCCTTGGGCATGGGCTCTGTGCACAGGGGTCCACCAGCGTTTGGGGAAGGCATCCTGCCCTACTGTCCTCAGAGCCACTCCCTACTGTCTTTGGCACCTGCCCTATCACTGTACCCACCTCCTCTTCCATCTTGCGCCCCTCCATCTCCCTGGGAGGGACCCCGGCAAGTGCCCAGCTGTGTGGGTTTGAGCTGCAGTGGCTGTGCCTCCCCTGCCCTCCAGACTGTCCGTCCAGACAGTCCGTCCCCACCAGACCCTCCCGGGGCTCCCTGGGGTTCATAACCTATAAGAGCAACTTAGCAGGGCTCAGCAGCCTGAGAGGTAGTGACCGGTGACTGGCACCCAGCCCCTTCACAGACGTCCTGGAGGTAGGGAGGGCCTGGCAGACCCGGGCCACCAACAAGAAGCCTTTGTGTTACAAGCCTTCCAGGAAGTTCTGGGCTGGGGTGACTGCGTTTGGGGGAGAACCAGGCTGTGCTCCAGGCGCTGCTGGCTCCTGCCTGCAGGCTGGGCTCACCTCTGTTCACTCACAGCATTAACCAGCGTCCCCTGCCCATCCCCACTAGAGCCAAGGGACCGAGGGCTGCAGAACCATCTCAGGACATTGGAAACTTCTGCTGTGAGCTCGGGGGCCCACCACGGCCGGCATGGCCCTCAGACACCTGGGCTGGCACACTTCACTCTACCTGATTTCTGAGCAGTTTGGGGGGACCGTGAAACCCGGACTCCAGTGCACTCTGGGAGTTCTCTAGCAGCCTCTCCATGCTGTGTGCAGGAGGCTGAGGCAGGAGCCCACCTCTGTCCTCCCTCCCCATGGCCATGGGAGAAGAATGTCATGATCTGCTTCCCCATAGCAGTGTTTGAACTGGATACCTTATTTTTTTGTGCCAAGCAGTTTCTCTGTTTCTAGGAACTGTCACCTAGGAGTAGGGTGATTTGGGCTTGGCTGTGATTAACAGAGAAACCCTAATATACCGTGGGTTCAACAGAATAGACTCATGTTTGTCTCTCATGGTCTACAAGTCCAGAGGGAGCCTGTCTCGACCAGTGTGGCAGGTGGCACTGTGGTGCTGGGGACCCAGGACCCTCCTGTGTTGTTGTTCGGTTCGACATGGCTTCCTCCTCAGGGTCACCACATGGGCCAGTGTGGCTGCAGAGTGTAGCCATTGCACCTGCATTCCAACTAGCAGAAGGTGGTGTGGGGAAGGGCACACTGTCTCACACACACACACACACACACACACACACACACACACACACACACACACACGGCTTCCACTTACGTCCACAGAACCCAGTCAGTCTGTGGTTAAGACTGGGAAATGGAGCCTTTATACTGGGTGCCACGTGCCCAGCTAAACCCGGGGTTCCACACCAAGAAAGCAAGAGAAAGGTCCCTGGGGGACCCAAGCCGGTCCCAGTTCTGTTCCCAGAAGCGCTCACAGGCCCTGGGCCAGATACTGGTTGCCAGCTGATGGCAGGATGAGCAGAGCAATGCAGGGAATGGTAGGCGTTTTAGGTTCTTTGTGGCCCTGTGGTCCCCATTGCTCCCTGACATGCCCAGAGCTTTCCCTGCCCTCTCTGTGTGTTGCCCACGTGGCCACGTACCCGCTCAGGCATGCACCCCATTCCCTTATGATGGCATGCATACCATCACCCATGAGGTATCATCACCAATCACCCCATTGTTCAATGGAGGAAACCAAAGCACAGAGAGCTTGGGGTGCCCCTGGTCAGAGGTAAGTGGAGGGACAGGATGTGGCCCCCAAACTTGCCTGGGGTGTGACCAGATCGCACGGTGGAGCTGGGCCCTAACTAAGTTGCCCTCTGGAGTCCCCCAACTCAGCCACCCTGGTTTCTGGGACCATCTGTATGTCCCCCCTCACTCCCGAGCTGTCACCTGGGTCCCACAAGGCACCTTGTCCACTCCCAGCACCTGACCTGGCACAGCCGAGGAGATGGGCAAGGCTGCAGATGATTGAGTCAGAGATGGCCAGTCGGTGGGCGAGCCAGTGGCTTCCAGGCTGGTGTTCTGGGCTGTGAATGGAGTAGGGGGGCCAGGGCGCATGGCTCTGGGCTCAGATGAGGGGCCACTGCAGACCCCTGGGGGAGAGCTCTGCCTGCCAGTGGTGCTGGCTGAGGGGCATGGGCGGGAGAGTCTGCGGCCCCATGGCCTGCCTACCATGTGGCCGCTAGGGCGCTCGGGCTGCCGGCCCCTCCTCCACCTCCTGACCCTCTTCCCGCCCTGGACAAGCTGTCCACGAGATGACACCCTAAATATACGCTCTGCTCCGTGGTGACCTCAGCGAGGCCCCCACACAAGCACAGACGCCCCCACAGATGCACTGTTCTGCCTGCTGTCACCCACATCCCATGGGGGTTCCGTCGCGAGGGGGCACATTGCAGGCATTGCAGGCGTCTCTGAGTGCCCAAAGGAGAACAGGGCACAGAGGACCTGGAGGTGTTTGTGGTGCCAGAGGGGCCGTGGTCAGTGGAGTGACAGGACATGGGGGGGACTGACGTCCTGGGCAGGATCAGCTGCTGGGGTGATGCCGACCCCCACGTGTGCCAGATGCCTGAGGACGCCACTCTCCCCGGGATAGCATGGACACCCCCCCACCGCTGCCCTCAGGGCCCCAGAGCCATTGTGTGCGGGATGCCACCAGGTGGCAGCGTTCGCCCAGAGGCGGGCTGCCATGGAAGCCGCCTGCACCCAGCCCACAGCCAGGCCAGGGCACATCATCTCCTGCCTTAGATTCCTTAACCTTCACTCAGGACGTGGACCTGGCTGCTCACACAGCCCCAGGGGACCCTCAGGCCTGCACCCCCCGGGGTCCTGGTGGCCCAAGGCCCTGAGGGGATATTCTCAGAATTGGCCCAGCCCCAATTTCTACAACAGGCCTGAAGGTTTCTCAGCAAGTGGCCACCACACTTCATTCATTCATGCATTCATTCACTGAGTAGGTTCGTGCTGGTCACAGGGTGAGTGGAGATGAGGTGCACACGGGCCTCGGGACCCTGGACAGCAGCTAGGAAACCTTGCCGGGGACGCAGCACAGAGACGGCTGTGGAGGTGCGCTCGGTGCCCCGCAAAGGGGCTGTGCTGGGATGCAAGCCAGGCCAGGCCGTCCTGGTGACTGCCCGTGGGGGCGTTCATCTCTGTCGAGGGCAAGGCCTACTGGTCATCTCGCAATCAGCCCGGGGTGGGGGGTGTTTGCAGCCGGCCAGCCCTCCAGGGAGGACTCTGGGGCCGACTGCTCAGAGCAGTCCCGGGAGGTCACTCATTCGATGGGTCTGGCCGCCTCACCCCAAAGGCCAGACCTATTCCTAGTGGCAGAGGTGAGTGACCCCTGCCAGGCTTGGGGGCTGAGGGGACAATGGGTTAGGGGTCTATGGGGGCAGCTCTTCGCTGTCCTGGCTTCTGTCTGGCAGCCCTTCCTCAGATGTCACCTAGCTCCTCTCTGACTCAGTGCACTGTCAGTCTTATAGCTCCAGGATTGGTGATCACTCAGCTTCAGTTTGCCCTGGCCTGTTCGCCACCCTCAGACGGGCTGTGTCACACCCACGACAGTCGCTTTTGGTAGCCCAGCCACCCAGACTCCTCTCAGAGTAAAGCCCACAACTGGCCCCAGGACCTCAGGGCACCCACCTGGCCGAGGCCAATGGCCTTATCCCCTGCCACATTCCAAACAGATCTCTTGTAATATAGTCAAACTCTGTCCTGGGTGGCTTGTGGTCCACTAATACCTTCAGTCTTTTTCTCATGACTCAATCTCAGCCTAGGATAGTGAATTCAGGTTTTTGTTTGGAAGCCCTGGATCAGATTTCACCTTGTGCTGGTTAAATTTTATCTCTGCCTGGACATGGCAGACCCTGATCTTATCATCTGCAGATGTTGTCATCTGCAGCCCTGCTCTTGGAGGGAGGCTCTCTCAGCTCTACTTCTGGCACAGATGTCCCTGGATGGGGCTTCCCACCAGAGACCAGAGTCCAGAAACCAAATCCCTCGTGTGTGTTGGCTTCACAGCGTCTGGTGGCCAGTGAGTGCCTGGTGGTGGCCCTGCTCTAGCCACCGCCTCCTGCGTCCCCTGGCCAGGAGCTGGAGAGCAGCTCAGCCACGTCAGACTCCCTCCCTGACATTCAGAGTTGCTAATTTTCCATCCCACGATAGGTTTGACATTTGCAGTGCAGTGGGGTTGTGTTGACTTCCTTCCTGAGAGGCATGGACACCAAATCCTCCTGGCTCCGCAGTGAGCCTGTGAGGGGCGGCCCCACGTCCCTGCCTGAGGCAGACCTGGTGCTGCGGGAACCTGCAGCCCCTACCCGACCTCCATCCTGCCCAAGCCTCTCTCTGGAGCGGCTTCCCCCCTGAAGGTTCCCTGATGGGCTGGCGTCAGGGCGTGTTCCTATGAACCTGATCACACCCTGTTCCTTCATCGTGTAGGTGCCTCCCTCCTGGGTCAGCTCCGGGGGTCAGGCGCTGGCTCCTGCTCCCCTTTGCACCACAGCCCCCACACAGGACATGCACAGTCGATGCCCAGGCAGCGGGGTCGCGTTCCCAGCAGCACTGGTGACTCGGTGCCCCCTCTCCTAGATTATGCTGTGCACGCAGAGGGCACAGAATGGTGGGGAAGCACCACCATTGGAAGCTCCCGGTGGGGAAGGCTGGCTGGCTGGCTGTCTGCAGACAGATGTCAGCCTGAGGGACTGAGCAGGTGGGGGGGGGCAGGGGCAGGGGCATGGCCTGGCTCTGCAGCAGATTTGCTGGGAGGAGACCCAGCCCTGCCCTCACAGCCTTGCCCCTCCCCAGGCTTCTGATGGGGGTTCAGCTTGGGGTGGGAGGGAGAGAGGTGGCTGTGAATGCTGCCGGGCGGAGTGGCTAATGGAGGGCCAACACCAGGCAAGGGGTTCTGTCCTGGGACAGGAGGGGTGCTGGGCCTGGCTTCCCAGAACCTTCAGTGCCAACGATGCCTGGAAGCAGTCCGTCTTCTGCAGTGGCTCCTGTGAGTTCTGGGGTGAACTTGGTGTTCCCAGGGGCTGGAGTGAGCCCGTGCACTTCCAGAAGGTGCACCCCTCAGGACAGGCAGAGTTGGGGTGGTGGTCTCCAGATTCGGATCTCCTTGGCCCCATGGTCAGAGAACACACACCTCAGAGCTCTGTCCTGTGAAGGGGCTCAGAGCCATGCAGAGGAGTCCAAGGGAGTCCCCTCCCCCAGGTAAAGACCAGCGTCCTGGTGTGAGGCCCTGGGTTCCAGTCCAGCCAAGCTCAGCTGCAGGCCCTGCTTGTGTTGTTCCGCGTCCCCTGGGGGGAAGGGGGTCCCAAGCCCCAGGCTGCAGGGAGGCTGATCAGGGCTGGTCCGGTGGAAGCTGAGGCACACCACTGGCCAGCAGAGCCTGTCTCCCTGTGGCTCGCGCCGACACTTGACACGAGTGGGGAAGCCACTTGCCCACAGCCACAGGCAGGGCGGCCAGGTGCTTCAGACCCCACCCTGCTCTCTGCACCCCGACACCCCCAGTTCTGCCAGGAGCAGTGATGCCCCCGGAAGCCTCAGCCTTTAAATCCAGGCCGATGGTAGGACACGGGGAGTGAGGCAGAGGGGAGTGTGAGAGACTCCCCAACCCAGTGCTCTGTGTAAAGCTGCAGAAGTGGTCACAGGCACCACACTTCAGTTTTGTAATTCAGGAACGCCAAGTAAATCTCCAATCATTGTACCACTAAGGAAATAAAACACAATACAAAGAATGAGGAACACCAGGCAGTGAAAACCCGTCGTGTGGGGTGGGCACTGATGCTGGGGCTGTGCCAGGCAGGTTACTCGGAAAACCAAGTTCCCAGGCCTGAGACACCTTCCCCCGCCAGCCTGCATGCACCCTGGGGTCACTGCAGGGGGCTGGCTGTCACCCCCTCAGGCTGAAGGGGTGACTGAGGAAGAAAGAGTCCTTTTCTCCAGGCAGCGAGAAATGCTCACATAAATATTTTATGTGAGTTAAAAAAACAATTCGGCCGAGATAAGCCTCTTTCTCAGATAGCCCTGCCAGCACCGACAGGCCGGTGATGTGGAAACCTGCAGGCACGTCAGCAGGGAGGACTCTGGCCTGTCACCACCACTGGGGGCCAGGAGGGAGGGCACCTGGCTGCCCTGGGCAGCTGTGCCGGGGAACAGGGTGCCTTTGGCTGCAGGTCCCTGACTTGAAAGGAAGGCTGGGTCAAGGGCAGATGGACTATCCCTCTGGGAGGGGCCCAGCCTGGATGACAGCTGCACGCAGTGGGGACGTGGGGCGGGCATCCAGGTGCAGTGTGCACGGGCCTTTCTGCACATACAGTGTAGGAACCAGGGCTCAGAATTCAAGCTGTCTGGGGCCCCAGAGCCCCTCACGGTGGGAACCACCTTTCTGCGGGGCAGGATGCACAGCCACGGGATTCCTGGTCCTACCCAGCTCCATCTGCCCAATGCCACCCGTGGGCACAGGGGCTGTGCCGCCCTCCCCCTGCGGGTGGGGCCTGAGAGCCCCCGTCCGGTGCAGCCCTTCCATCTACATTAGGCTGGGAACGTCCCCACTCTGTGTATCCATCTGTCCTTCCAGCGGCACCCTCCCTCTGCAACCCGACTCTGTCCAGCACACACTCCCCAGGACAAGGGCACGGACCTCGACAGCTACAAACACCTGGGGTGCTGGTGGCCCCATTTTAGAGATCAAATGGAGGAGTCAGGATTCTGTCGCACCCCAGGCCCAGGCGGACCTCCTGCTGGCATTTGCTTGGCTCCACCAGCTGTCTCTGGAGTTTTCCAAGGGCCTGGAATCCTGAGTGCCTTGCTGTGACAGGGACCCCCCAGGCAGCAAATTGGCTGCTCCAGAAATGTCACTGGCACTGGGACAGTGATGCTGCCACTCAGCTGGAGGCCAGAATCCACCCCATCTCATCATGGCAGCAGGAGGGAGGGAGCAGACAGAGGCCTCTGGTGAGCAGGCGGCTACGGAGGTGCAGCCACCCAGCGCCACTGAAGGGCTGGCCGCCCGCCTCCCTCTCCTAGGGCCAGGGCCAGGTTGCCCTCTTGTCCCTGGTGATGTGTGTGTCCTGTGGGGCCCCCTTTCACTCTAGCTGAAGGGGGAGGTTGTCTCTCTGTCTTCAAGACATACTCTGGAATGAATGAGGCTGTGGACACGAGGCTCACGGCACCGTGTCCTGGTCACCGGCTTGTCCCCGTGGGGGCTGGGCTTGGGGTCATCGTGCCCTCTGCGCTCCCAATCTGCCGGCCAGCACAGCGATCCAGGTCGGGGACCGTGCTTTCAAAGAGCTCACAGTCTGATGAGATGTGACCAACAGAGGCACACGCAGGTTGCTATGGAAACACACACAGGCTGGGGGATGGGCCCCAGAGGGTCTCTGATGAGGTATTGAAAGATGAATGTGGTTCTGAACAGAACAGGGTGAAGGCGGGGGCAGCGTCTCCTCCTGGGTGACTGTGAAATTGCTGGGATGCTGGAGGTGGATCAACCTGGGTCCACACCGGCTAGAACTATTTATTTAAAAACCTCTGAGCAAAACCAGCAGAGGACTCAAAGCGTTCTGTCTGCTCCTTGGTTTGGGTGCCCAGACAGAGCCCAGATGGAGTTGGTGACTGCTGGTTACTCCGGTCTGTAAACATATTTCCCCCCGTGTGGAGCTCCTGGCAGACACCGGGGCTGGGGAGGTGTGGGTACCCCAGGCTTTCAGCCAGGCCAAGTAGGGTCACAGTGCCAGCGCCCGTCAGGTTGGTCCCTCTGGTGGGCACATGAGCTCCCTGCTCTGTGTCTGCACTCAAGGTGCTTGTGTCCCCCATCAATAGTCCCTCCCAGCTCTTCCCAGATAGCAGAGCAGTGGGCAGAGGTCCTTCTTGGGCAGGGCAGTGGGCATTGGGCAGGGGTCCTTCCTGGGCAGGGCAGTGGGCAGGGGTCCTTCCAGGGCACAGCAGGCAGTGGGCAGGGGTCCTTCCTGGGCAGAGCAGTGGGCAGAGGTCCTTCTTGGGCAGGGCAGTGGGCAGTGGGCAGGGGTCCTTCCTGGGCAGAGCACGTTGTATCCTGAAGCACCCTGGTCCAAGCATGGCCTGTGGCGAATGGCAGAACAGTGGCTGTCTTGCTGCACTGTGGCACCAGTACAGCTTGTCATCAGAACAGGTAGACCTGTGTGACCATGTGGTCTCAGCCCTCCTCAAGTCACAGAACCCACCTGCTTAGGAACAGCCTGGCGTCATCTGGCAGGATTGCAGGAGGGCAAATGGGGAGGGTGGAGCCCCTTTCCACCACCCTGTCTCCAGCAGCAGTATCCCCTGCTTGGAGGGGGCAGGCTCCCCCGCACACATGGTCTAAGGGGACCTCATGGTCTGTAGGGTGAGGCAGTGTGGGGTCCCTTTGTGCTCAGGGCGGTGGTTTGTAAGCTCTGTGGGTTGGGACTTTGCAGGGGTACCCCAGCTTTCTCTGTCTTTCCCTTTTCTGGAAAAGCCCTCCTCCAGTTCCCCACAAGCCACTTGAGGTCCCAGCCGCTGTTTGCCTGTCTCCCCAACATCGGGGTTCCTGCGGGCCGCTCCCTGTGCGATGTTAATCGTGATGAATGTTTGTCCTTCTACGTGCTCACGCAAAGCGCTGCCTCTGACCTTCACATGCCCTCTCCCTCTGCACAGTCATCTGTCAAATCCTAATCAGTGTGAGTGGGAGGGGCTGCAGCAGGAGTCAGTCCCACAGGTTTTCCCAGGAGGCCTGAGCAGGCAAGGTCATCCAAGGTCGCCTCGTCCCATGCCCCTGGGACAATGGTCTCGGCCGTGGTAGCTTATGCCCGTGTCATGGTTGCTGAAGATTCAGCTATGGGATGCCCTGGCTGCTGGCTCTGGGGGGAAGGGACCCCCTGCCCTGGGGTACGCTTCCCCCACACCTACCTCCTGGAGGCTGTCTGGGCATAGGGATCCCATGGAAGCCACTGTCTCAGAGTTAACAGTCTGTCCCCCAGAACCACAGCATCCGAGCCTGGAGATGAGGGACCCACACACTCCAGCTGCTCAGCTCAGCCTCTGGCCACCTCCAGAGGAGGCAGGAAGGAGCTCAGAGCAGCGAGGGCAGTGGCCAGTGAGCTGGAAGGTGAAGGGCAGCCCCGACTGGCAGGACCTTCGTCTGCGTGGCAGGTGCTATGAGGGCGTTCTCAGGCCCACAGGGTGAGAACAGCGCTGGAGGCGGGGGGGGGGGGGGGGGGAGCGCGGCTGAGCTCACCGAGGGGCAGAGACCCCCTCTTCTAGCCTGAATGTCCCCACAGAGCTGCCAAGGCAGAACCCAGCCCTGACGTGAGACCTGGGACCCAGGCTTTGAGGGGCCCATTTCCCTGTAGCCCAGACAGCCAGACCGCAGGCCCCGTGAAGAAGTGCAGAAACCTCCACCACTCATCGCCCCTGTCCGGCTCCGCCTCACCCCTCCTGGCCTAGCACAGGGCCTGGGGACAGGGACATCCCGGGGCAGCGGTGATGCCCCCTACCGGCCAGTTCAGAGAATGAGGAGCTGCAGAGAGTGGCGTCCAGGTTGGGCTCGTGCTGGTTGCTTGATGAGAAGGAGCCACCAGCCCCTCCTTCAGTGGTGGAAATGCCGTTCGAGGGGGCTGAGCCAAAGAAGACACGCTCCCCACGGCCAAATCTGCATTTCTAATGCTGAAAAATGTATTTAAACTCTGCAAGCGATGTCAGGGTGAGTATCTTCACCCAGCACTGGGACGAGGCCCAGCACCTCCCTGAGAACTGGCCAGGGACGCGGCAGGTACTTTGGAGAGAGACAAGGCACTGGGTGGGGCCCTGGCACCCGGATGGCCAAACAGGTATGATGGCTCAGGTGCAGAGGTGTCCAGGCCGGCCACCCACCACCTCCTGGTGGCTGGCAGGGGGAGGGGTGTGGGGGAGGGGCTGAGAGAGCAGGGGCCAAAGCCTTCGAGAGCCATGGGGACGCCGGAATATTCATGAGCCCGCCCTCTCACCCAGGTAGCTGAGGCCCAACTGGCTGCCTGGGCTCCGGCTCCTGGTTTTTGGAGCCATGGTCGGCTACTTGTAGACGCGTCTCTGTCAACAGGGAGCAGAATTGGGTTTCAGGCGTTCTCCTGAACAAACAGCTCTGGACACAGCTGGGGGGACCGTGGGGGGGGGGCGGCAGGAGGCCTCCGGAGCCTTGACGCTGGGGGTGGGCAGTCCGGCCCTCTCCTTGGCCTGATGGCCTCAGCTTTGTCATCATGGGAGTAACAGAATAATAATGCCACCCCAGATGCTTGTGACAATCCATCTGGTGTGACAAATGTTAGAACATGCTGGAAATGAAAAAGGGCTCCACGCTACAATGAACCCCTTCTCCCCTGCTCTCGCCCCTACAATGAGGATGGGCTCAGAAACCCAAGGGCAGGGGAGCCAAGCTGCCCTCCTCCTGGCAGGACAGCATTTCCATGCGAGCGACAGGCACCCATGCTTGGCTCAGGGGATGTGTCCAGCGGGGTCCGAGCCAGTACATTCATCAGTAAGAACTAATTAGTAAGCTCTGCGTCTCCTTCCACAGGGACTTCACCCAGTCCTGGCTTCCGGCTCACTGTACGGAGGCTGAATGTCCAAAAGGGATGACGGCCGGCTGAGAACCCGAGGGTCCAGCTGGACCTCAGCACATCCGTGAACCAGGCACAGAACAAACAGCAAGAACCAGAGCGGTGGGTCCACAGGGCCGGCCACCTCAACTGCTCAGCGCCCCTGCTCAGCCCCATCTGACCCCGGGTCCTTGGGGTGCCTGGCACATAGAGGGGCTAAGGATGGCCTTGTCCCACCTGTCCCGAGGCAGCACGCCAGCAGCAGACCCCCCCAGAGCGCATGCGTTCAGGGCGGCCCACTGAGGAGGGCGCAGTAGCAGCCAGCGCCCTGGTGTGCTGGGCGGCCTCAGGCCTCTCGGGTGCCCAGTGCTGGTGGGTGGACAGCACCATGGACGGGATGTGCTGATTAGAAGATCCAGTTGCCCGCCTGGCACAGGGAGGCAGCCACTGCACTGGGATCAGCCCCTGGGTCTGGGGACCTGAGTTCCCACCAACCAGCAGGCTTTCACACGCGTTCCCTGCGCAAACTTCCCAGGAAATGGCCTACGGCCTCCAGGCTCTCTGCCTGCCTCTGGGCCTGCACTGTCCAGCTGACTTTGGGTGGAGGTGCAAGGTCTTCCTCTCCCACCCCCTCCGCTGGGCCTGAGGCAGCTCAGACCCCAGAGAGACCCCACCGCTGCAGAGCACGCGCGAGGAGCTCTGGCCAAGCCCAGATGTGACTCCTCCATTGGCCCAGAGGGGCCAGGCCTCAGAGTGGGGTGGGGGCTCCTGGCCCCAGGCAGAGCTCCATCTGCAGCGGCAAGGGTCTCTGACTGGTGCCAGGTTTGGGGCCGAGCAAGGGCAGGTGTCTCGGATGTGAAGGAGGAAGGGCAGGTTCAGTTTCCCCTGCAGGGCCTCAGCTCTGCTCAGCAGCTCTCCAGTCACCGGCAGTCACTCTGACCATGTCCTCCCTGCTCCTCCAAGGGACATGGTGACCCTTGGCCCTCAGCCGATACCCTTGGGACATCTGCAAGGCTCAGGCAGGGAGATATTGGCAGGCGGCCAGCTGGCCGGGACAAAGGGCTTTTCTGTGCCAGTGGCCTGTCAGGACACAATTCTTCACAAGGAGCTGAACTCTCTCTGTTAACATCTGCCTCGGGGGTGTGGCCGGAGGCTCCGTGGTCTGTGTCCACTGGCTAGAGGGGCGGGCACCCAGAGACCTGCCGTTTGGGTCCTCTGTTAGGCTGTTAGGCTGTTTGCGACGGAGCCCTGTGTGGGGGTCCTTGGCCCAGACCTGAGCACATGCCGCTTGCACACGCTGTGGTCCCTGGGGCAGGTGGCAGGGCCCACACCGGGCCTGGCCCTGGGGCTCCATGCCTGGACTCTGAAGGCACCTGAGTTGTGACCCTGAGTTCAGCCCTATAGCTGTTGGCACATGGACCTTCCCCTGGAAGGGCAGAGCAGGAATCTCCAGGTGGCTTCTGTTTAATGGCAATTTTAGCCACAGCAGCAGTGACAAGTCAGCAACTGCCAGACACCCAGCCAGGTACTGAATGCCGGCTGGCCTGGCCCCCCTCCATCCTCGCAATGGCCCCATGAGTTGGGGACTGTCACTACCCCCACTTAGCAGCTGAGGCTCAAAGAGATGCCTGGCTGGCAGGGGCAGAGCCAGCATTTTAAACTCACGTCTAAGCACCCATTGTGTTTGCTGGGTCGACTGCGAGCCTGGACGCAGACACACCTGCCCAATCATTCGTGTTCATTACAAACCGAGTCTTCACTCTGCAGACTGCTCCACCTGGAGGCTGCAGCCCTCCTGGGGGGTCTATGGATGGGGCAGGGGCATGTCTGTGTGTGGAGCGGGGGCAGGCACACTTACAGCCGTGACGGGCAACCTAGCCAATGGCTGTCTAAGAAGATCCTGCAGGTTTCAAGGATGACACTCAGCTTACAGGAAGCCCAGCTGTGGCAGGATTGCTTTTGAAGGTTGGGGATGGGGCTCAGCCACACGTGATTGGCTCAGAGGGATAAGGGGGCTGCCAAGACACTGCAGCTTAGGCCGGAGCCCCAGCAGGAAGGGTGCCTGTCAGCAGCTGCCGGTTTGGGCAGCACAACCTCCAGGCCAGGGCTGAGGGACGGACGCCCAGGACCCTGGGCCAGGAGGAAATGTGCTTGGGGTCCACGGCTTACCCCAGTCCTCGGGGAGAGGCCTGCTGTGCGCTGCTGTCCAGCCTCCTTTGCAAGACAGTGCCTGGTGTGTTAGGTGGTGATGCTTGGACAGAGCTGCCCTCTGCCCTGTCCCACCCCTCACCCCAGTCTGTGTGGCCTCCAGCTGACTGGCACCGGTGTCTGTGTAAGGGGTCTGCTTGGAAGCTTGTGCAGCTGGGGAAAGGGGGGCACTGCCCCTTTGGAGATATGGCCCCAGCGTCCACGTTTCTCCTGCTATGGCTTTCAAAACTTTTGCTGAAAGAAATGGGCAAAGATGGCCTCAGATGGTCTTTGTCCCCTGGGAGCTGGGAGGTGGGTGGAGCTGTCCCTGGTGCTGAGAGCGGGGAGGCCACAGGGCCTGGAGAACACGAGGAGCCAGCCTGGGAGACGTGGTCAGCAGAGGCCTCTAGCCCAGGAGGATGCTTGTTCCCACGCAGCGGTCGGGGTGGCTGGGGGCTGGACCGGCACCTTTAATTTACTCACCGGTAGTGTGTGCTGGCCCACAGCTCCTGCTGAGGGATCAGATGCAAGGCCAGGCTCGGTCCTCCTAATAGCCCGGAGAGAATGCCGCCAGGCCCAGCCCGGGGCTCTGCCAGGCAGGGTCCACTGTGCATTAGGGGAGGGTCTCACGGGCATAAATGGCCAAGAAGAGTGTTTTGGGGGCAGCCAGACGGTGGGTGCCAGGGGCATCAGAGGGAGGGCAGAGTGGCCTCGCCAGGCCTAGTGAGGCGAGAACCACCAAAGTCACTCCAATCCATTCCTGACAGATGACAGGAAACTCAGTGAGGTGAGCGTTTCTCGGACCCCTCCCCAACCCCCAGCAGCCTTGCTCCTGCCTGACCCAACATGGTCATCATTTCTCCCTCCTGGTATCACCTGTCTGTAAGTTCAGGACCAACCCAAACCACCTGGGTCCTCCCAGCCTGAATGTGCAGTGTCTGGGCCAGCTGGGGGTCGGTGTGCAGCACACAGGGGCCCAAATGGACCTGGCCTCACCTGTATCTTCTTGACAATCATCTATTCACCCACTCATCCATCATCCAGCCACTCACTCAACACATTTACCCAGCCCTTACTAAGAGCCAGGTGTTGTGTGTAAAGCCTAGAGCCTCCCCTCGTGAACTTACATTATTAGCAGGGTGGGGGCAGGGGAGAGGCAACAGAAGACATGCAATATGTGTGGTGGTGCTGAGTACTAGGAAGAGACGTGAAGCTGGTTATGGAGCAGAAGTCGGGGAGGTGGGGTGAGAGAAAACACTTCTGGAAAGTTTAGTTACAAGGGAGCGCTGCACGTCGCATGGGTCCCCTCCATCAGGGGTACTTGGTGTTCAAGGGCTACTGTGGCTGACCCTAGGAAGAAATGGAGGGACATCTGGTACAGTGTCACCTGGGGGGGACAGAGGTTTGAGCAGGGCAGGGATGGACATCCCCCGCCCCTCTGGTGAGGCCGGGCGGAAGGTGGGAGAAGTCTCTAGGGCTGTGGGAGAACAGGCAGGACTCTGCCACCCAGCTGAGCTCACCATCACTGCCCCTGGGCTCATGTGGGTCACTGGAGCCCCACTGGGTTCTGGTGCTGATGGGCCCCCTCCTGTCCCCTCCCGGGGTCACCTCCCTCAGCCTCTGCATGATTCCCCCACACATCATGCAGCTCAGACTGGGCACCCAGCCGAAGCTCCCACCTTTAATTCCAATCCCTGCCTATACCAATAACTGGTTACCATGGAAATGTCCTTGGGACAGGGTGGAGGGTGGAGAGGGCAACAGCAGGGGGGAAGCCTTCCTGCAGAGATGACATTCTTTCAGCAGCAGCCTTTGGAGCTAGTGTGACATTGGCTGGGGTGGGGGTGCAGGTGGGGAGGGGTCTCCGGGAGCCTGCGCCACACCCCCTCCCCTTGGCCTCAGAGGACCCCATCCTGCCTCAGAGGACTCAGGCATGGAGGTACCCTCTCCAGAGCTGGTCTCATTTGTCTGTGAACCACGTTTTCCTTCCCTCAGAAACAGTTTCAGCAGCGGCCAGAGGGAGGGGCCTAGAGGCCTGGAGTAAGGATCCAATTCAGAGGATGCGATGATTGCTAGGTTCTGTGCTTTCCAGCGGGCCCAGGTGGGGAGGGAGGGCTGTGCAAATTAATGAGTTAGACCCGATTAATCTTGCCACATTAGCAAATCCTCTGGGAAAGCCAAATGAGGTTGGACAGATGTGTGAGAGTGTGCATGTCAGAGCCCTGAGGACTGGCGCTAACCCAGCCTGGCCTCGGGCGCCAGGGGAGACGGGTCTGCTGGCCTTGCTGGGCTCACTGACTGAACTTACCTGTGGGAGTGGTCACAAGCGCACCATCTCCACTGTTTGAGCTGGCCAAAGTGAGGGGAAGCAGGGCAGCTGACTGCGTGTGTGCTGCTCCTGCCGAGAACATAGGGCCTCTTTCGCCAGAGACGTGTGCCTTGGGGACGATTCCAGCACCTGCCCAGACCAGGACGCCAGGCTGAGCCCTGGCCATGGGTGGAGGCCCCGCCTGATTGCTACATGAATCCTTGGGCCAAATCAGCTCCAAGTCTGAGGCCTCCAGCATCAGGGCTGCCTGAGGTGGCAGTCACAGATCACAGGTTTGGGGGTCTCCACCCAGGCTGAATAGGCTGCGTGCGGGAATTGCCAGAATCTGGAACTTAAGCAAACTGCAGGCTATTCCCTGTGCATGGCAGAGTGGATGTCCATGGTCCCTGGGGCTACGATCCCATGTGCCCCTTCCTCCAGGAAGCCTTCACAGACTGGTCCAGCTCACCATGCACCCTTCTCTCTTCTAACATTCTCGGGAGCACCCAACCTTAAGTCCCAACGGATGAGCCCAAATGCAGAAGCATGAGGAAGCTTCCTCACCTCAAGAGATCTGTGTGCACAGGATGACAGGACAAGGCAAATGTCACTTTATCAGACAGTGACAGACTGTTTATGCCTCACCTTCCTAGATCGTCAAAGGAGCGTAATGGTGACCTCTGCTTCTTAGGGGTGCTGACATGGCTGGGAGGGACCCATCCAGAGCACGGTTGGCCTCTCCCACTAATAAAAGAATGTGGAATCAGCTCTGTAAACCGCCCCATGCAGCACTGTCCTGTCTGTGCTGGGATTTCTCAAGAGAGCGTGTACAGACAAAGGAGGCTGTACGCACTTTCCCACACTCATCACCCTCCCCGGACCCCTCCCCAAGAGGGGGGTTCTGGCAGGTAGCCCTGCCCTGGGAGGAGGTGGCCTTTGCCTGCCACGTGGTGGGAATGGTCTGGGAGCCTCCAACCCTCCCTGTGCTCTGTCAATGACAGGCAGGCCCTGCTCACCAGCTCCTGGTTCAGCCCACTCTCCACTCAGCTTGCAGAACCTTCTGGTTCCTAGCACAGAGCTGGCTCATGGAAGGAGCATACAATGCCAGAAGAACCCAGTGTCTGGCACTGCCTGAGGGGCTTTGGTGTGTAAGAAGGAGGAGAAGGGGGACAGGAAGTCTTGTTTGGAGGGACTACAGCTCTAGGTCTGTGGGTTGGTCCAAAGGAGGGCAATGTACCAGGGCTGGGAGGTTCAAGGGGCTTCCCCAAGGGCAGACTTCCCTTGGCTCCAGGGGAGGACAGACCATGGCTGCCACCAGGAGGTCATCTCAGTAGGGGCACAGGCCAGCCTGGGGACATGCTATGCCCCAGGCCTAGAGGAAGCCAGGTTGCAGACCCTGAAGGCAGGTGGCCTGGGTTGAAATCTCATTACTGGCTGTGTGACCTTGGGCACGTGGCTTAACCTCTCTGGGCATCCCCTTCCTCATCCCCATCCAGGGACAAGCCCAGAGCCCACCTCCTCAGGGTGCTGTGAGGGCCCAGTGAGTCCACACCTCTCAAAGGCTTGGGCCAGCATCTGGGAAGCCCACAGACCCTGAGCAAGCAGCTGAGACTGGACACTCAGGGCCCAGCATGTGAAAATTCTGTGTGTGCCTGCCCCAGTGGACAAGTGAGAAGAACGGGGAGGTGGAGAGGGCAGGGCAGGAGAGATGGGCGCAGGGGCTGACAGACATTCTGGCCCTTCAGGGGCGGGGTGCCTTCTCTCTCTGCCCCCATGCTGGAGGGAAGTCTCTGGGGGGCTTGGTTCCCCGCAGAGCCCTGGATGGCTGTCCATCTCATTCCTGCTGAGCGCCCCTCACCTCGCCCTCGCTGCAGACTGGTTCTATCGCACAAAGCAGCCCCTCCCAGGCCTTCATCCAGGCACCTGCTGCTCTGTGGGCGGTAACCTTGACCTGCCTGAGGGTGGAGACCCTGCCCGTCAAGCAGTGCAGCCCGCGGAACCTCTGTTGAGGCCCACAGTGTTGAAGATCTGTGCGGGGACACCAGGAGTCTGTTCTCCAGGCACCTGAGCCTGACATCCTCCGTACTGCCCACAGCGCGTGGGGTGGGGGGGTGCCCTCACGCCCTGGCAGTCCAGGGCTCGCTGGCCCGAGGAGGTGGGGCTGAGACTCCCGCCCCAGGCTTGACCAGGAGGCAGCAAGATGTGGCTTGCCTCTCCCCAGAAGGAGGGCCGCAGGGCCTGGGCTCCCCACTGGGCGCTGCCTGGTCTGCCGGGAACAGGCCGATAGGGGTGGGCTCTTTCCTGAACGCCTCACCAGGCAGATGATGAGGGATTTGTGATTTCCAAACTGCAAAGCGGGGCGGGGGTGATGGAGTTAACCAGACGAGTGCGGGGCACCCCTCCTCGCTCCCAAAACCCCTGGGTGCTCGTACCCTTCCGGGCAGGCTGCGGGGAGCCGGGACTGGGGGTCGGTGCCTCGTGGTCCGTCCGAAACCAGAACTGCGCCGCGATCCCCCAATAGCACGCAGTGACCACGGTCCCCACCCATGACTCGGGCACGTTCTCAGCCCCTGGAGGACGAGGAAAACTTTACCCCGTGCGGGCCGAGCCCAGCCTCCGCGCCCCCTGTCGGCTCGCGGTCTGGCCCCGCTTCCCCCTCCCCTCCCGCCCTCGCCTTCCCTCCGGCTACCTCCCTCTCCCCCTCCTCCTGTCCCCGCCGGCTGGAGGCAGGCAGGGCCGGGCGGGGACGCGCCGCTGAGCCCACAGTCCCGCGCTCGCGGGAGGAGCGGCCGAGCCAGACCAGGCGGACGGAGCGACCGGCGCGGCGCGGGGTGCATGAAGTTGGGCGCGCGCGGGCCTCGCAGCGGGGGTGCGGCGGAGACAGGAGCCGCCCGCGTCTAGAGCCCGCTCGGTGCGCCATGGAGCTCGAGGACCCGGCGGCGCTGCCACCTCCGCCTCTGGCGCTGCTGTTGCTTCTCGGGATCGGCCTCCTGCCTGGTAAGTTTCGGGCTCTGGACTGGCCCCCTTTCGTCCGCGTTCAGGGCAGCCCAGGACCTCGGAAGCCAGAGGAGGGGAGGCTCCTGGCTGCGGTCCCAAACCGCGGGTGCGCGCAACGGGGCAGCCGCGGAGGCTCCCGCACCCCCGAAACGCAAAGGCTGTCCTGCGGCGCGGCGAAGCCGGCACAGAAGGAGTTAACGTGCCCGCGAATGCGGGAGAGGGGTTTGGGTGGGGTGGGGGCTGATGTTTCAACAGCTGGACCCAGAAACTCCTACGAGGGCTGAGGGAGGTGGGGTCCATCTCGTCTTTCCCCTGCCCGCATCTGGCCAAATTAAACTGCAGACCCTGTCCCCATGCTTGCTCCTGGTTGGGAGGGATCAGAGGGGTGGCCTCTGCGCTTTTCTGCTCCCCCAGGCTCAGAGGGACAGAGGGAGTTCCAGTCCGTCCCCCCGCCCCTACCCAGGGCAGCACCTCGCTATTTAGGGGAAGTGGAGGGAATTGAAGCCCTGGCCTCCACTGAGAAGTGGCTACACTTTCCTGGTCAAAGGGACAGGAGACCAGGTCGGTGCTCTGGGCTGGGGGTGCAGTGTCCAGTGTCCAGGAGGGACCCCAGGGGTGTGTGAGTCCTCTTCAAGTCCTGTCTGTGACTCACAGGTGAGCAAGGCAAGCAGGAGGGCTCCTGTCCCCTCCCCCAAGCCCCTCATGATGCAGGCGCCAGGGGAGGCAGGGAGGCCTGCAGACCACAGAGCACCCTTGGGCTACGGTGGGCTGTACGAGAAGGGCTCCTCCCAGGCCCTCCCCAGTGGGGGGCTCCCCCCAGCCTTCGTGGAGGTCAATCTGTGTGTCCATCCAAGAACACAGGATGCTGGGCTCGCTGTCAGAGTCAGCACTTAAAATGTCCCTTACACATCATCAGGGAACGAGAGAGAGATCCTTCTAGGTGGTAATTTGATGATCAGCGCTGCTGGCAGCCTCAGGGAGCAGGCTGTGGGTGTGTGGACCCTCATTGACCCCCCTCCATCTCCCGCCTGGGCCTGCCCCACTGCCGTCTGTCCCTCATCCTGCACTGACCCCCACCTTGTGCTTTGAGAAGGTTTCGCACTCTGCTGGTCACTGGAGATACAGCCTCCAACGGGACTTACCCACATCAGCGCTTGTGGAAACAGCTGTCCACTTCTGTGTGAGATGCAGGTGTTTGGAAGGCCTGAGGGGTCTGGGAGGTCTGGCAAGGCTTCCCTAAGGACATGACAGTTACTCCCAGGGTAGAGGGGAACCCGAGGCCTGGAGGAGGGTGTAAATGTCCTGAGGTGAGAGGAACGTGCTGAGAGGAGCTGGGAGGAGGCCAGGTGGCTGAGTGCAGCCTGGACAGTACCTGCTCCTGAGCCCTTGTCTGCCGGTCCCCCAGCGAGCAGCCACGTGGAGACCCGGGCCCATGCAGAGGAACGGCTGCTGAGAAAGCTCTTCTCTGGCTACAACAAGTGGTCCCGGCCTGTGGCCAACATCTCGGACGTGGTCCTGGTCCACTTCGGCCTGTCCATCGCACAGCTCATTGACGTGGTAGGTGTGGGGGTGGGGGGCAGGGAGTTGTGGGCCTTGGCTGTCACACATGGTGACAGAGCGTCCCCTGACAGGAGTACCTGTGTCTGGGAGGCCAGCCTTGAGGTGGCCCTGGGGTTGGGGAGTCTGGACGAGCTGGAAGGGCTACTGTCCAGGCCTGCGGAATGCCTTAGCCATGGGGTTCCGACAACAGGCAGGCCCTGTGCACCCCTGCTCCAGGCCCTGCCCTCCTCTCCCCTCCCCCACACGGAAAACCAAAGTGCCAGGTTTTCAGTGGGTCAGGGAGGCCACCTTCAGAAGCAAAGAGCAGAAAATGCCTCTGTGGGGGTCGTGGGGGTGGGGGGCGGCTGCCCAGGCCTGCACGTGGCCAGCTCAGGGGCTTCTGTGCGAGCTGTGTGCTGGCTGACCTGGAGCTGCTCCAGGAGGCCCCCTTATGCCCGGTCTAGAATGCAGGGGTTCAGGTGAGCCATGGACAGGTCTGGGGTGTTTATCTTCCTGGTTAGGGACCCAGGGGGCTGCTGGAAAGGTGCAGGGGTCCAGTCTCTGAGTAGCCATTGCTATGGAGGTGCTGAGGCATCTATTTGGGGTGGGGCCCATCCTGCGGGGGTGATCTGACGGTGCTGGGTACACAGCCTGGGGTGGGGGTCCCAAGGGCCTTGGCGTGTGTGCCCCTGCCTGGTGGGGAGGCGCCTCTGGGAGCCTGGCTCACTCACCATGAGGAGGTCCTGAGCCGGCTGGGTTGGAAGGGCTGGGGTTTTCCACACTAGGATCCAGCTGCAGGGGGCTGCAGATACCCCCAAATGTCCACCCCATTCCGCTGCCAGGACCCCAGCCTCGGGTCGGTTCTGTGAGGGCTCTGGAGGCCCTTGTGTCAGGCCGTTATGGTGACATCTTCAGCTGCCTGCCTGTCTCCTCATCTGTGAAATGGGCTGAGCATAGCGTGGCCTCCTCGGGCTGAGAAGGCAACATCCAAGGGGCTTTGGGAGGTGGGAGGTGCTGTGGTCACCTTCAGAAGGACAGAAAGGGCCAACATGGGTCCCGTTAGCAAGGAGACCCGGCCAGCTTGCCCTGTGCTCAGCCATGCCCAGGCTTCTGCCAGCAGGCAACCTGGAACAGGTCCTTGGACGGTTCCTGCAAAGTGCTCCTGGCTGGGCCACAGCCAGGAGGCAACCAGAGGTGCCCAGGGTTCCTTAACCTGCTGGGGTTTGCAAACACGGCAAACAAGGTGGTAGCTGGTGGAGGCAGCCGCTGGCGGCCGCCCGCTCAAGATTAAGGGTCGGTGCACAGCAGCCTGGCTGCCTACCTGAGCTCCCTGGGGCTCACTCCTCACATCCCGCACCGCCCATCTCCCCAGTATGCCCAGGAGAAGCTGAGGCCAGGAGGGAGTACACCGGCTCCAAGACCCCAGGCCCGTGGCAGCGCCAGGCAGGGAGGGACCAGCTCCCAGGCTGTGCTGTGGCCCTGGGGCTGACCAAGCACAGGCCCCACACATGCATGCATGCTGGTGAGCCAGCCTCCCTGGAGCCCTGGGTGCTGGCTGCAGGGCCACCATGCTGTGGTGGGAGGGGCAGCCGCCTCTGAGTCCCTCAGCCTGTGCCTTTGCCGCAGGTTTGTGTCTGGAGGCGAGCTTACGTGTGTGAACTCACCCCACCAGGAGCCTGAGGCGGCTGGGTGTTTTCCCCGCCTGGGCTGACTTTGCAAGAATGCACAGAGAGCGCTTCACACACAGGGCGGGGGCAGGCACAGCCACTGGGGAAGGAGGCCAGGCCCTGTCACCTTGAAAATCCCTGGGGGTGGGGGTGGGGGGCTACTGGGGCACAGCAGGGGCAGGCTGGCCTCCTACAAGGAAGGGCAGGACTGCCGGGCACCGGTTCGGGGCTCTGGCTGGCAACATTGTCCAGGAGGAGCCAGGAGCCGGCTCCCGTTCCCACACACCCGCCCGTAGCTGGGGGAGGGCCAGGTGCCAGCCACCTAGGAAGTCGGCTAAACACTGTCCCCGCTTTCCTTCTGGAAAGAGTCAGGGGTCCTTGTCCCCACATCCCTAAGTCTCCTCAGGGCCTGCCATCCTGGGCTTGGTTGCCTCTAGAGATGAGGTGCTCACTCCCTCCCCATGTTCAACCTTGGCCTGTCCTAGTGGATAAGGGCATTCAGGGCCAGAGAGAGATGTGTCCCATCACTGTCACCAAGGGGTTACGACCTCCCTTCTTCTCATTTGTGTCCTAGGACGAGAAGAACCAGATGATGACAACGAATGTGTGGGTGAAGCAGGTGAGTGGGAGGGGACACGCCCACCGCTGCCACCCCCCACCCCCTGCCCCTACCCCACACGCCCTCTCAGGTGACTCTCTCCTCCTGCCTGCCCCAGGAGTGGCATGACTATAAGCTGCGCTGGGACCCCGGCGACTATGAGAATGTGACCTCCATCAGAATCCCCTCCGAGCTCATCTGGCGGCCAGACATCGTCCTGTACAACAAGTAAGCCCCAGGGGACTTAGCGGATAGGTTGGGCCACCTCGCTCTGAGCTGCACGCAGGCCTGGGATTCCGTAGCGCTTACAATGCAGCAATTGGAAGCACTTAGCTCCCTCTGGTTCCGGCCTTCTGGCCACAGCCCCCTGCTCTCCCCACTGCCAGACCCCAAAAGGCTCCTGCCCCGCCCATTCCAGGGCCGTGGGCGCTGGGCCTGACCTACAAAACATTATCTGATTACAAACGGCTGGGTTCTTCTTCAACTTAATTGATTCCAGTAATGGCAGCGAGAAAAGCAGCCACACATGAAGGAGCTGGGAGATGGTTTTCAGGGGCGTTAGGGGGTCAGTTTGGGGGGGCACTTCTCCCCCTGCCCCTGGCAGGCTCTCTGCTCTCTGAAAGCCACCGGGTCTGAACCAGGAGCCCTGCATCCTCCCGCCCCACACCCACATCCCTGGTGCCCCCCAGCCTTCCTGGGGCCCACGCTCAGCTCTCTGAGCCCCACCCCCAGGACCTTAGCTCCAGGGAACACACATCAGCTTAATGCTCTGGGACCCAGGGGAGCATTCAGGTTCAGGGGGAGCTACAACTCCCTGGGGAGAACCGCACCTCTCCCACAGGCTCTGGGGCCTGTACAGCCCCCCAGGCTGCAGCCCAGAGGTGCGGAGGGCCCCGCCAAGTTCCCTCCTCTCTCCTCCTGCCAGGACCTATGGAAGGAGTGGAGTGCACCCTACTTCTCTGTGGGGCTGTGGTCAGCGCCGAGGCCGTCTCTGGATGGGGCTGGGGGGTGGGTGAGCCTGGACCCTGGGGCTGGAGGCTGATGCTGGCTGGGCCACAGCCACTGAGGAGGCCCCTTTCCCGTCTTGTGGGTGGAGAAACCCAGACCTGAGGCCCTGGGCGTGGATTCCAAGCCCCTGGGATCCGTGATCTTCTGGAACGTGCCATGGGCTGCCACCAGCTCACACCACTAGAGGGAGCTGCTGAGGTCCCCGCAGTGTTTGCTGAATGAGGCGTTTGCTCATTTGTCCTGTGAGCACGTTTGAATTTGTGCCTCAAAGGGGTGAGACTGGTTTTTGGAGAGCTGGAGCCAGGGGAAGGGAGTAAACGAGATGAGGCCATTCTGTGTCCACTCCTCATGTAGGTGGTCTGTGTGGAGCCAGCCCGATGGGAGGAGGGCCAGCCCAGGAGGGTGCAAGGGGGTCAGTGGGCACCGACTGAGGCTGTTGGGGGCTCGGAGATTGGGGACCTTTAGGTCCAGGCCACAGCAGGGTGCTGGGTGCCACGCACGGAAGGTCCGAGGGTCCTGGGGTGGCCACTGTTGCCTCCTTGTGACTAGCCAGGCCAGCTGGGGTCTCCTGTGGGCTATGGCTCCATCGCCAGCCAGGCTGCCTGGTGGTTCCCCATACAGACTTGTTCGTAGCCGTAGGACTGGGAGGGACGAGGCACCATCTACTCCATGGGCATGGAGGCTCAGGGTGCCCGGGAGGAAGCTGGGGACACTGGCCCCAGTCCCTGCCACAAGCCCCAAACATTCGCCATCATCATCACCCACACGCTTGTGTGTCACCCCCGGTGTAGGGGAGAGCAGGCTGAGGCGGGGAGGCGAGTGGCATGTCCAGGGCCAGCAGCCAGCTCTGCCCAGTGCTGTCCCAGGCGAGGCTACCCGCCTTCCTTTGCTCACCAGTGAAATGGGAATGGCAGGCACACAGGGGTGGGGGGCAGGGCAGCAGGTCTCACCCCTCCCTCTCTCTCCCTGCCCAGCGCGGACGGGGACTTCGCTGTCACCCACCTGACCAAGGCCCACCTGTTCCACGACGGCCGGGTGCAGTGGACGCCCCCCGCCATCTACAAGAGCTCCTGCAGCATCGATGTGACCTTCTTCCCCTTCGACCAGCAGAACTGCACCATGAAGTTCGGCTCCTGGACGTACGACAAGGCCAAGATCGACCTGGTGAGCATGCACAGCCGCGTGGACCAGCTGGACTTCTGGGAGAGCGGCGAGTGGGTGATCGTGGAGGCCGTGGGCACCTACAACACCCGGAAGTATGAGTGCTGCGCCGAGGTGTACCCCGACATCACGTACGCCTTCGTCATCCGGCGCCTGCCGCTGTTCTACACGGTCAACCTCATCATCCCCTGCCTGCTCATCTCCTGCCTGACCGTGCTCGTCTTCTACCTGCCGTCCCAGTGCGGCGAGAAGGTGACGCTGTGCATCTCCGTGCTGCTGGCCCTCACCGTCTTCCTGCTGCTCATCACCGAGATCATCCCGTCCACCTCGCTGGTCATCCCGCTCATCGGCGAGTACCTGCTCTTCACCATGATCTTCGTCACGCTGTCCATCGTCATCACCGTCTTCGTGCTCAACGTGCACCACCGCTCCCCGCGCACACACAGCATGCCCGCCTGGGTGCGTCGGGTCTTCCTGGATGCAATGCCACGCCTGCTGCTCATGAAGCGGCCGTCTGTGGTCAAGGACAGCTGCCGGCGGCTCATCGAGTCCATGCACAAGACGGCCGGTGCCCCACGCCTCTGGCCCGAGCCCGAGCCCCAGGGGGAGCCCCACCACACAAGCAGAGCCCACAGCTGGGGCCCCTCGCCCAGCCGGTCCTTCTGTGGCCCCCTGGATGAGCCCGTCAGGCCCCAGCCTGCCTGCAAGCTGCCCTCTGACCAGGTCCCCGCTCTGCAGCCCTCAGAGGCCCAGAAAGCCAGCCCCTGCCCCTCGCCCGGCCCCTTCTGCTCACTCACCAGCACCAAGGCCGCCGGGCTCAACAAAGCCCGGTCCCTGAGCGTCCAGCACATGTCCAGCCCTGGCAAAGCAGCCGAGGGCGGTGTCCGGTGCAGGTCTCACAGCATCCAGTACTGCGTTCCCCGAGAGCAGGCCGCCTCCCAGGCTGATGGCCAGACCGCCAGCTCCCCCGCCTCCCTGAAGGTCCCCCCAGCAGAGCTCCCACCCCCAGACCAGGCTTCTCCGTGCGAATGCAAGTGCAAGAGGGAGCAGTCCAGAGGGTCCCCAAACGCTGCCCTGAAAGCCCGCAGCACCAAGGCCTCACCCCGGCACCTGCCCCTGTCACCGGCCCTGACGCGGGCAGTCGAGGGCGTCCAGTACATCGCAGACCACCTGAAGGCAGAGGACACAGATTTCTCGGTAAGGTCCCATCCCTGGCTGCATCCCAAGGTGCCCCTGGCCCAAATGAGGCAAGCGGACACTCACAGCTGGCCTCTCTGCTCTGAGGGAGGGAGTGGCCAGTGAAAAAATCCAGCAACTGGGCCCAGACCCAGGCTGCCAGCCCGAGTCCCCACTCTCCTGTTCCCTCTTCCCCGAGCCGCCAACACTTGGGTTCCTGGGGTGGAGCTGGGGTGGGTGGCCCAGAGTGGCTATTGGGAGCACATTGTGGGGACACTCCTTTGGGCTCCAGGATACAAGAACCTGTGGGCAGCAGGGAGGGGCCACTGGCCTCATCTGTGCCCCAGAGGGGCTGAAAAGAGCCAGATGGGCCTGGCAGGAAGAGAGGAGGGGGCATCTGGGACACAGCCCTGGCCCTCAGGCCAGCCCCAAGCTGGGGAGCACAGTCTGGGTGGGGGTGCAGGAGACGGTGGGGCTGCTCCCTGAGTTCTGGGCTCTTCTGGCTCTGCTAGCCGCATCTCGGGGTATGCTTGAGGGTGCGTCCAGATTGATGGTGAGTCCCCAGCTCAGAGCAGGGGCGGAAGCGGAGGGCAGGGCCAGCCCTGGGGCAGCAGGGGGAGGGCGCTGCCTGCCCGCCTGTCAGTCATTCTCTGCTCTCCTGGGGCCCAGCCCTGTGTCAGCTTCCTCTGACCCCAGTGCACACACTCCCCTGACCCTCAGCTCATCTGGGGCTCCTCCTCGTCCCCTCTGCCTCCTCTGAAGGGGCCACAGCCTCCTGGGGTCTCGGCTGAGCTGGTTTATCAGAACTAACCTGTCCTGGTAGCCGAGTGAACCCCAGAAAGGAAGCAGGGCTTCCACACAGTGACCCCCGAGAAGTGAGTGAGCCAGTCTCCCCTGATCACCCCACTGAGTCCCAAGAGGCTGTGGAGCCGGTCCAGAGGTTTCTGGAAAGTTCTGCCCGGGAGCAGCCAGCTCTGGGACAGCATTTTGCCGCCAGCTCTCAAAACAAGACGCCTCCGGACTGGTGACGGGTCTGAGTGGCGCCAGATCAGAACCATTTCAGTGGAATGCAGGGTCGGGTGCCGTGTCCCCACCGCCTGCGCGCTCCGGCTGCCAGACCTGCTTCTGGTTCCGGAACCTGGCGGCTCTGGGCAGCGATGGCGTCGCAGCCTCAGGATGGGGACGCCGGGGGCGGATGAAAGGCAGAGTGGGGACAGCGGGCTCCTGGGTGGACTCTATTTATAAGTGACCCTGTTGGCGCTCAGGGTTCCTGTGAATAAACAGGCCATTTGGTTTGGTTTAAACCATCAGGACGCCTCTGATGACTTTAAAAAGCTGACAAAAAACGCCAGTGAGGGGCCCACAGACAGAAACGCTGAGTCCTGCCCCTCGCCCAGGCCTCTCAGACCCTCTGATCAGCTGGCCAGGCCCTGAGCTGCTTCCTTTCCCATCACTTGGGCACCGCCAGGCTGCCCTCCCTCCCCCAGGACCCGCTGTGGCCCTGCCAGGCCCCCTGAGCCTTTGCTCCTGGGGTTACCCAGGGAGATGTCACTCCTGCTTCAGGCCAGGTGGAGCCAGGGGTGCGGGTAGGAGCCATCCTGAACTGGGGTCTGCTCCCCCCACAGCCACGCTGGGCCTCAGTGTCCCCACCTCTCTGTGGGACAGTATTGCCACCTTCTTCAAGTGAGCGACCGCAGATTACGTGCTCAGCGTGCTTCATGCGTGTGTGTGCACGCACCCATGGCCCACCCTATGGCTTCGGTCTGGATCCCCTCAAGCCCAGGGCCCCTCCCCCTCTGCTCACAGCACCTAGGGCTGTGCCACCTCGAGGGGCTTTAGGGACAAAGCTGAGAGACCCCACTGGCAGTGAGGGGCCTCGGCCACGTAGGCAGCTGGCCTCCGAGCACCTGCCCCAAGGCGGGGACGGCAGGAGTGGAGGGCAGTCATGCTCGGACGCTGTCCAGCATGGGGGCCCTGAGGCCCTGGTTGCAGGTTAGGCCCTGTCACCAAGGGTCCTCCTGGCCCTTGTCCTGCACGGCCTGCGGGGGTGGCGGCCCCTCTCAGGGCCTCGCTTGCTCCATCTGCACAATGGGGGTGCACTCCGTGATCTCCACAGCGCCCCGCCCACCGTTAGCAAACCCAGAGCCATGTTCACCGCGAAGCAGCTGGGCCCTGGTTTCCTCCAAAGGCAGCTGGGCCCTGGTGTCCTCCAAAGGCAGCCCGCCCACCTCTACCCCTGGGGGCTCAGACATCCTGCCCGGCAGGTGCCGTGGGGCACAGTGCCAAACACATCTCCCACAGCAGCGGCCCCCGACGCTCGCCCCGAGAGGCACTGGCCCCTCGGCAGCCCAGGGTCCTTGAGCCCAGACTTCAGCTGGACAGGCCACTTCCCTACTTGTCACCTCTGTACTGGTGTACCTGTGACCCTGCTGGCAAGGATAGGAAACGGAGAACTTGCCACGGAAAGCACCAGGCTCTAGAATGTTCCTGCTGCCTGTGAGGCTGCCGGGCAGTGGTAGGAGCGCCGTGTTTGTGTTGCAGGTGAAGGAGGATTGGAAGTACGTGGCCATGGTCATCGACCGCATCTTCCTCTGGGTGTTCATCATCGTCTGCCTGCTGGGGACCGTGGGCCTCTTCCTGCCGCCCTGGCTGGCTGGCATGCTCTAGGGGCCGGGACGGCGGGGCCCCGGCGCCTGCATGACAACGGCAGCGTCTGCAGAGCTGCACCTGCTCTGCACGGGACCCCCTGCACCAGCCGGGGTCACGCCCTTTCCCAGACTGTCACCCTTCTGTTTACTCTAAGACAGACTTGGGAAGAGCTCCTGCCTCTTGGGGGTGCAGGGCGCTCAGTTCCAGCGGCAAAGGGGCCGGGCTGGTAAATGCTTGTTTTTGTCTGCAGGGCGGTGTCACCGCCCGAGTCTTAATAAAGCTTATTGGGAGCATGGCCACACGTTGGCTTCCTGTCCAGGACGCGTGTCTGACCACTCTCATCAAAGGTCCCCGCCGTCCCCATGTCCTGTGACCACGCCCTCTGCCCCTCTCAGCCCCAAACACCTGTCCTCCCTGTGGGACCCCTGGAGGCCATGGCTACCCCTCCTCCTGGGTGTGGGGGCGCTGCCCGGGTCCTTGGCCAGCTCTGGCAAGTCAGCAAACACGCAAATCTCATTTGCCAGGCTGGGTCCCAGCAGGGGTTTTGTTTCGTTTTGTTTTGTTTCAGTAAGTTAGTGAAAACCCAAGTTTGTGTCTGAGGGGCCTTGGGGAATGGAGCTGTTAGACCTGGTCATGCTTGGAAGAGAATTAGGGGGCAGGTCTCCCACACGGGAGGGACCCCCGGGCTCCGGGATTCCATACGTCCACCTTCCAGGGGTCCTGTGGGGTCTTGTGCAAGCACTTTGCAGGGACCCCGGTCCCCATGGGCATTGGAGGTTTGTGAGGGTCCTGAAGCAGCGTCCAGGCTGTCCCCACACCTCCCTGTGGGCTCCCCCCCTGCACACAGCCCCTCGAGATCCACTCTGGGTCTTCTCAGCCACAGTGAGGCTGGGGGTCCCTGAGGACAGCTCACTCTGGGACACTCTGGAGTGTGGTCCCTTGGGGGGGCCTTTGTGGGAGGTGGAGGGGACCCCTCTTAATGGCCTCCTGCCTCTGGACTCATTCTCTGGGGACCAGCAGAGCCAAGGAGCCTCTGTCACGTGGAATGCAAGGGTCATCTTGCCCAGAGGTGGGGGGAGGCCCAAGGGCAATGGTTCTGGGGGCCCAGTGTCCTCCCCCGAAGGCAGAGGACGGGGTAATACCAGCACTGATCCCTGTGACCTGGGGAAACACTGCCCCTGGGTGGCCGGCGGGGGTGGGTGAGTGCTACCCTAGGCCCCAATTCTTTGGAACCCTCAAGTTCCAAGTGTGGGGGTGGGAGGGACACTGTGGCCCCTTCCCCAAAAGTGACGAGTGACATTGGCTGGCAGAAGGAGGCCTGGTGGCTGAAGGAATCATTCCTCCTGTCAGTGGTCCAAGTCCCACCTCGGGCACTGTGAGCAGGCTGGACCAGGCCCCGAGGCACTTGGGGGACTGAGAGAATAATTTGGTGGAGTTCGGAGCTCGGGACAGGCCAAGTATAGATGAACCAGAGACTGACGTGCCAGTCCCAGACTGGGGGGCTGCACCCCCACCCGGGTGCCTGTGAGAGGGGGACCCTGACTTGGGCCTGGGGGGTCCTCGTGCCCAGGGGTGGGATGCAGAGATCCCAGTGCCTAAATCCTGGACGCTCTTGCCTCCCCGGCCCGCAGCCCATTTAGGAGCCCAGCTGTGCGGGCACCTGCCTCCTGGGGGCCGTCTGGGGTTCAGCCCCAGGATGCTGGGAGAGTTTACCCAGGATGCAGGGGGGACACAGGCCCCAGGGGGAGCTGGAATGCAGATTTCAGAAGTAAGCGCCTCGATCCTCTTATATAAGTGGTACGGCTGCCAGCTGTGCGGGTATCTGCCAGGAGCCACCCTGCACAGGCCCAGCTGTAGATGTGCTTTTCTGGGTCTGGAGAGAGACCCCGCATGTACGCAGCGGCAGGAGAGATCAGGGACCTGCCTCTGGCCCTTAGCAGTTCGGCCTGCGCTGTGGGCCAATCCCGATTGCACAGTCATCCACGGGAAGCCATCACAGATCTCTGCACACACACTCACATGCATACACGGCTCACACATGCACACGTGTGGTTCCCACGTGTGCACACATATAGCACTCTTGCCCAGGTGTGGACTCGCCAACCCTCCCGGCTGGCTCCCCTCACCACCTGCTTACTGGTGGGCTGCACCTGGGACCTGCTCTCCTGCCCACAGCCTGTTCCTGGGGTCTCCCAGGGTCTCCCCGACTCAGCCAGGGGCTCGCCAGCTGCCTGCCTGAGTCCCTCCCCACAGCCAAGCCACCTCCATGTCAGTGGACGATGGCTGAGGTCCCACACCACGTGGCTCCCTGAGCTCTTATCTTCAGGTGGTCACGGCAGCTCCCTGCTCAGAACCCTGGTGGCTCCCAGTCCCTCTTAGGGCAGAACCAGATCCCTCCCCACAGTGCCCGCCCAAGGTTGGCACTGAGCCCTCTCCTGGCGCTGTGCTCGGCCTTCTCTGTCCCCGCCATCTACCTTCCCACAGTTTCCAGGTCGTGCCCAGCCGGGTCCAGCCTTAGGCTTCTCATGTGCTGTGCCCCTGCTGCAACCTTCTGTCGTCCTCACTCCCTGCTTTGTCCCTGCCTTCTCTCACTGTCACCTGGGAAGCCTTAGCTGACTGCTGCATCTAAAGAAGTCCCTGCCCCCAAATCTTCCTGGTGTTTAGAAAACTACGACTTGGTGTTGAAGGCAGAGCAGGTGACACCTGGGGCCCACAGCTGTCGAGGTTTCCAGGTGAGCAAGTATAGATGGCCTGGCCAAGGGGAGGCTGCTGGGTGGAGGTTGGGGTGTGAGCCGAGGATGCTCAGATGCTGATGCACAGGCTGGTCCACACGGTCACATCGGAGTCTGAGCGTGACTCAAAATGCAGCTGAGGCCAAGGACCCCTGGCCTGAGCTCTGCGGGGTCCGGAGCTGGGGGAAGGAGGGGTGAGCCTCAAGGTAACAGGGAGACCGTTGTGGGTTCCTTGAGGCTACAGAAGGACGGAGGCTTCTCTCTGAGACGGGGTGAGGAGTCTCGACCCCACGTGACAGGGGTGCACGCTGGCCCCAGCACACGCCCTCCCCCAGTAACGAGAGGCCACCTTGCTTGAGGAGCACAGCACTCGGGTTTATGTGAACATGGAAACAGCAGAGGCAGGGCTCCCAGGCCTGTCCCCTCTGCTACCTCCCGCTCCTCCCCACACTGTCTCCAGGCTCCTCCGTCCACAGCTCAGTGTCTGGGGACTCCAGTGCGAAGTGCAGGTCACTCGGGGCAGCACGGAGAATGTCCTGGCCGGACAAGGCGGGCAGGTCTGGGGGAGGCGGCTGCCGGCTGACACCGGTCAGCCCGCCCAGCGCCATGCATCCAGCCCCAGTGTCTGGTGAGTCCAGCGGGGCAGAGGCGTGCGCCCTCAGCTTGAACAGACTCCCCAGCGCCACTCCCACTGCCCCTGCCTGGCTTCTGCTCGGCCGTGCTCCAGTGTGGGCTGCCCCACCGCCTGCATGCTAACCCCAGACCAGGACCCCCCTGGGCTCCCATTAGGGGGCTTTCCATACCCACCCAAGTCTGGCTGGGCCCCCACACACCCCGCTGCTCACACCTGCACAGTTGGTCCTCGGTCCTCGCTGCACCCCCCACCCCGGCTGCCCCTCCCACAGGTGGGGCTCACCTGCTCCTCCAGGGGGTCCCGGAGGCTGGTTCCCCTGTGGCCCAGGGCTGCCCACCTGACTGAGGGCGCCAGGCTCACCTGAGAGGGAGGGGGGTGCGCTAGGACGAGGGTGCAGGAGGCAACACGGCCTTTCTCGGCGCCCCTGTGCTGGCCAAGGGGACGTGGGTCCCTGAGCCCTCAGTAGGCACCTATGGTCGGCTCAGTGGCTGAGGTTTAGTGGGAGGGAGGCAGGGCCCAGTGGGGGAGGCATTGGGAGGACAACACCTGCCAGCCTTGTCTGGACAGGTGGTGCAAAGAGGGGTGCTGATCCCAAAGGCACAATCTGGGGGACTGATGGGCGGGGCGGGCAGGGGGTTCCCCTAGGCGGGGCCCTCCCCTGCACCCAGGAATGCATAGCAGGGAGCAAGGCAGGAGTTGCTCCCCTCCCTCACACATGGTGCAGGGCTGTCCCCCACCCCCAGCCCTTTCACCCCACTAGCTCCTTCCCATCTCCCCTAATTATCTCAGCATCTGAGCAGCTGGGTCAGATGGACATGACGACAAGGTCACTGGACCGAGCCTCCTGTGTGTCCCAGGCAAGGAGAGAGGGGAGGAGCATGAGGGGAAGATGGGAGGGTGGGGAGGTGCCCTCAGCTCAAGCTTCAGGGAGATGGGGGAAGGGCCGTTTTGAGGTCGCACCGGAAGCCAGCGGCTTCCAGCTCTACAGTGATAAACCTCTGAGGCGCTGTGTTCCCACAGCCAGGTGGCCTGGTGGGGGGGCTGCTGTGGTCCACAGAGGGGAGACATTGTCACTCCAGACCCTCCCCAAGGAAGCCAGTACCTCTGTCTTCAGGGCGGGGGCCACCATGTCCCCCTTCTCCAGGAAGCTGGATCTCACTGCTCACACCAGGGGGCCTGGGGGCCTCCAAGATGGGCCTGGGGGGCCTGGTGCTCTCGTGGAGAAAGGAGTCGAACTTCAGCATGTGTGCTGAGAGGGGTGGGTGGACAGAGGGAGGAAATCAGCAGGGAGGGTGGGTGGGAAGGCCCCTTACCTCCCCCAGCTCTGTGGCACATGGTCATGAGAGGCTGAGTGCGGGGACAGCACGGGGGCCTCACGAGGAGGCTGGGCCACTCACTCTGGATGGCAGACTCACAGGCCTGGCTCACGAGCTGGTAGATGGTGGCCAGGGACTGTGGCTCGCCCTGCGAGGGAAGACGGGCCACGTGGCCTTGTGCGGTGACCGCCCGGCCCAGGGGCACGGGGGCTGGCACCACCCTCATACCCTGCAGGAAGCGCCCAGCCCTCCAACCCTGTGCACTCACCTTCTCTCCTCGTTCCCCCTTGGGCCCTGGCAGCCCCTGAGGGGGAGGAAAAGGAAAAATCAGGTCAGCAGAGAAAAGTAAACCCAAAGCAGGGAGAAGCCGGGGCCCTGCGCATGCCCACCAGCCACCCCGCCTGCTCCCCTCACTGTCCTGACTGCCTGGCAGCCTGGGGGTCCCGTCCATCTGGCAGGAGGGCAGCCAGGTATGCAGGACCCCAGAGAATGGACAGAATTCATCATCCCTGAAAGGTTGGCCACAGGAGTCGCCAGTGGGCAAAAGACCTGCCTCTTGGATGGGGAAGAACCCCGAGGAAATTAGACCCCAGCCCACAGCCAGGCGCCCTGGCCTGAGCCAGCCAGGCCGGTACAGAGCAAGCTCAGCCCCTGCCCCTCCTGCCTCCACCTCCCCAGCTCCTGGGAACCCGCTGGACCCCTCACCCCCCATTAGCTGCCCCCAGCCATCTGTCTAGGGCCTGGCAGGGGCAGCTGCAGCTCTGGCTGCTTCAGGCAAACCCCACACCCCTGCTCTGTGTGCACAGGCCTCATCTTACAGACGTGCTGGCTGCAGGAAATCCCTGAGCATCCAGGGCGAGTTTGCACACGTCTGTCGCCCCACACTGTCGGTCAGGCTGGGGAAGGGACTTACCGTGGGCCCCACAGCCCCTGGGGGTCCTTGCTCCCCGCTGGTCCCCCGGGCCCCTGCCATGCCCTGGAAGCCCTGCCAAGATGCAGAGGTCAGGGCTTGATGCAGCCCCCAACGAGTCTGGCCCCTCCTTCCTCCAGCCCTGACCCCATCCTGGACCACTGTCCTACACCCAGACCAGACCCTTCCGTTTGCCCCCAGCCTCCGTAGGCCTGTTCCTCCCACCTCGTAGATCGGCCAGGACCTACTGTGCTCATCTAGCAGCCTGGACAGACCCCGCCCACCCCTGCCTGATGGCACAACCCTGCACTAATGCCCCCTGGCTGTGTTCTGGGCCCTCCAGAGGGTGGGCTCCTATGGAAGGGGCAGCTGGGCTCCCTGGCACCCAGCAGAGGACCACGCAGGGAGATCCCAGCAGGGTCTGGGCTGCCTGCCCGGATCCCCACTCAGCATGGGCCCCCAGGAGGAAGGTGCTTCGTAGAGAAGGAGGGTGCACCAGCCTCCCAGGCAGAGGGAGAAGGGCCTGGGTCACGCTCATTCACAGTCAGGCCCAGATGCCCTCCTGCCGTGTGGAGTCGGGGTGCAGGCGTGACTGGGGCTGCACTAATGCTGCATTTCCACGCCACCCTGCCCAGTGGGGGTGAGCAAGCTGCTCACCAGGGTGGCCTTCCCCTCCCTCGGGGACAAAGGACACTCACATGCCCACAGGGACCGGGAAGGCGCCAGCCAGGAGACTGAGGACTCCCGCTCATGGGGTGACCGCTCTCAGTTCAGCCCCAAGGAAGCTCAGGGCGTGTGGGCGGGGTGGGTGGGGTGAGGGATCATGGGGGAGGTGGTGCCTACCCTGGGGCCAGGGGGTCCGGGCAGGCCAGCAGTGCCCTCCAGGCCTCTCATTCCCTGAGGGCAAAGGAAGGTGGGTTGGGGCTAGGGCTCACACCCCACACACCCCTCCCATGCCTGTGCGTGCTGCCCGCCAAGCTGAGGGCCTGCCCCCTGCCCCCCACCATGTGCGGGCTGATGCTTCCCTCCCCCCAGCCAGGCCACCAGTGGGGGTAGGATGAGGTGGGGGCAGCGGAGGAAACCCCACCCCACAGCATCCATCGCGAGACCCTCCCCGGTGGGCTTCTCTCCCACCTTTGGTCCCTGGAGGCCAACCTTCCCAGGGGCGCCCTGGTGGCCGGGGTGGCCCTGGAAGAGAACAGAGGCACTAGCCAGGCTGGGGCCACGTATGACCTAGCAGAGCAGGTGGTGTCCCTGAGACCCTCCTGGGCACACCGAGTGTGGTCTGACCCCCTCCTTACCTGTAGGCCTGGGAGTCCATGGTCCCCCTTCTCTCCTTTGACGCCTGGAGGCCCCTGGAGGGGAAATAGAGACTGGGCAGCGGGGAGGACAGAGAGGGGCCGAGGGCAAGAGGGACAGCAAGGAGGAGGGGAGGGGAGGCAGCACCTACCACGGGTCCCTGGACGGCTCGGCCCTGGGTCCCTGGTGAGCCCTGCTGACCTCCGGGCCCCTCAGGTCCTGTCTGTCCAGGTGGCCCAGGCTCTCCCTGGAGCACAGGCAAGGGAAGGGCTGAGAAGGCACCCGGCCCCTCCTGCAGCCCCTCCCCTGATCCTGTCTTCCAGGCCCTTCTGCCTGTGATATCCAGACCAGGCCCTCAGAGGGGTTTTTACCGCCACTGCCCACCCTGGGTGGGGGTCCCGCTGCGGGGCCGAGGCCGCTTCTCCAGGTCACAGAGCTGGTGAGCGAGAACACCCCAAACACCAGATCAGACCTCACTGGAACCTTCTACCAAACCTCTAAGGACAAATGACACCAACGCCATTTAAACAGATTGCAGGGAAAAAATGCTTTGAAATATTTTTTGTGAATCAAGCATATCAACGTGCCAAACTCCATGAAGAAAACTATAAAATTCTCGCTTGTAAATGTGAAAATCCAAAAGCCCGGGAGGAGTCCGTCCGCTCCCCCTGCTGTCCTTGGACAAAGTTCTGCGTGTTCACACTCAGGGCGCGAGATACAGAAACAAGCATCGAAGTCAGAAAGAGGCCGAGCAGGTTTCTGATGTACATTTAAACCAGGAAAGTCCAAGAAAACCGCCTGAGAATAAAAAAACTATTGCAAACAGGATAACTGAGTAAGAAAGGGGGCACAAACATAATACAGAGGTCCGAGGGCTCGGGGAGGTAATGGCGGAGCGGACACCAGCTGCGCGCGCAGTCTGCCTGGTGTAGGTCTAAGTGTTGGAACGAGAGTCTGACAGCTCGGGTGTGACAGGGACAGGGAAGAGCCGTTCGATAAAAGTGCAGGCAACATGGCAGTGACCCTGAGAGCAGGAAGTAGACCCCTCGCTCATACCTTAAAACAAATTTAGGTGAATCGACACTGAAATGTTTAAAGGTACTGGATTTACTAGAAGCAACTTGGGGAGGATGTATGCCCTCAGGCCGAGGAAGACCTTTCAGAAAATGACAGGAAGGCAGAGGCTACAGGAGACAGACCCATATAGCTGACGAAACAAAGGCCATAAACAAGGTCAAAAGACAACAAAATGGTAAGTCTCTTTGGCTCAGATCACAGAAAAGCGGCTCATTTCCATAAAATACAGAGCGCTCCCAAGAATCAGGAAGAAAGATAAGCTGGTGGAGAAGGGCCAAAGGACACATGTCCCACCAGAAAATCCCAGCAAATTCCAAAGGCTGCAGTTGCTGCTTGGAGGGACGCAAATGACAGCGCATCTTTATCTGTCACATTGCCAAGACCAGTGACCACTCTAGATGCTCGGGGTGGGTGGTGGGGACCTGGCCTCTCATGGGGAGGGCACCTCGTTCCCAGTTGGGGAGCCTCCCCCCCCAGGATTAGGCTGCTTGGTGCCCACTCCTGTGTTCCTGTGAATGTGCCAGGGGCTCTCCCCTGGGAGGTAGGATCCAGGACCCCCCATGACTCACCCTGGGCCCAGGAAAGCCCTGCTGTCCGGGGGCTCCATTCCTCCCGGGGAGGCCCTGTGTGTACAAGCAAGGCTGAGTCCCCCACGGCCCACCTGAGGTGGGGTGCACATGGCCCCAGCCTTGCCCTGGACGCCAGGCCCTGCCTTGGGGTGGAGAAGGGGAAGGGGCTTCTGGGTGAGGGCCCCTGGTCCACCCTTCCACCCTACAGCTGCTGGTCGCTGGTCACGATGCAGACTGGGGTTCAGGTGGCCTCAGTCAGGTGAGGTCTGTGCACGGCCGAGCAGTGCTCACAAACCCCTTCCCACTACAGCCCTGGAGCCTCGCTTGTGGGCAGAGGGGCTAGGCCTGCCCCTTGGTGCTGCAGACCTGCTGGGCCTGGGCCCCCACCCCCACCAGGAAAGATGGGCCATACTAATTCTCAGCAGAGAGGGTCGGCTCTGGAGAGGGAGTGGGTGTGGGGAGCTTGCCAGGAGAAGTGGATGTGGCAATGAGGGGACTAGTGAAGTGTGTGTGCAGCAGGCCTGGGGACAGCTGCTGGGACCCAGCTCCCATGTAGGGACATGGGAGGGGCCACTCTCGTCTGCCAGTGGCAGCGAGATGTTGCCAGGAGAACCTGGTCACCCGCGGAAGGGATGCTGGACTCACCGGAGGTCCCTGGGGCCCAGGGGGCCCAGGGGTCTGCCAGGAACACGGGCAGGCAGAAGGCAAGGCAGGGCAGGTCTCTCCTTCCTTCTGGAAGAAGGGAGACCCTGCTCATCAAGTGGACCTTCACCCTGGCTCCTGTCTGACCCTAGAGCTCAGTGTAGCCATAGACATCTTGGTCCAGAGAACCCCCAAACTCAGACCTGGGAGGCTGGGGGTGATAGATGGGGACCTGATCTTGGGGGCCGACCCTCAGGCTGTCCAGCACAAGCCCCAGGGCAGGACACCCCCTCTCACTACCAAGCACGCCCTCAGCATGGCCAAGCCCAGCGTGGGTACACGGGGCTGTCACAGACCAGGGGCCCCCGAGTTTGAGGCTTCAGCCACCCTGCAGCTGGGGACTTCCTGGCCACTCCACCCTGCCTTGCCCCCAGGGCCTGTAGGACAGTGCCTCCTCCAGGAAGCCTGCCTGATTTCTCCCAGCACTGTGACAGCCTGGCTGGCCTGTCTACCCTCAGATTTTATGGCCCTTGGTGGGCACTCAGCACCTACCGACCCAGGGAGCTCGCAGCACCTGTCCTCCTCTGCCCAGGTGTCACTGCACATGATCTGTAGCATCTGGAGCTGGAACTACAGAGCACGGGGGGTGGGGGGGTGGGGCAAGGTCAGTGGGATTCAGCTTGGGAGGGGGAAGGCGGGCAGTCCACTGGCCCCCGACTGGCCAGGCAGCACAAAACCGAGGCTCACCGTGGCTGAGCTGCTCCGGGGCCCCCGGGCCTTGGCCAGCCTCCCCAGTGTGACGAAGCCAGTGGAGGGTGGGCTGCTGGTCTCCCCGATGGGCCTCTCAGCCACCTTCCGGCAGTCCACATAGAGCTGGACCTTGGAGTGGCCCACGGCCACATGCACCTGCGAGACACCATGGAGGTTCCCCCGCAGCTCCGGCCAGGTGGGGGGGAAGTGCCCATCACCTGCTGCCTGATCCCACCCCTAAGCCCCGTGGGAACCCTTCCGTGGACCTCAGTTTCCCTCTGTACATCGGCCACATGACACTGACGCGAGCCTGTCCCAGGATTTGCGAGACCAGAGAGCAGAGCTGAGATGCTCTCAATTGAAATTAAGATGGGGCATCTGAAGCAGAGGGGACCATAGGGGCAGAGATAACTGTCAGGAAAGTTCTGGAGTTCTGGGGGGACCCCTGGTGCCGAGCAGCCTGCTGTGGGGAGGCAGGTACGCAAGTCCTGCAGAGCCCAAGGGGGTCTGTTCCAGAAGTTGGAGCAGATCTTAGGCAGGGGGAGATAGGCAGATCTAAGAGCAGGGCAGGATCTTAGGCAGGGGGAGACGTGTGTGTCAGTCCTTCCGGAACTTTCCAGGACCTTGTGGAAGCTCCCAAAGAATATCTTCCTCACTTCGGGCAGGTCGAAGGTCACTTCCTGTAAGGCCGCCCTGGGGTCGTGGCTGAAGTAGGTCAGGGACTTTCTGCTGGCTACAGGGGCGAGTGAGGCAACTGTGAGACCCTGCCACGCCCAGCCAGGGTGTGCAGAGCCGTGGGGGTCGCGCCTCAGCCAGGCCTGGAGGGGGACTTGCTCAGGACCCACAGCCTGCGAGGCTTCGAGGGGCAAGCTGGGCCCTGCACCCGACCTCCCTCCAACTGACCATCCAGCAGGACGCCCAGCATGGGCCGGAAGTCCTCAGCTGTCATCTGCCACAGCGCAAAGGCCTCGCGGGGTGTGTCGGGGAGCAGGCGCGTCAGGAACACCACCGTGTGCTCCGGGGGGAGGGCGGCTGGGTGGATGTCACTGTGGGGCAGAGGTGGGGCGGCCACAGGCCTGGAGGTCATGGCCATTCCCCAGAGCCCAGACCCACGGGACTGCCGAGTAGGGGCCAATGGGGCTGAGTTGGGGCTCCCCTGCCTCAGTTTCCCCATGAGTAACACGCGGTGTAAGGGACAGAACTGCGTCCCAGGGCTGTGAGGGGCTCAGTGAGAGCTCCGAGGGTGTGGCACCGAGCCCTCTGCCTCCGAGGCGAGGCCGGGGCCAGAGACCACCCCACCACAGCCAGTGTCCACGCCCGTGTGCCAGCCCATCCCCTGCCCCACCTGGTCCTGCGCGTCAGCTGAGCGTCCTTGAACAGGGTGAAGGTTCTGGTCGGGCCAAATGCCGAGGGCTCCATGGCCACGCCACGGATGGAGGCGTACTCTTCCTGCACTAGGCCAAAGGCGGCCATCAAGTCAAAGCCTGGACGAGACAGACAGGGACAAGAGGTGAGGGAGGGTCGGGCAGGTGGCAAAGAGAGAGAAAACCAGGTGTCAGGGTGAGCGGCAGAGAGCAGGAGGAGCAGAGAGCAGACGCCCAAGGCCAAGGGCTTAGGATAGAGATGGGGACGCACAGGGACTGGACACACAGAGATGGGGAGAGGGTGAAAATAAAGAGGCACAGGGCCAATTGCGGCACTCGGGTGGGTGGCAGTTGGGAGCTCAGAGTCTACCTGGCACCCCGAGACCCCTCCGGCCACACTGCACCCCCAGGTGGCCCTTTCCCTCTGTCCTGACCTGGCATCGCCCCACCCCCTCCGCTGCCCACAGCCCTCAGCCTCCTGTGACTCTGAGTCTGACCCTCTGCCCAGCAGAGTCATGGGTGCCCAGTGGCTGGTCCCACCACCTGCCCAGCCTTGGTCGACTCAACACCTGCGACTTCTCCAACGTTAATGGCACAAAGTAAGCATGAAATCTCACTTCACTGGGTGCTCAGCACCCAGGGCGGGCGCAGGCAGGAGTGAGCAGCCTGGCCCGTCCCCACTGCCCAGCCACGGGTGGGCTCTGCACTCTTTGTGGTCTGAGACCCCGGGAGACTCAGCCATCAGGGTGGACGACCCTCCCTGCAACCCCACAGCTGGCACCCACATGTCAGCCCTCTCTGGGGAGGGTCTCAGACTCACAAAGCACTAAAGACACTGAGTGACCCCAGGCAGGCCCTCTTCCCGCCCAGCGCTCGGTCAGCAGAGGTTCACGGAGTCTGGACAGGGCCCCTGCTTTGCCTCTGCCCACCACACCCTGACCGTGACCTTGGACAAGTGAATTTGGACAAGCCTCAGTAAGTTGGACTGTGAATCAGCACTAAAGGCACCAGTCAACCTGGAGGGACCCTCCTGTGAAGGTGTGAGCCCTGCCTGTCTAAACACCCTCTGATGTCCCAGTGACCAGTCCCAGGCCACCCCACCCTTCCCCACGAGGACCCGAGAGGAGGAGGAACTGGGTGGGGGCAGGGGGGCTGGGAGGGAGAGCAGCTGCCACACAGGCCAGGACCCACCTGCGAGGGAGCCGTCTGGGTGGAGGGCCGGGCAGGCTGCTGAGAGACGACAGGGAGGGGGCGGTCAGTGGACAGGGCCTCAGCCTCCTCCTGGGCAGCTATCTGCCCTGTGGTCCTAGAGTGGCTTGGAGCTGCACTGCCGTACGCGCCCCCTCGCAGGACCTCCGGCCTATGGTCCCCACGCCTCAGGGATGAGGAAGGGACAGGATGGTGTCCTGCCATCTCAGAGCTCTCACTCCCAACCCCCAGAAAATAGCAACCAGCCGAGGTGCTCCCACTGTGTACTGAACCCCGAGAGGGTACCAGCCACCGACGTGCCCCAAATGGCAGGGCCAGGGAGAGGCTGCATGGTGGGCATGCCGATGGGCCTGGCTGTGCTGGCTTGCTCCCCCGCCAGGCGCACAGCAGGCGTTCGGAAGTGTTTGTGGGTGAGCAAAGGCAGACCCTGGGACCCACAGGGCCCTCCAATGGGAAGGGGGCTGTGCCTTCACAGCTGTTCATGCGTAGTGAGGTCCCCACCCCGAGGCATCCAAGCCAGAACTAGATAATCCCATGGAGGGGACACAGGAAAGCAGAGGTGGGCAGGCTGGCCTCAGAGGGCTTTGTGCTCCCATGTGCCACTGTCCACGAAACCAGCACAGACAAGCAGAGACAGCAGGTCCCTTCCAGCCGGGGTCCAGCCTGGGGGGACGGGACCCAGGGACGACTGCTGCCACAGCCACGGGCCTGGGGCCTCTCTTAAGTCATCTCCTGTGTGTGCCCCCTGCCTGTCCGCCCTGTCCAGGGGCTGCTCTGACAGGCTAGACAAGTGCCCTGACCTCCCAGACGCAGACAGAGGAGAAGGATGGCCGTTCCCCAGGTCTGGGCTTCTGCGGGCCTGGCCACACCAGCCTGTTAGATGGTTCCACCTCCACATGGAAGCTCCACTGCCCTTCTGCTCAGCTCTGCAGCGCTGGGCCGTACGGGGAGTGGCAGGGTGCACGTCCAGCTGGCAGGACCCAGCAGAGTGGTCCTACAGGTGTGGGCGCCTGGGGGCCTGGCAGGGTCCGGGCTGTCATGCCTGCTCACCTGTCCGGCCCGTGGCAGACACTGCCGTGCTCTCCCCTGCTCCATAGACTGCTGAGACCAGGACCCTGTATTTGGTGGCTGCCATCAGGTCGGGGAGTGTCACGTGGCTCGTGGGTCCTGGAACGGTGACCTGGAGGGCCATGTCACCTGAGCCACCCCTCCTGAGAGCCTCTGATCTCTTAGGCAACTCAGCTCCTTTTTGTCTGTGTGTGCCACCACAGAAGAGCTGGCACCCTCAACAAGCAGGTGGGCCATGACCCCCACTGCCACCAGGACCCAGGGGCCCACAAGGGGCGATGGCTCCCAGCTCCGCCAAGACCCACCGATTTCTCGGGTCCTGAGCCCGAGGCCAGTGCGTAGGTGAGCCGGTAATGGAGGACACGGCCATTCGGGGGTGTCCAGCTGACCCGCAGGCTGCTGGGTGACTCGGAGGCCAGGGCTAAGTTAGAGGGCGGGCTCCTGCTGACTGAACACAGGGGGAGGGGCTCAGCAAGGGCGGGGCCAGAAGACAGGCAGACCCCCACTGAGCTCTGTACCCACCCTGCCATGCCCCCCACCATCCTCACCTCCCCCACTACTCCTGCCCACCCCCCGCATGACGCCCGCTGTCCTGCAGCCTCAGCACAGACCAGGTCAGCTCCAAGACCACCTTGAGCACTGTTACACCAGGTGACTTGGACCCTCAGCCACCCAGGGACACCTGCCTGGAGGGCTCAGGGAGACCCCAAGAACCCAGTCGTCAGGCCAGAGGGTCAGGGACTCGTGCAACCGCCTGTCAGTGATTCTGGGAGTTCAGGGTCCCGAGCTCATGGAGGTGGGGGAGCCGGGGCTGCTCCTGCCCATGCAGCTGAGGGTCACGTACGGGGGGTGTAGCGGAGGGACACGGGGTCGCTGCGGGCCCCGTCCCTGTAGTAGGCAAGGATGGTGATCTCGTACTCCGAATGCCTCCCCACGGGCAGGACGGCCGTGCCCAGGTTCCCCGGGATGGAGATCTGCGGACAGGGGGGGCCAAGTGTCCACAGGCCGGGGTCGGCTCCCAGGCCACAGGTGGCAGGTGCTCCGTGATGCAGCACTGCGGGGGGAGCCCAGGGAGCTGGGCGTGGGAGGGGGTCTTCTCTCCCCACCCCACACCTCATGGGCCTTCCCATCTCCCAGCGGTGTCCACTTGATCTGGTAGACGAGCACACCAGAGGCCGCTGCAGCCGCCCATTCCAGCCGGACCTCGTCCCCAGGGAGCTCTGTCACCGACAGCTGGCTCGGGCTGGGGACTTTCCCTGGAAGACGGAAGAGGGACACTGAGGCCGGGGTGGCAGGGCCTGGATCAGTGATGACTGCCCCAGGGAAGCCCTTCAGGTGATCCATTGGAAACCCCCTCAGGTGCTCCTTAAGGAGGTTTTGCTGGCACAGGTCACACTTGGGGGCCAGGCAGGCCCCAGTCCTCACATGGCTGCCATGGCCACATGTCCCCTTTTCCCAGTGCGGGCCTGGTTCCTGAAGGTGGTCCAGCCCCACCTCTGCTCAACAGCCGGGGCCGCTGTGTCCTGCCCTCAAGGGCCCTGCACCTCACCACCTCACCTGTCCATGTACCTGTCGCCACCTGGCTCAGGGCTGCACACAGCAGAAACCTAAGCATACGTGTTGATTTGAACCGTCCACGAGGGCAGAGGGATACAGCCCGGCCTGACCACTGCCCACTCACGTGTGGTCAGGCGCCCAGTCATCGTGGAAGAGCTGCCCCCGGGGTACAGGCAGGTGACACGGACGGTGTACGTGGTGGAGGAGGACAGGGGGCCCAGAGTGGCTGAGGTGGCGTTCCCAGGAGCTTCCGTCTGCAAAGCGGGTGGGGACACAGGCAGGGCCTGGAGCCGACCCCCCAAGTCGGAGAGGGGGCAGCTCTTGCCCAGATAGAGGTCCAGGCCCAGGACCTCACCCAGAATGGGGGCAGGTGTGGGACCTCACACTGGGGCGGGGCCTCCTGGGGCCCTGCCCACCCGTGTCAAACAGCCCAATCAGCTGCATTTCTGCCTCTCAGCCTCCACAGGGCTGACCTTCCTGGTAATTTTAGGGCTCCACTTCCTATCTGTCTCCTCCCACTCCCATCAGACGGGCCCCCCAAGAGTTGCGGTGTCAGTGCTGCTGGGCTTCCCCTGCACCAGGCTGTGAGTGGGGGTGAGGGCGCCAGTCACCCTGTGGACACTTCAGCCCCCCTGCAGGCTGGGTCCCCCCGCCGTGGCCCCACAGAACATGGCCTGTTCTCACCTGCCCCAAGTGGCCGCCCTCGCTGGACACATAGCTGACCCTGAACAGGCGCACAGGCCTTGGGGTGCCCTCCCAGGACACACGGGCCGAGTCATGGCTCACATCCGAGAAGGCCAGGTGTCTGGGGGGGGCCGGGGGTGCTGCGGAGCCGACCAAGACCTCATGGACCCGGTGCCACCCCTCCCGCAGTGTGTGGGGGAAGGATGGGCGGTGGCCAGGGCTGAGGGGGCTGCCAGATGGGGTTTGGGGTCTCCCACCCCACGGAAGGCTTGGGGAACCGGGCTGCCACCTCTGCCCATGGGTGGGCAGCAGCCTGTTGGGGGGGCACTCACGGGTCCTGGCACGGACGCCCCGGGCCTCACTGGCCTCTGCTCCCCTCAGACTCTGCACCCAGAGGTTGTAGTCCCGGGCGGGTTCCAGGCCGTCCAGTACGACCTCTGGCAGCCTCACCCGCACCTGTGAGGACAGGCACTCACCTGGCTCCTGCCCGCCACCCTCCCCGCCCCGCCTGCCGGCTCCCTCCTCCACCTGTCTGCCACGCACCTCTCTGTCCTCCTCCTCCCCCTTGGGGGCGGCAGGTGCACACCGCACCAGGTACTGGGTGGCTCCCGCCGAAGGCTGCCAGGTGAGGCGGACAGTTCTGGGTGTCACTGCGGCCAGGGTGAGTGCCTGGGGTGGAGGCAGGGGTGCTGGAAGAGGGGGGACAGCACAGTAGAGATCATACCACGGACCAGGAGACAGAGGATCTCCTGTGGGGACGCAGGCAGGAGAACAGCTCCTGGGGCCGTGCCCCATGCACAAGTCTAAGTCTCTGCCCCAAAGTCGCCCTGGGCCAAGTGTCTGACTCACAGCCAAGTGTCTGGGGAAACACAGCCACCCTGTGGGTTTCTGTTCAAGGGTGTGAGGGTCATGGCCTCCATGGGCAAAGGGCCCATGGAAAGCCAAACATGACAGGCCACATACTTGTTGTCCCATCTATATAAAAGTTCCGGAAATTGCAAACCCCTGGAGACAGAAGCAGATTAGGGGGTGCCAGAGGCTGGAGAGGGGGAGGATTGGCGTGATAGCTAAGGGTGCAGGGTCTCTGTTCAGGGTGACAAAATTGCTCTAAAGTTGAGTGTGGTGATGGGTACAAATCTCTGTGACTGTACAACAAACCACAGAACTGTACCCTTTAAATGGTGACTTTCAGGACATGTCATAATGAAGCTGTCATGAGGGGCTCAAGGCCCCTGGGGCTGCAGCCCAGGGCAGCAGGCTGGGCTGGGGCTGCTCCACAAATGTGTGAGCAGCAAGTCAGTAATGGGTCCTAGTTGTGGTTGTGGTAATGACACAAATGATGTCATTTTTGTTCAGAAGAGGACACTGAGGGTCAGAGAGGTCCAGTGAGTCAGCCTCGGTTACACAGCAAGTTGGGGAGGGTGCCCACACCCCAGGATAAGACCCATAACTGCCCGCTGCACGGCCCTTCCTGGTGCCAGGCTCCAGAGGAGTCTGCAGGTGGCAGCAGTCGCCACCCTGAGCCCCGCCCACCTCGCCCCCACCCACCTGTTGTCACCAGGCCCCGCAGGCCCTCTGCCGCCCCTGCCTCGTACACGGGGAACACGGACACCAGGTACTCTGTGCTGGAGGTCAGGTTGTGCAGCTCCGTGGACGAGCTGGGTCCCTCCACCACCACCTGGAATGGCAGCCTGGTGGAGTGGGCAGTGGGGTACAGGGCAGGAAAACACGCCCAACTCGGGGAGGCTGGGGTCAGTCCCTGTGCAGCTCGTCCCTGGCTCCGGGAGCAGAGCAGCTCCTAGCCACCAAGCAGCCATCGCGGGCAAGCACATCCCTACATGCTCCATCCTGCTCACTCGGCCTCCTGGGTGCGCCCGCGGGCCTGCGGTCTCTGGCACGGCCGCCCCCTCTGCTCATCCCCCACGCTGACTTCATCACCCAGGGCCTCATGCCAGCCGTGACTTTGCAGGGAGCAGGCAGAGGGTCATCTCTCACCTCCCTGGGGACACCACCCCTAGAAGGCCGCCAAACGACCAGGTACTTGAGGGGTGGCTGCGGGGCTGGAGTCCAGGACAGGTGGACGCTGGAGGAGGTCACCTGGCTCAGGACCAGGCTGGTGGGAGTGGAGAGGGGGTCCAGGGCCGGAGCGGCTGAGGCTGGTTTAGCTGAGAGAGGAAAGGTGCATGGTCCACGGCCCCAGCAGGCAGCTGGCATTAGCAGCTCCGCCTGCCTCCCCTGGCGGCTGCTTCCAGGAAGGACAGGTGTTCCCCGGGTGGGGGCTGCAGACCCCCTAGGAGCCATGGGAATAGGGGAGTGAGGGGGTTCGGGGAGCTCCTTAAGGGAGCCAGTCCCTGTTCCTCTGCCCAGAGTGTCCAGATGGGGCTGGCGGGGCTGTGAGCATGGTCACCACCTGCCCGCTCACCTGGGCCCCCACGCAGCCTCCTGCCCTGGACCTTCTGACAGATGAGGCGGCTGAGTAGGCCGGCCAGCGTGCTGAGCTGGGGGAAGTCCTGCACGTTGTGGACTGTGATGTCCAGCGGCTGGGATGCCAGGAGCCTCAGCTCGGCTTCATCGGCGTTCTTCACGCCTGCCCGCGGGGCATGGGGGTGAGAGGTGCCCCTTGTTCTGTTGTTCCACCGTACAGCCGGGCCACTGGGACCCTGCCCGTCACCTGGTGGGTTGGGGCCTTCCCAAGCCACATACAAGACCCCACAGGTCCCTAGAAGGGGTCACCTGGCAAGGCCCTGTGAGACACGGCAGCTGGGACTGGTGTAAAGGTGGGGCCAGACCCCCCACGACCCCTCCCAGGCTGTGCCATGCCCTGGGGGGCTGGGAACGGCGATGTCTACAGACGATGCAGCAAACGGGCCTATTCCCCAGCGAGGGACTCTGGGGCCACTTGCCGAGCCCCCATGGGTGCTCAGGTCCTCACTTGTGCACTGTCACCAGGTCCCGGAGCAGAGTCTGGTCTCCCGCATCACAGACTCGGGGCTGAGAGGCTCAGAGACGCCTCGAGACCTCCAGCCCAGGATGACGGTGGGGCACACACTCCCACCTGTGCCAGGAGCCCACCCGGTGGGGGTCCGGGCTGCTCACCCACAGCAAAGACGTCGACGTTCAGGTCCTTGAAGACGCGGCCAGCAGTGTGGACATCGTCCTGAGACTTGCCATCTGTCACTAGAATCACCACCTTGGCTGCCTCTGGACGGGGACCTGCTGTGGGCTTCAGGTTCTCTTGCAGCACGTGGGTCAGGGCCAGGCCTTGGGTGCATTGAGAATAAAGGGCAGGTGGCCCCAAACGCCCCTCCTCGCACCTTCCCGGTGCCCTGCTCACCCGCCACCACTGGCCCAGCCCGTTGGCCCACGTGCTCTGCCAGCTGTTGTCAGTCCTGGCCTGTCCAGGCTGGGGGCATTCGCAGGGCGGGCACTCCTCCTCCCCTCCCCTGAAAAGCACCCCACACCCTGCTGCTTGAGCAGCTGGTGCCTCCGGGAGAGCAGGGAGACCCAGAATGGGAGAACAGGAAGGAGACTGTGCCCTGTGCCGGAGGGGCTGCTTCCAGTAAGGCCATGCCTGTACCTCCTGGCTGCCCCTTCCAGAAGCTCTGTCTTCAGAGCTACTCCCTTTCAGTGACTGCCCCACACAAATCACATTCTCGCCAAGGACAAATAAGGGTGATCTGCTGTTTGCAAAGGTGAGAATGGGGCTCGGCCCCACCCAGCACTCCACTTGGCCTAGTTTACACACACGTCTGCAGATCTGGGAGGGGCTTAAAGGGAGGCTGATGTGCAGGATGGAGCGAGGGGCTTCGTTCAGGACCAGTACCTGAGCAGACAGCCAAGGGTGGGGACACGGGGTGGGGGGGCAGACCTGTGAACGTGTTTCCCCCTTTGTAGTGAAGATTCTGCACAGCGCCCAGCACCTCCTCCTTGGTGCCGAAGGCGTTCAGGTCCCACTCAGTCTGAGGGTCTCCACTGTACTGAGTCAGGCCTGGGAAGGGGGGCCAAGCATGGCTGCTGGAGAGCCAAGTGGGAGGCCGACACACACAGCCTCTCCGCCTGGGGTCACCGCGGAGGGCAGTGTGTGCAAAGCCCCGCTGTCCACACAGGAGTCTCCAGAACACCCTCCCAGGAGCCAGCTATCCCATCAGTCCAGGTGGGGACACCCACCCCGCCTCGCCTGGTGCAGCTCTCCTTCTGATTGCTCCCCTACTTCTCCCAGAGCGGGGGCTGGTAAGTTGTGAGGCCCGCCAGGGCTGGGGTGCAGGGCAGGACTGGCACCCACCTACTTGGACTTTGTCTGGTCCGATTTCAAAGGGCTCGATGACACTGGCCAGGAAGTCTTTGATCTGCTGGAAGTGACTGTGGCCGATGCTCCAGGACCCGTCCACCAGGAAGATCATGTCCGCAGGTGTGGGGGGCATGCAGCGGAACTGGGGGACGGCTGGGTGGGAGAGGAAGGAGGGGAGGTGTGGGCGAGGCCCCCAGGATCTCTTTCCGGGGGGTTGGTGGGGGGCGAGGGGCCACAGGGCTCTGGCCTCAAGTGAGGAAGGAAGCTGAATCGTGGAGGGCAGGGACTCCTGAGGCGTTCAGGTCTCACCAGTCAGAAAACCCCATGTGGACTTTGGTCCATCGGCTCAGCCCCTCCAAGCCCCCTAAAGAGAGCTAATGAGACACCCAGGTGCTCGGGCGCCTCTGCCCTCCAGTGACCTTGGCAGGGCTGTTCATGACATCGTTGTCTATGTGGGGGCTGCTATGGGGGCCTCGCCATCTTCCCGGCCGCCCAGCCAACACCCAGGCCCAGCAGGCAGAGGTTGCCCACGGTTGAGTCCACTGAGATGGGTGTGGTCAGCACCGCGGACAGCTCCACCAGCCTGCTCTGGGACGGCGGCTTGTCCTGAGGACCCAGGAGCTCTTGGGAGACAAAACCTCGCCTCCCCCACCTCCGACCTGGGGTCTGAGGCTCCCTGAGTTTTGCACAGACAGCGCTTCAGAGCCAGGGTGAGCCCAGAGCCAGGGTCAGACCCCACATTGAGGCTCCTGGGAGGGCAGTGCATTGGGACACCGTCTAATCGGGGAGGCACAGCCCTGCCCTCAAGGCCCTGCTTTGTTGGGAGACCATCCTGGCAGACCCCATGTCCACTGGGAGACAGCGGGGGGCCTGGACCCCAGTACCCCATATGAGAGGGGCTGTGCTTGTCTGAGGAGGCAGATACCTCCTTCCATTCCAAGTCTGATGGGAGAGACAGAGTCAGGGCCATCCCATTTCTGATGGGGGCACAGCCCTGCCTGCAGAACACGCCCAGCTGTCTGCCCTGTGCCGGGTCACACAGCAGTCTGCAGAGCCTGGAGCCCTGGCCGTTTTACCCGGCTTCTCCTTCCCACGGAGGCCCTGGCGTGGCTCTGCCTCTCCAGATCTGGGCTGGGCTGAGCAGGGGCCTTCCCGCCAGGGCCTCTGGGGGGAGGCTGCTCCTCGCTGGGCACACCTGGGGAAGGTCACAGCTGTGTCACCTCTTACCTGCCACACTCAGGCAGGGGGACACCTGAGAGGGGTCGGATGGTGGGACCAGGCACTGGGGCCTCAAGTACACCCTCGTGGATGACCTGCCCCCAGTGCGCTTGAGAGAACCCAGGAGAGTGGGCAGCAAGCTTCAGTTAAAGCTAGAGAGTATGAGGTCAGATATGAGGAAGAACTTTCTGCTCATGGAGAGAAGATGTGGGAAGCTAAAAATTACTCACTCCCCCCAGCAACTTACTTTCATCCCACTTTGACTCACCCAAACTGGGCGGGTCTTGGCTTGGGGCCACGGTGACTGGGGGATCAGGGTCTGGGCTCCCCACGTGGGAGGGTGTGGGCCCCAGAGCTGCCCCCAGTGGCCTCCGGCTGCTCCTGCTCATGGAGTTACTCTTCAAATCCTCAACTGTAGATAGACGCAAGGGGCTGTCAGGACCCCACTGCCCAGGGCGGGAGCAGAGGCTTGGTGGCCCTGGGGGGCCTGAATGCACAACCCCCCTGCAAAGGCACACCCTGGGCTCCCCCAGTCCCTGGGAGACTGGCAGGGCTGGCAGGAGCTCTAAGCAAGCCTCGTGGGCAGCTGCATGAGGGAGCAGAGTTCCGGCGCAGGGCTCCCAGCCCAGAGGTGCCAGCAGGGCTCAGCGCCAGCCTCCGCACACACTCACCCCCCAGAGGCTGGAATTCCATGTGGAAAACGGG